>NC_069090.1:6120317-6452722 GCF_947172395.1 Bicyclus anynana
GATTAAATTTTTTTTTGTTCTTCTGAGATT
The DNA here is from genome assembly GCF_947172395.1 of Bicyclus anynana. Classification (NCBI taxonomy): domain Eukaryota; kingdom Metazoa; phylum Arthropoda; class Insecta; order Lepidoptera; family Nymphalidae; genus Bicyclus; species Bicyclus anynana. The sequence goes on from NC_069090.1 coordinate 6,120,348, forward strand.
ACACTACTGTATTTTTAAACTGTATTTTGTTTTATTTTATTAGTTATATAATTATTTTGTGTTCTGTTCTTCCCTCCTCAGGGCCTGACAGAATACCAGCGTTGTGGGTACTGATGTACTCACAACAAATTTTAGCTGAGTCAGGTCCATTTTTTTGGCACAACATATTTTCTATATATATTAGTTTTAAGTTATTATTACGATGTAAATGTATTAGTTTTAAGTTATTATGTAGTTATGTGTTGTGTTAACAAATAAATGATTTCTATTCTATTCTATTCTATTCTATTCTATGTCAGTGACTTAGGTTCGTCTGCGGATCTCCTCGTTCCTGATTCGATCACGCAGAGAAACTCCAAGCACTTCGAAACTTTGAACTTAATTAATGTTAATTTAATTTAATACACCAAACCACCTTTTGGACCAACTGGAAAAAAAGAGAAGAGGGCGCCCCAAAAAAAGGTGGATAGATGATATACGAACAATAGCAGGAAATTAATGGATAGAGAAAGCTAAAGACAGAGAGGTCTGGAAAAGGCTGGAGGAGGCCTTTACCCGAGAAGGGGTTCCGATCAATGGTAACGAAGAAAGCGACAGCAATTAATATATAAATGTATTTTTTTTGTTTAAATATTATGTTAGTGATTAAGTTTAAAAATTGCTTGTACTTTATGTTATTTTATTTGGGTGGGAAATAAACAGGCTTATTATTATTATTAATAAATTAACACACTGTTTACACTTATAAATTGCTCCAAAACAGCCCGGAGGGTTTGCTAAACCTAGAAGTATCCTTACGAAGGATTTATAGGCTAGTTTAAGGCAAAAAGCTGATTGCAACGAAGCACATACAGATACTTAGAACACTAGATACCTACGTCCCACATTTCAATCGCTTCAAATAAAATGGTGGATTTTAATAAAATTCCGATTGCAGTCCGCGCTATATTACTTGGAAGTGGGTCGCACCCCCCCTGGGGGGTATACATCTCGATCCGGTACGTCGTGATAATTGAGAAATTCCTTCCCTTCCACTCTTGAGTACCCCCTGGCTGCACAATACGTCATATGTGAGAACGTTTTTCAATAGCTTACTGGAGGAAAAAAGTTCTACTTCAACCACTTTAATATGTAGTATTTTTTCTAACTAACTATGTCTATTTCATTGCAGCCTTGATGTGTTCCTGTCTTAAGAAAGAAAAAGAAAAAATTAATATACCATATTTTTATTTATACACAAGCCGACGCCTTGCGGTTTCAGCCACGCAGTTCCCGTTCCCGTGAGAACACATAATACTCACAATTAAACTCTGAGTACTGAGTACTCAATTTACAAGACCTTTTGACACGTCATTTGACTATTTGTAAAATTCTACCACCGGTTTGGAAGGCTGGTTCTGCTGAGAAGAAACCGGTAAGAAACTCAACAGTTGCTCTTTTAAAAAAACATACAGTATTATAATTTACAATTGAAGACAACATTACAATTTCTTATAGTTTTACTTCCTGTGTGAAGGTGGAAGCTGATCCAATGGCCTCCAAGCGCCTTCTTTAAGTTCCTTAAAGAAGGCGCTTGGAGGCCATTGGATCAGCTTCCACCTTATTAGCAACACATATTTTGTTCACTGTTGAACACCAGTCTCCCCGTAGAATGAAAGGGGTTGGGCTGATCCACCACGCTGGCCCAATTGGCAGATTTCCCACATGTAGAAAATTTAGAAAATTCTCAGGTATGCAGGTTTTCTCCACCAACTTCAACGCTTGAGACACGTTACATTCAGTTTCTTAAAATGCACTCGAAAAGTTCGAGTTGCATGCCCCGAACCGGACTCAAACCTACGCCCGAATCGAATGCCGCAGTCATATCTATTGGACAATCATGGCTCTCTTAAGAAGAGAGGCTTTTTTAGAATTTAAACCTCTCCTAGCGCGCGATGGGAGCAGCTGCGCTCGGGCACACTCTGACCTTTTATCACGTGAGTTTTACCCGTGTTTCATAATCAATTATTAAGAGAGGCTTTGCCCTGCAGGCCATAAAAATATACAGTTGGTGACTAACGAATGAACCGCCACAACTCACGTACAAACCAAACATACAACTACGCAATTAGTTATAAAGAAGCGACTGAAAAATCCTGGCAAATAAATATATCGCCATCGCTGCTACACATTAATTACGGCTATTCGGAATTCCACCAGCATCGGAAGCTCCACAAGTAATCACACACACATAAAAAGGGAATATTTGCATTTTGTAACGTCACGTAAAACGTGAGTATAGATCGGGTGCATCTGGCATGTATGTGTGAACTATTGCTTGTGTAAATGATCGGACCAACGTTATATAGGAAAAATGTTGCATTTGTACGTTACTCGTGCATATGTTTAATGTATTTAAGCTTTTTACTGCGTGTCCAAAGATGGCTATGTTTTTGGAGTGTGTGCTATCTGTACAGCTAGTAATACTACCTGTGTTGAGAACAATCACGCCTGATGAAGCGAAAGTAAGCGAAGAATTAGCTTGTGATGGAACGCGTTTACACTCGGACGTGGGTTTTCTAACTAACGATCTTGGGGGCGTCCGGACTGATTCACTCAGGTCACGGTTACCTCCGCCCGAATGGCCCTCTAAGCCGAGGTCCGAGACTCATAGGAGACGCTCTTAGAGAGCCGTTCCGTCCTCTATTTTTCTTTCTAACTAACGATCTTGGGGGCGTCCGGACTGATTCACTCAGGTCACGGTTACCCCCTCCCGAATGACCCGAGTCCGAGATCTGAGTCTCATAGGAGACGCCCTTAGAGAGCCGTTCCGTCCTCTATCTTTCTTTCAGCCTTCGGGTCACAACAGGCGATGCTTCTGTGCTCGCCCAACCCCCCCGGTGACGCCGTAGTGGTTTCGCAGGGAGCTCTCTGCAAAACCACTACGGCGTCGGCACCTAATAAGATAGAAAAAAAAGAAACGCGTTTGTGTTTATATTTTACTTCAAGATAATCACGACGTATGATTAAATATGTATTTTTTTTAGTACGCTTTACAACCTAAAACATTGCTGGTTAGTTAAATTCATACCCTTCCTACTAAGTCGAGGCTATCATGTTGTTTATTTATTTACTTGGACCACCAACAAAATTATATCTAAATGGAACTAAATTGTCTAAAATACTAGGGTAATACAGAACATATAATTTTACTTACAGGTAGTCACATCGTGCACAAAGAATAAGTTGTAATAACAATTAAAAATTAAGTTGCGTTAATTTAAAATGAAGAAAAAACATGAAACAAAGAGAAAAAAAAGAAAAAAATTAAAGAAAAAAGAAAATTGTGCTTGTCATTGCCTAAAAAATAACGTATTTCATTACTTTTAAAGTAATCATTAGAATGAACATTAGATTCGTCTAAATAGTGGTACATATTAGGTTATTTTGTTTACTTAGGTATAGATACTTTACTTTACTTAGGTAGATATTTATTGCCTATCGATATAGGTAAATCATTTAAAAATACCTTGTACTGTTACTAGTAATGACTTGCGGATCCGTGACATGGTCGCTAACTATGGGCCTCATAGAAGGATCTGTGTCACTCAGCGCGCGATGGAGCGACCTATACTCATAGTATCTCTGCGTGATCGAATCAGAAATCCGTAAGAACCTAAGTTACTGACATAGCTCAGCGAGTCTCAGAGATGAAGTGGCAATGGGCGGGACATATAACTTTAAAGAGCCGATGGATGTAGGGGTCCCAAAGTGCTAAGACGGTGACCTCGCACCGTAAAGTGCAGTGTTAGTCGACCCCCCACTAGGTGGACCAAAAATGCAGTGGGTTGCAGGTAGGCACTGGATGCAGGCGGCTCAAAACTTGTTGTTAAGAAGTTCTTAAGGCCTAGTTCGAACTGCTTTAGTATTTTAGTCGAGTACGAACGATTTTTGGGCGGTGAATTCAAAAATTGTTTGTACCCGACTAAAATACTAAATTAGTCCGAACTTAGCTAAAGTTAACTTAAGCTAGAGTTAATTTAGCAGCAGAAATAAGGAGATCCGTAGAAGAACCAAAGTCACCGCCATAGCTCAACGAGTCGCGAAGCTGAAGTGGCAATGAGCGGGGCACATAGTTCGAAGAGCCGATGGACGTTAGGGTCCCAAAGTGCTGGAATGGCGACCCCGCACTACAAAGCGCAGTGTTGGTAGACTCCCCACCAGGTGGACTGACGGCATCAAGCGAGTCGCAGACATTCGCTGGATGCAGCGGCTCAGTATCGTGATGTTTGGAAGTCCCTACAAAAGGCCTATGTCCTACAGTGGACGTCCATTGGCTGATATGATGATGATGATGATAGCATCTACAGTCAATACTGTTAGGTCAAGTTAAGAAAAGAATGACAAGAAAACAGTATCTTACTTACTTTACTTCAGTATCAGTCTTACGAAAAGTAAAAGCTTCCAGACAATTTCCTACTACCTATATTCTTCAACAGTTCTAAGAAATCATAACAAACTACGTTGAATTCATTACAGACAAATCCGTGCTGAGCGCTAGTTTCGTATAAAAATGTCAATACCACTCACATTTACACGAAAAATACGTAACACCCACACATACGGAAGGCACACATACACAAAACCTTTCGCCGGAGGAATATGTATTGTGGATATATAGGAACTAGCGGACGCCCGCGACTTCGTCCGCTTAAATTTCGATGTCAACTTTACTACTACCCCTACCCTACCCTACCCCTACCCTACCACTACCCCAACCCTACCCAACCCCTACATCTACCCTACCCCTACCCCCACCCTACCCCTACCCTACCCCAAACCTACTCCTACCCTACCCCTACCTTACCTACACCCTACCCCCATCCTACCACTACCCCCATCCTACCCCTACCCGACCCGTACCCTATTTCTTTCCTACCCCTATCTCACGCCTATCCTACCCCTACCCTACCACTTCCCTATCCTACCCGTACCTCTACCCTACCACTACCCTACCTCTACCCCTACCCTACCACTACCCTAAACCCGGCCCTAAACCTACCCTACCCCTACACTACCCCTACGCTACCCTACCCGTACCCTACCCTACCTTATAACTTCTCTATCTTATTCCTACCCTTAGCAAAATCGGTCCAGTCCTTCGAGAGTGGTGGTATGACCAAGAGAAATAGAGACTTCTATGCTAATAATATAAAGAGGTAAAGTTCGTGTGGTTGTAGGAGGTAATCTCTGGATCTACTGGACCGATTTGGAAAATTGTTTTACCAATAGAAAGCTACGTTATTTGCGAGTGTCATAGGCTATGTTTGATCCCCATATTCAAACGGTAACGGGAACTACATAAATGAAAGCGCTGGGCGTCATATAGCGGAATTTCTGCGTCTTTTAGAAATTTTGTATTATCTCTGAAACTATTTAAGTAATTAACATACTGTAAAGGGCAAATCTAATCTCCATAATATCCTTGTGATTATTAAATAATTTATTTTAATAAGGATTAAAGTTTAGTTGTATAAATAATGACGTAAACCTAAGTATATAAAATTAATAATTTTTAAAACACAAAAGGTACTATATCTGCTAATATATAGAAGATAGATATATGGTGTCGCGGACTTTTTTGTAGAACTTTTAAAGATACATAAAGTCTCCATACATTAATTTCAATTTTACACAATAGTTAAGGCAGCGCATGCGAATAAGTCTGTTTAAGAGGATTTTCAGTCCGACCTGTATGACAAAAACTGTGATAACTCGGCTAATATATATGATACCAATATAAAATATAGCCTATAGCACTCCCCGATAATGTAGCATTCTACTGGTGAAAGAATTTTTAAAATCGGACCAGTAGTTCCGAAGATTACCCCATTTAAAAAATGTGACAAACTTACAAACTTACAAACTTTACCTCTTTATAATATTAGTATAGATAATCTGTAACGCACACGAGTGTACTATGGAGTGTGGATTTTTCTCTGTGTGCTCCACGTGGCGGGGGGTGGGGGAGGGGGCATACATTTTCAGGAAGGCTCCGTCACAAGTCTTTCAGTGTTCAAGCCGCACACATCGCCGGCTATCGGGGAGACGAAGGAGCAAAGAGCGGGTGCAGAGTATTGTAGAGTAGAGGTTTCGTTAAGTCTTGTGGCTATTTTTCCTATTTGTCCACTTTTTTACAGTACTATACTACACTGCCTTTTTTTTAATAAGAATATTTGCCATATATTTTATAATATGATCAATATTCCCATTCCCCTCCGACTAGTCGGGAAAGACTGTGCTAGGTACGACAATAGACCAACGGGCGGGGATCGAACCACCACCCCTCGGTGATGAGTCCGACCGCTCTTACCGTTGAGCCATTGAGGCTTAATATGCCTTTACACTATAATACATTAGTACCTACTATACAGTTGTGATAGCCCAGTGGATATGAATCTGGTCCGGGGCATGCACCTTCTACTTTACAATGTGCATTTTAAGAAATTGAATATCATGTGTCTCAAACGGTGAAGAAAAACCATCATGAGGTAATCTGTACACCTGAGATTTTTTTATAAGTCTGCACATCCGTATTGGGCCAGCGTGGTCGATTATTGAGCCAGTCCCTCTCATTCTGAGAGGAGACTCGTGCTCGACAGTGAGCCGAATATGAGTCGTTAATAATGTTGATGATGATACTGCCTTGTTGGTGGTCCAGTTTATGTGGCTTTCGATTATTAAGTCTTGTTATCCCCTTTCTTCAGTTTAACACACCAACAATTGACAACTGTCTACTGTAAGTACCCAAGTTCATTATGGGGCATTTTCCTTTCAAGTTATCTTTCAGACTTTGGTGAGTTCGATAATAACAAAATATTATGCCCCCTAACAAGTTTACAATTTGATTTATATACTTCATTATCTATTCTGTAAAATAGCCTTAAAAAAATCACATTGTGATAGCCCAGAGGATCTTTGCTTTCGATTCGGAGGGCGTAAATTCGATTCCAGTCCGGGGCATGCACCTCCAACTTTTCAGTTAGCACATAACTGAACAGTTGGAGATGCGTGCCCGTTTTTAGAAAGTCACGTGTCACCGGTGTAGGAAAAAACATTGTGAGGAATCCTGCATACCTACCTGAGAATTTTCTTACTTCTCTTCATATGTGAAGTCTGCCAATCCATATTGGGTCAACAGTGAGTCGAAAATGGGTTGATGATGATGATGATGATTCTGTAAAAATGGGTTCTTGGTTGTAATATTATATGAGCTTATTTTTATAACCATGAAGAAAGTATTTCAGTGGTGTTAGCTCTGTTATGCATTACTCTGTACTCCCCCCCACTACACAATCGCTCCCAGATCACCGAGTGGGTGGGGAGGATACGTGTGTTCGGAAAAATGCCTTACGATCCGCCGCCCGCTGGGTTTTAAGTTTTTTCTCGTATGTTACATTTAATTCGGACCTCGAATAAATATTGTTTTTACACTTGCTATTCGTACTTAGTATATTTTAATGATACAGATGGTAACTATGGTAACGTAGACGAATGTATACCTTATGCATTTAAATAGGTAACCATTTCAAAGCTTCGAGGTACGCAAAGGTTTATTAGGTTGTAATTTTTTACAAAAATACTAAAATCGCTTGTAAAAATAGAGGTAGGAGTAGAGGGTGAAAAACACTCACTTCAGGATCTCATACTTATCTTCCAAATTATATGTGCAAAAAAAAAAACATTAAAATACTAAATACTGGACCTACATCGTCATCAACCCATATTCGGCTCACTGCTGAGCTCGAGTCTCCTCTCAGAATAAGAGGGGTTAGGCCAATAGTCCACCACGCTGGCCCAATGCGGATTGGCAGACTTCACACACACAGAGAGTTAAGATAATTCTCTGGTATGCAGGTTTCCTCACGATGTTTTCCTTCACCGATTGAGACACGTGATATTTAATTTCTTAAAATGCACACAACTGAAAAGTTGGAGGTGCATGCCCCGGACCGGATTCGAACCCACACCCTCCGGAATCGGAGGCAGAGGTCATATCCACTGGGCTATCACAGCTTCGAGGTACGCAAAGGTATTTTTAATAGAAAACTAGCTCACCCGGCATACGTTTTTACATTTTTACAAAAATACTAAAATCGCTTGTAATAAATAGGGGTAGGAGTAGAGAGTGAAAATACTCACTTCAGGATCTCATACTTATCTTCCAAATGAAATGTACATAAAAAAACATCAAAATACTAAATACTGGACCTACATGCATATTATTTATTCATCACTTCGCGGTAAGGAAACTTGAAGTGAAACGTCCGTAGAAGATTTTTGGCCAAGTCTGAATGATGTAGCCGCTAAAATTTCACTTTTCCCGGAAAATAGCAAAATAATGATCGATCACAGAAGTTTGAGTGAAAATGCACTGACAGTGAATGAATGTCATCACTTCGCTGTAAGGAAGCTAAGCTTGAAGGGAAAACGTTTAGAAAATTTTTGGCCAAGTCTGAGTGACGTAGCCGCTAAAATTTCCTTTTTCCCGGAAAATAGCAAAATAATGTTCGATCACTGAAGTTTGAGTGAAAATTACTGCACTGACAGTGAATGAATGAATAGTAAGTACTACTACTACTAATACTAACTAACTAACTACTTATACTATACAGAAGAGAAGATAAAAGTATCAATAAGGCTACACAATTATAAATGATGCGCAGAGAACCAAGATCCTATGTATCCGTGGCCGAAGTTATTTGGGCTAATTAAAAATTTCAATGGCCTTAAGTTCGTAACGATTATGCTCTCCGATTTGTTCGAAGAGCCGATGGACGTTGGGGTCCCAAGGTGCTGGAATGGCGACCCCGCACCGGAAAGCGCAGTGTTGGGCGACCCCCCACTAGGTGGACCGAGGATATCAAGCGGGTTGCAGGGAGCCGCTGGATGCTGGCGAGATCGTTCGAGATCGTTGTGCTTGGAGGTCCATGCAAGAGGCCTATGTCCAGCAGTGGACGTCTATCGGCTGATAAGGTATGCTATTCGATTTGTGGACTGACCTGTCACTGATTTATTGGTTAAGATTGAAGGTGGTCGATCAACTAACCACAATTGAATCGAATCGTGGTATAAACAAGCTTTTCGCGTAGTGACCGGCTAAACTCTATCCGAAGATGGAAGTGATGATGAATCAAACAAGTAAAAATTAGTAGGTAGTTGCACTTTCAGGTTTCTTTAACTTTCAGTTAGTTGAAGGTAGTGTAGATACGTTAAAAATCAATACATATAAGTAAATTGAAGTGTCAGTCTGTGATTTTGTGATAACTGGTTTATCAAGTGCATATAGGTACTTACATGGTAAAACACAACCAATCTATATTTTTGTCTGTCTATCTGTTTGTCTGGGCTAATTATCTGTGTGAACGTGAAATTAACGTGTGAACCGATTTAAGCAGGATTTTCACTGGTAGATAGAGAAGACAAATGAGTAAAAATATAGGCTACATTTATTTCGAAAAAATCCATTGTTCCCGCGGGATTTATGAAAAACCCAATACCACGCTACCGAAGTTGCAGGCGTCCGTCAGGCGTGAGCTCGAGTCTCCTCTCAGAATGTGAGGGGTTAGGCCAATAGTCCACCACGCTGGCCCAATGCGGATTGGCAGACTTCACACACGCAGAGAATAAAGAAAATTCTCTGGTATGCAGGTTTCCTCACGATGTTTTTCCTTCACAGTTTGAGACACGTGATATTTAAATTCTTAAAATGCACACAACTGAATATTCTGGATTCGAACCCACAGCCTCCGGAATCGGAGGCAGAGGTCATATCCATCACCATATCCTATCACAATTCACAGCTCAATTTCCGTACATAATAAAATGTTATTATAAAACACAAAATTTAGTACAATACATTTATCAAATTCTTTAATTATAAATCCAGCGAATGAACAGAATATTCAACTCTCCGCTATATTTTTAAAAAATCGTTTCACACGTACGTCTCCCCCTTGGGGGGTGGCCAGGTGCACTATATTACGATACTTGTGTTGCTCGGATTATTAGTTGCTTGTAGTGGTAACGGACGGTGTACACCGGGCGGCTAAGGTTTGGCAACGCAATTATTTCGCATTCAAATGCAATTTTAAAACACTGTGTTTTCTTTTTGATTTCCGCCACTGTTTTCAGTTTAGGAAATAAATTATTTTCGAACGCGTTTTATGTTGGTATTCGGAAATAAACGGACTTCTGAATCTGCCTTCTGTTTATATGTATCTACTTCTATATAAGGTCAAAATGGACCTGAGACTAATTTTTTTTGTAGAAAAATACGTTTTTTACTTAAATGTAGTCGTAAACTTACAATACAGTACAATCTTATATATCTACTATATTACACATTATCGACTTTTAGTGGCTTATTGTTCTCTAATTTTGGTTTTCTTTTTCTTTTTTTTTTTAAATAAAAATAAATTTCTGCTCGTTTTAAGTCCAACGGGAAGCTTTTTTTTTACAATAAAATGTTGTTTTCATAATTATAAAAAATCTTAATGAATGACTGATTTATCGTACTCTTAAGCTATATATTTATCTGTTTCGTATAAAACTTTATCCCTTTCATACTCATACGAGTATCGGTATGACTCGCCCGCGCCATAAATCACTGCCAAACTTCAGCGCACACCGAATCTTTAATATAACTCATAATCCAAACACACTCATATATTCCGAGTCTCTTATTGAACATTATGCACCGGAATGAGAAACGTTCCAGAAAATTTCAAAATTCGAACGGAACATTTAAGTTCCGTGTGTCCGTTATGAATTCGGAGCGCGCGTTCTATATTCAAATTGGCCGACGCTATTGGCTGCCGCCGGGTGGTATTTTACATCGGATGAAATTTCTACGGTACAGAAAGCTCCTCGTAATGTCTATGCATAAAGTATTTTAAACTTGTTAAAATGCAACGTATTCTCTGGAAGTGAAGCGCGGGAAACTCGGGCGTTATCAAAAGGGGTTATTTAGTAGATCTTGTCCTTTGTGAGGTGAAAAGATATTTTCAACGTGTACCTATTGGATAACGAGCGCTGCAGGAATTAACATTTCGTAGCGCGACTGAATTAACATTTTTTGGGGTTCCCTAACATTTTTGACGTGACAACGTCTTATAATTCGATGGAGCCGACAGATCCGAAAAATGATGACGTCATGCGTCGTTCCCTCGCTCTAGGGTTGCCAAGTAATTTATTTTATAAAAAAGAACATTTTCTTTTGAAAAATGCAACCATTCCATCAGTATTTTCTTATGACGTTGTCACGTTCAACTATCGCCAGTAAACCGACTTTACAGATAACCGATTTTTTTTAGTGTAGTGAGAGACTTCGGCCGAGGGTAGTCGACAATGTATCTACTAAGGAGAAGGTAGGCAGGTGATTTTCTCATTCTAAAAACTAGTGGACTAAACATGCAGTCGGAACTAGCGGGTTTTTTGGATATCTATTGCCTATTATAATAATTAAAGAGCCGTGATAGCCCATTGGATACGACGTCTGCCTCCTATTCCGGAAGCTGTGAGTTCGAATCCGGTACTGGGCATGCACCTCCAACTTTTCAGTTATGTGCATTTTGAAAAGTTATCACGTGTCTCAAACGGTGAAGGAAAAACATCGCGAGGAAACCTGCATACCAGGTTCATAATTCTCAGCGTGTGTGAAGAATGCCAATCCGCATTCGATTCGAGCATCGAGGAGACTCGAGCTCAGCAGTATTCGGTTCACTGCTGGATTGGTAATGATGATGATGATTGTCTATTAGGTAGGTATATAGTAGGTAGGTAGGTTGGTCCAGAGGTTAAGGCTCCGTGGCTTCGGATCAAGAGGTCCTGGATTCGATTCCTGAGTAAAGGTATGAAAATTTAGCTTTTCTTTCTTATGTAGTTCTTAGTAAAACTATTCATCCCAAGAAGTAATAGTAGTTTGTCTAAGTAGTCCTTGGACTATATATGCTGTTTGTTGTATGAATAGTCACTTTGTAAAATTGACTGTTATCTAATGATGATTGATGATAAGAAATGTTTTACGTGCTGACTACCAGTAAAATAAGAATAGGTACCTATATATATATGTTTATGTGAAAGAACACTAAAATCCTTCCTGGATTAACACAATATAATATGAAATTTTTCAATATTCGCCGGCGGCGCTAACTGGAAATTATTCTCACCTTTTAAATAAAATCAAAGTGTACGTTCGCTGCAAGTTTCTCAGCAGTTCTTTATGGACTCTATAAAAATAGCTGTGTTTACGAGTTCGCTCCAAGCTTCCCCCTACTTGGGAAACTCGATCTTTTGCAAAAACATTTAGTAGTAGGAGAGCCCCTCTACTTAAGGAACTCGATCTTTTGCAAAACGATAGTAGAAGGTAGAGTCCCTCTACTTAGAGATGTTGATCTATTGCGAAAAAAATGTAGAAGGTAGAGTCCTTCTACTTAAGGAACACGATCTATTGCGAAAAAAATAGTAGAAGGTAGAGTCCCTCTACTTAGGAAACTTGATCTATTGAAATTTTTTTTTTTCTTTTTTTATTTATTCTTTACAGTAGTAGAAGGTAGAGTCTTTCTACTTAAGGAACATGATCTATTTCAAAAATAGAAGGTAGAGTCCCTCTATTTAGAGAACTCGATCTATTGCAAAACAATAGTAGAATCTACTTAGGGAACTCGATCTTTCGAAAATTAGTATAATATTAGGTACTAGAGCTGCTATATCTCAGGAACTCAATCTTTCGAAAAAAATACGAGTAGTAGCACCTACCCTCTATTTAGAAAATCTACTATACTCTTGATTATGTAGAATACTCGATCTTTTGAAAAAGCTACTTGTAGTAGAACTTCTTATGACATAATTTTTGGAAGTAGGTACTAACAATAGGTGTTAGTAACACCATACGTATTTCTAACGACTGTTGTTGCTGTCTCATTCTAAAGATGAAGTTACACACATGAGGCTTCACGTAAGCGTCAGGTTGATAGATGCAGGTCAGCATTTTATAAGGGAACTAGCTGACGCCGCGCAGGGAATAAAATATAGCCTTCCTCGATAAATGGGCTATCTAGCACTGAAAGAATTTTTCAAATCGGACTAGTAGTTCCTGAGATTAGCGTGTTCAAACAAACAAACTCTTCAGCTTTATAATATTAGTATAGATTGGTATAGACAAGGCCTTGCATGCCCTGCGGAGTGTAACTCGATTAAAAGTCATCTGGTGGTTACATTAACTCATCAAATTCGACTTTCAGTGATTCTTCTGTAGTTTGAAATGTCATCATCATTATTACAATCATCCACTCTTTTAACGGCTCTCTGAACGACACAGCATAAAGGGCTGTGAGGAGTTTGAGACCAATCACGCTGCATCAATGCAATCAGTGGGCTTTGGTTATTGTTAAAGTCAACGAACACTATCAAATGTATTTTCGTTTGCCGGTAGGATGGTAACTTTATTGGTGAGGAAAAAGAAATGTTGAAAGACCATTTAGACGGTGGGCTGATGATATCACTCAGATAGCCGGAAACAAATCGATGAAATCTGGCAAAGATAGGGAGTTGTGGAGGAAGATGGAAAAGGCCTTTACCTTTTAAGAGGTCCATATGAAAAGTAATTTAAGAAAACTTACTAACAACTTTTGAAATGTGATTTAGAAATGTAATTATGGAATAAATGGTTTATTTATTTTATTTATTAGGGTGGTAACTTGTCTGTGTCCACTAGACCTGATTTACCAATTTTGAAGTTACAGAATCTTAAACTGTCCCGATTTGGGAATCGAACCCAAGACCTCTCTGTTGATTGCCATAGTACTACCAACAGTGCCGAGATGTCGTCGTCAAAAAGAGGTAATATTGATAATGACCGGGACTGGCGGCTTAAAGAGCTCTCTGAGGTACGAAGGAACAATACAACCAATCACCTCCCAAAGGGAAAGAAAAGCTCAGAATGTCATAGCTCGACACAAAATCCGAACCCAGGACCTCCGATGTCACATAGGCTAATCATTGGACCAATAAAGTCCAAAGGTTTGATTACAAAAAGCAAAGTTCAAGACACATTCACGTCGAAAACCATTCTATAATAACACGTAAAATGCGAAATAAAAAAAAGTTCACATACTACCATCCCCGCCGAAGCCGTCCAAGCGACGTTGGAAAAATATTTTTCCATTTCAAATAAGTATACGGAAAAGCGCATATATTTGCCTTATCTGGAGTTGGTTAAATATTAGTTAGGTAGTGAACAGAACTGTGAACGTATTTTCAGGGTTCCGTAGCGGGATTTGTAGGAACTTTTTCAGAACGCGTATATTATGAAATGATATTATTATATAACTAAAACATATGTATATATGGGAAACATGGCAGAAATAATAAATTTTTATAATTTATCAATTCAAAATTCATACATCATTATCAACCCATATTCATCTCACTATTGAGCACGAGTCTCCTCTCAGAATGAGAGGGGTTAGTCCACCACGCTAACCCAATGCGGATTGGCAGACTTCACACACGTAAAGAATTAAGAAAAATCTCAAGTATGCAGGTTTCCTCACGATGTTTTTCCTTCACCGTCTGAGACAAGTGATATTTAATTTCTTAAAATACACCTAACTTAAAAGTCGGAGGTGCATGCCCTAGACCGGATTCGAACCTACGCCTTCCGAATAGAAGACAGAGGTTCGATCACCGTCTCGCCATAATTACTAAATGTAATGTAAAGTTAGAAAAAATATGAAGACTTGGTTAACAAACTTAAATTTTGTTCTTAGTAATTATTTCAAGATATTTTCAATTTCTTTACTTCATAAGAGCGAAATGCTTAACTCCAGGATTGGTTAAAAACGACAATTGTATCTGCAGAAGAATAAACCCTAAGCTACCCTTATGATATACCTACGAATATCGCATATCCGTGTAAAAATTTCAGTATAAATATTCAGCAAAGTGCTGGAGTCACTCTTCCGTGCCCTAACGAGCACGTTAAGCTGTTGGTCATTCATTTTATCCTGGGTTAGCGGAGCACCATCGTGGGTCTAAGCTCCATAATTCCATAAACTCTCTCCTACAAGAAGAAAGGTTGCCCTGTAGTAAAAATTAAATACGGAACCAATGTCGAGTTATTTATGTTCGCGCTTTACCGGTTTTTTTATTAATAGCCAGTGTTGAGTGAGAATATTCATTCAACCGTTCTCTCTCTATATTTTTTGCGTAGTCTGCTTTGAATTTAATTTATTAAAAACGCTCTGGTATTGGAGTTTTATCAATGGAATAGTTTTTAGCTTTGGCTCCGTTAGTTTATTCATATTTTCTAAGCTGAATCCTGCCATATTGTGAGGCGTATATAGTTTTTTTTTAATTTAATGCATCACTGTTTTTCTCCGACTGTGACAAATGAAGGTTTATGCTTCATCATCACTCATCATCACTCATCATCAGTGTATTTAATGTAGGTACTATTAACACATACCTCTCATTTCAGAGGAGAGTAATAATACCTATCTAATATAACATTTTCGTTTCATAGTTTTTAACTACTTAACAACTTAACCGATTTTCATGAAATTTTTTGTGTAAGTATATTTTCGAGGTCTGAGAATAATGGTAAATGTTTACTACCCCATTTAAATTACTATTCCAATTTTTTAATGATCAAGTTTTAAGAGTTTCTGCTACAAAATTTCTTCTTTAAGAATATTATTGCATAAATTATTCTCTGACACCAACAGTGACCTATTTTAAGTCTTTAATTGTTAATAACTTTGAAATTGTGTAAGTGAGAGTATGAAATTGCACATTTTTGTAGACTAGTACCAATATTTAATATGTATTTGCACATATTGACATTTTTCTAGACGTCATGAGAGTCGCGGTATCACTATTTTAAATATATCGACGTTCTAAATTCAAATTAGGTATACGATAAGCGTTAATAGAATAACGTGTGAGTGAACTTGAATGAGGATTCTTTATAAGTTCCAAATTCAAACTATTCCTGAAAGAAACATGCGTGACCAATGAACGTTTTATGACCGACCGATCGTCGATACCTACCGATCGGTACCGTAAAATACCTATCGAAGGCGTTTTCAGCTCATATTCAAACGTCGAACGTATATCGGTTCGAGTGTGCGCCGTGAAGCCCAATCGCGCGGAATCAATCAACCAATCAGAAGCCAGCGTTCGTACTCGATAGAAACATTACCAGAATCGTATGATCTTTCACTTAGTTGTTATTAGCTCTTATTGCGTTGGTTTACGGTTTGTTATTGCAAGTTTCAAAGTTCTATGGGTAGTGGGTTTCGGGAAATGAAGGTTCGATCTGCCATTGGCTATCGGTTGTACGTCACGTAGATTTTCCACGGGCTTTTTTCTCGTATATGGATCCGTTTACGGATACGACCGTGGCTATTGGTAAAAGGTTTCACATAGATGAAGTATTCAATGATTTTTTCTTATATACTACATGTATAGTGTGATATTAATTTTATACTAATTTTATTGACTGCTAATATTTTAGTATAGTATTTTAAATACTAAACTAAAATATTAGCAGACTTGTACTGTAATAATTACCTACGATGAATAATTATCCTGTCATAATCTATTAAGTATTCGTGTCTTATTGTTTCAGTAGTTAGTCTTTACGGCTTTGGATTATAAGATCCTGGGTTCGAGTCTTGGGTAACGTAAAATTGTGCGACTTTTTTTGTTTCAAGTTGTTCTTATTATCAGCTCGGAGCTAAATATATGGCGGTAATAATATTCGAGCAGCGTCGATATTAGTGAATTACATTTTTGAATTGAGAGGGTAGACTAAAAAAGTTTTACTTGAATCGTGTGGTCTATAGCACACTTGTTTTTAGTTTTGAAATGTTTGTCTGTCTGTCTTTTAATTGATTTCAAAAAGGAAGAGGTTCTCAATTTGATCGGTAAGTTTTAGTGAATTACATTTTTGAATTGAGAGGGTAGGCTAAAAAAGTTTTACTTGAATCGTGTGGTCTATAGCACACTTGTTTTTAGTTTTGCCATGTTTGTCTGTCTGTCTTTTAACCGACTTCAAATGGGAGGAGGTTTTCTTGTTGATCGGTAATTTTTTTTTTGCCTGAAAACTTGCATAGACTGCCTTGTTGACTCTGTAGTTAGCTAATATCCCATTAGATCATCAGGTCCTGGATTCGAGTGCTGAGTCAGGCTCTATAATATTGACCTTTTTTGTCATCCAACTAATTCTCAGCGCAGTGATAGGAAACTAGTGTTACACCAGTGTCTGGGAGAGCGCGTTAAGCCTTCAGTCTTACTCAATATCATTAGAATAGCGATCGTTAAAACTGAACATTAACCTGAGCCCACCCGCATTTGAGAACATGGTGGGTGAAAGCTCCATATTCCCCTATAAGAGAGGCTAACTGATAATGATGATCGTATTATGTGCAATGTTTAAAACTAAAGTTACTCGTATTGGTTGCTCAATAAATTTACTGCGTTTACTCGTATGTATTCAGTAATCCGACTCCCACAACCCCCCTCTCCTCTCCAACCCCCCAGTAGACACTCTAAAAAGCAATCTTCTTAATGGAATTTCAATTTTAACGGGAAAGTTAACTAGAAATCCAACTACGAAGCAATATCGTGGCGGCGTCACTGCTAGTAATGCGGATAATAAAAAGTGCTGTCGTTATGTTCATACTGTTCAGTTCGTTCATGGTCCATGTTTAGTCGGTTCATATTGTTTGGTTGGTTGACCAACCAAGTTAATCTCTTTTTGTTATTTATCCTTAAAACTGATTTACATATATTTATACTAAAAAATTTATATTATTTTGGAATAGAATTTATTGTACGCATGTACTTAATGATATCGCGGGCTTTATTAAAAAAAATTAGAGGGTAATAACTTAGTCATAAGGAAAGACCAGAGAATCATGAGGTGACCTGCATACCAGAGATTTTTTTTAATTATCTACATTTCAAGTAGGCTCAGTTTACAAGCACTTTTGATACGTCAGTTGAATATTTGTAAAGATTCTACCACCGGTTCGGAAGACAGGTTCTGCTGAGAAGAAACTCAACAGTTGCTCTTTTAAAAAAACTTCCTGTGTGAAGGTGGAAGCTAACCTAACGGCCTCCAAGCATCTTTATCATTAAGGAACACGTCAATAGTGTAGTAACCTCGACTAAGTAAATGTTTACACATCGCTTAAAGCTATGCATTGGCAGGTCCATCACAGCTCAGCTCAGCAATATGGGTTGCATTGTTAATGATGATGATGAATTTTGCCATGCATTTTTTAACTTTAACCAGCGACTTACTAACTTTTACCTAGCGCAGCGCAAGCAACGGAAGTTCTCAAAAGGAAATTTATTTTCCCGTTTTTGCCAAAGTTACACTATTTTCAAATCCACGCTAAGTCCGAATTCTAATAGGAACGCTATTGGACATAGCATAATGTTATAAAGGCCATAATACTCCTTGATGATGTAGCTTTCTATCGGTGACAGAAAATCGTTCTAGCTTTTTTCAAATCGTTCTAGTCTAATCTAATAATATTATAAAGAGGAATGAATACACAATTATATTTGTACTTACCTAAATTATTTTTCAAGTAAGCTATTGCTGAAACATGTGAACCATATTTTATTAGCAGAATATCCGAAAAAAACGTAAAATAACGCTACCTTAATTATACATATGAATCCATTCAGCAGTTTGGATGATATGAGGAAATAAAGAAATTGCACTCAACCATACATAAGTACAAGATAAGCACGAAAAACACGACCCTTCTCTTGGTAATCAGTAAAATCACCTTTAACAGTTGTAAAAAACCTAAATAATGTAGGTATTTTAACACAACATTTTGGATTACTTTATATGCAAGGAAAACGACGTCATAAGTCTAGTATGCAATATCGGGCGGCGTAAAAAGAGAAAAAATCTATCCGAAGGCGACAGGGGGAGGGTGGGGTTAATGGGGACACCCAACTCTAGGTATCTTGATAGACTAGCTCTACAAACGCCTCTCTCTACCCTACCTACCCGTACTATTTTATAAGTTTCACAACCTAATACATATTTTATAATGAAACCAAATACATATATTCTAATTTAAAATTATTTACCTGCTATACCGTTCACGTGAATTTAATAATTTTACTCTTTATTTCCCCTTAAAAATAGCATATTCCTGACTTAAATCTACAACACCTTCAGTGGTAAGCATTGCATAGATAAAAAATACACTGCCTGCCCTGAGGATAGGAACTTGAATGATGGAATGAACGTCATTTACCGATTTTTAGAGCCTTGTCATTCAGTCTAGTATCAAGAGCAGGTGAGGTTGGCAGATGGGGAGGCTAGGCTATACTAGCATCCCTATTAAATACAATACTGAAAATCTAAGAATTACTCAGAGAATTGTTTGTCCTCACTAAATTGTAGAAAGATAGTTTCTTCAGACGGTTTATTTCTAAAACCATGACACTTCGTAGTAAAAAATGTAACAAAGATCGGAATCCATTTTTGCCATTAAATCATCAATTAGATACAACGAATGTCCACAGATAACATACCTAATGAACAATGTTACAAGTAACACATTCGATTAATACATCGTACGATGTTTTCCAAGAAGCCGTTACAAATATAGATCCGCACTTCGATCCGCGACGTTTGTTAGTTATGACTGGGGAGCGCACTTAGGATAGAGGAAATTTGTGAAAAATTTAATTGTAGGGTGAGTGGGGGAAAAAAGAATCCTTTTGATTCATTTTTTGGGTATTATTACTCTGAAAAAAAATTAAATACTAATTATGGTTGTATGACAATAAAAACATTTTATTGTCCGTGTGTCTGTATATAAAAATATGATATCAAATTAATACCCAATGCCCAGAGTTGTAGTTCATTGATGCTGTGAAAAAAAATCCAACTTTTATGTTAATGCAGTAAAAAGTTAGGGCTGCATATGTTAGTTTGACATTTACAAGGTAACAATGAAAAATGGGTTTGGAGATGGAACCCTCGATGCACAAGTAAGACTTACACTTGGCTATTTTTTACTCTTGATTAGTTGTTTAGTTTGTAATTATAACTGACTGTGACGTCACCCGGGTCTCAGCTAAAAATCAGCGCTGCGCATTGCTTTCCTGCGATGAACGGCTAATGCTGAGCTGTAAACCCTTTCTGTTTGGTGTCACAGACAGTCATGTAATATCTAAGATAGGATGTACTGTTTGTGACACTAAAAAGTAATTAAACTTATTTTCTTTCTTTCTTCTTTTCTTCTTTCTAAACATGAACAAAAGAGATAACTATATTTATGACATCATTGCTTCATATGTAATCAGATTCTCATTAAAAATGTACAAACAGCATTTTAGCAGACTCAAAAGGTGATTACAAAAATAAGAAAACTAATGTCAAACAAAGGTTATGTATGATTCACAACATTTGTCAGGACAACTTAATTAACAAATCAAACTGTAACCAAAATAAGACCCTAGAATGGCAGAAAATGACCTTGAGTGAAGTCACGCACTTGTGAACGGTGTGTGTAGGGTTAAAGGATCCTTTGTCTGGTAACAAACACTCCCCTTTTCCACTCAAGTCACTCTCCCCGCATATCACAAGTAACCCATAAGAATTACACAACAAGAGATGTGGACGGCTCGAACGCCACGAGCACACTGAAGCCGTCCATACAGCAAGTCGTTGCAACGCGGCGATAACAAGCCGAATTCAATAAACATATCTTGTATATAAAAATGTATTAAGCTTTTGTCAAACATATTTCGAACAGAAAACTCAAAATTATTAATAAATCGAGCTCGATTCGCCCCTGGATCGTATCGGTCGAATCATGAAAGCATTCCAGTGACATTAAACACGCGTTCATTTTCATAGATTTATCGACGCGACGCAACTTATGATTAGCGCTTCCCAAAGTTTTGCTTTATTCTAGAATATTTTTAACACTCTAGTCCAGTTATTAAATACATTTAGTGATGCAAATGATCTGAGAAAGCTGAATTTTGGTTGGAAATTGGTGTTTAGAAAAGCTTTAGGCCTTCCGCCATCTTGAACAAAGAGTTGAATTCAATTGATAATGTAAGATCGATCAGAGGAACGTTTTTACAATTTTATTTGGCCAATTTAATGTCATCTCGCAGACGCTCCGAGGTTTTATCCGCTAGCTCGTGGGAATACTGGAATAAAATACAGTTTATATTTATCAGGGATTGAAACAATTTATCAAATTGGTCCAGTAGTTTCAGAGACTATTATTATTATATAATATGGATTAAATGGTGGTAGGCATCGGCCATGGCTAATTACTAGTTACTAGTACCACCTTAATGGAAAAGACGTACCGCCAAGCGATTTAGCGTTTCGGTACAATGCCATGAAGGAGTCAGAATAAACTTGTACCTCTCACAAGTAAGCCCGCTTCCATCTTAGACTGTATCGTCAAGACATTAGACTTAACGTCAGGTAAATTCGCAGTTCTTGATTGCGATCTTGAACTTGTCATAGAATAACTTGTCCTTGAATAAAAAAAAAGATTAGGCGAAAGTTTGGAAAGCGTCGTAAAATGCCAATTGCGAATAAAACCGAAGCGCGTATATATATCCGCGGCGCACCTGCCACCGTACAAATCACCCACTGCCGCTGCCGATGCATCATCGATAGCATATGTTCTAATATACTCTGAACTGTCACTGTTTCTAATGAACGACTACATTCTTAATGTGGAACTGCGCAAATAGATGAGTTATTGGGTATTGCTTTTACAGACATTTAGATCGCATCTGAGAATGTAATTAAAGCAAGAAATGCTTTTATTGACAAAGAGGATAACGGAGTTTTAATATGTTCTAGTTACGTTAAGCTTCGAAGTCTTCAAACAGTGCGTGTTGCCAGTGATGACTACGGATCCGAAACTTGGTCGCTAACTATGGGCCTTGTTAGGAGGCTCAAAGTCACTCAGCGGGCGATAAAGCGAGCTATGCTTGGGGTTTCTCTGCGTGATCGAATCAGGAATGAGGAGATCCGCAGATGAACTAAAGTCACTGATATAGCTCAGCGTGTTGCGAAGCTGAAGTGGCAATGGGCAGCCCAACTTGGTTCGAAGAGCCGGTGGGCGTTGGGGTCCCAAGGTGCTGGAATGGCGACCCCGCACCGGAACGCGCAGTGTTGGTCGACCCCTTACTAAGTGGACCGAAGACATCAAGCGGGTTGCAGGGAGCCGCTGGATGCTGGCGGCTCGAGACCGTTTTATTGGAAGTCCATGGAAGAGGCCTATGACGTCCATCGGCTGATAATGATGACGTTTAGCTATAATGTATCATTACTTGTCTTAAGTTTAGTAAACTAGTTAAGACAAGAAGTGCCACTACCGATGTAGATGTCTCATCGATAGCATATGTTTAAATATCACTGATTCTAATGATCAAACGCTAATGTAGAACTGCGCAAATAGATGAGTTATTGGGTATTGCTTTTACAGACATTTAGATCGCATCTGAGAATGTAATTAAAGCAAGTAGCAGCGTCTTCATTTACGAAGAGCTGACTCTGACTCTGACTCTGACTGAAGAAACGATTGACGTTCTGGTGGTTTGTTCTTCTTTCATTTATTTATTTAGGATTACTTTGTCTAAAATTTGTTTCTTTGTTACCTGCATGAATACTGTAATGTTCACCTGTGAAGCAGATTTGTATTTTATTTTTATTTTCTACAAGAGTTCCAAAAAAACTGCATTATGTTTACTTACAAATGAAGATATTTGTTTACTAACTATCATCTGCAGATAGAACTTTTTAATGTAGATACACTAACAGTATATTATAGTAGTTTTCTGGTAGTTTAGTTGATATACCGATTTACAAATAAATTACATCTTATATCTAATTTTCTGCTATATGATACAGAAATACTAAAACTTTCTTTATAGTCATCATCATCATCATAATATCAGCCGATGGACGTCCACTGCAGTACACATGCCTTTTGTAGAGACTACCAAACATCACAACCCTGAGCCGCCTGCATCCAGTGAATCCCTGCGACTCGCTTAATGTCGTCAGTCCACCTGGTGGGGAGTCGACCAACACTGCGCTTTCTAATGCGGGGTCGCCATTCCAGCATTTTGGGACTCCAACGTCCATCAGTTCTTCAAACTATGTGCCATTGACCATTGCCACTTCGTGTTGAGCTATGTCGGTGACTTAATTCTTCTGCAGATCTCCTCATTTCTGCAGATCTGATTCGATCACGCAGAAATACTCCTAGCATAGCTCGTTCCATCGCCCGCTGTATGACTCTGAGCCTTCTTATGACGCCCATAGTTAGCGACCAAGTCTCAGAACCATAGGTCATCACTGGCAACACGCACTGTTCGAATACTTTTGTCTTCAGGCACTGAGGAATTTCGGACGAAAAGATATCGCGAAGTCTCCCTAATGCTGACCGGCCGAGTTGGTTTCGGCGGTTCCTTTTTCTCGAAATTGGACCTACCTAACTTGACCATATGTCCTAGGACCTAGGACATATGGTCAAGTTAGGTAGGTCTATATATACCTAGGACCTAGGTATATATATTCGTCTACAATTTCGATTGCAGCGTTCTCAACTATAACTGAGTGGAGCGAAACATATGTTTGTTTATTATAATGCTGATTTACAATACTAACATGTCAGTAGACAGTAGTCTTTCTATATGATAGAAAATGTATAAGAACAAAGGAATGTTCTACTTTACTCTTACCTAAAAATATAACAAATTTAGGTAATATGTTAAGATACGATACCGATACGACGGGTGTAACACCCTTGGACCACACAGAGCACGTTAAGTCGTTGGTTTTGGTCATCATCTTAACCTCTGATAGTGATCGTTACAGAGTCAAAAATATCACCCTAGCAGTAGTACTCCTGCAGTAGGTAATTAGACAAAAGCCTAAAAATACTAAAGGTAGTTATGAAGAAGAATGAATGAATGAAAGTCTAAGAATTAGTACTACAAAATTGACTGAAGTTATTATAGATGTAGAGATATTGACAGATGCTATATTCCCATCCTCCACGATTATAGACAGCCGGACAGTTACTGATGATAATGTACCAGCTGTCTTGGCACTCCATTACATCACATAGTTGATGCTCCATTGATTCCCTCTATATTTAGTTTTATGATTATTATTAATAGCTCCGGAAGATACTCGACCTGAATATCATATCGTGCTAGATGTTCCGATACATTTTGGAGTATCATATTAACGGAACTTTTTTTTGAAGATTTACATTGTTAAGTTAGAGCCTAGGAAGAAAAAAGTGGTAGAAGATGTTGAAGAAATGGTAAAAAGAATAGCTTTCGTAAAAAAGATAATAAACAAGATGTATTGATTATTAAAAAAGGTCCAACAAATATTTTCTATATCATAAAACTAAGTATTATCCATATGGATGTTTCATGTATCTACAGTAAAAGAGATTTGCAAATTTTTATAGTCATTTTACAATTTCATAATAATATTTTGTTTTTATTCCTTTAATAAATAAATTACATTAGTCAAGGGCTTTACGCTATTTGATAACTTCCCTAAACCACTCAACTAAAGTATATATAAGCGTTGGTTGATAATATTAATAATAAAGGAAATGCCACATAATATTAGGTAGGTTCCATACTATACATAGTAATTTATGTATTGGGTTGAGCAGTTACAAATCTCAATAATGATTGCATTTACAGGCGTGAACTATTAACAAAAGAGTTCCGGAAAAATGGTAATGTCATTTTAATACCACTCGCGCTACATACCGTAAAGTCATTATCCCAACAAGAACGATTCTGAACGATTTCTATTTGCAGCCATCGAAAATATATCAGACCTCTATTATCAGGACATTAAAGTTTAAAATTAAATGATTCCAACAAAATTGAGGAAAGTTTAAAAGTGTTCGTGCGAAGACAAGCATCCAATACTAGTCATCTATTATTTCAAAAGAATGGAGAATTACGTACGAACATTTGAAGTGAACACAAAATTTATTTCGCAGCATAGAATCACGCATACATCTTATTGTGATAGTGGTAAAGTTGAAAATGTTGATGTCATTGAGTTTAGTAACGATGTTATTTATAGTGGTGATGATTAAAATTGCTCGATTGTCTCCGAAGAGGTGACAATATTTTGTATAAACGTTTAACACTCTTTTCAAGCAGCTTATGGTGAAATCGATGTGTAGGTTTAATGGGAATTTAAATGTTTTATTACGATTTTTATATGTAAGTCTAAATTTCCTCAAGATGATGATGATGATGAAGTAGTAGATAGCTGACGTAATATAATAATGAAAATGATATAATTATAATAATAATAATGATAATGTTGAAATAATGTGATTCATTATTATTTAAAATTTGTAAATATTTGTAATTATTTATTAGTTGTATAATAAAAATAAATTTGTGATTCCTAAAACTCAGTAAGTTACAAAATTACATAAAGTTTCGGTTGATAAAACTCATCTGTTTCATCATGTTAAATGATATTAAACATAAAATCAAACCAGCAGTTATTATTGTGATAAATATTTTATGATTATACTATTAAGAAGGTATAAACTATCTTAACTTAACTTCAAGTTTTATTACTTAACATTAAATCATCTATCATCGTTTAATATTGAATCAGATGATTTTTGAAAATTATATTCTGCATAATAAGCCGACTAGGTAAATGATGTCAACCAATCGCAACAAGAACCCAGCAATTTTCTTTAAATAATTATTCAATGTAAAGATGTTTTAGATAAGGCGCACAATGTTACATAGATCAACGGTGGATCGCCAATAGATCGATCTGTGGCCAGCGACGCGTACGTTTCCTAGCATTGTTCCAACGCCTGCGACTACCATTTACCTTCATTGTTTGCTCGCAATTATATAGCTTGAGTACAGCTCGCTTCTACGTAGAGGTTGAACAATGAGATTCATTATATAAACGTATTTAAAGTTAAACCAATTCAAAGATGGCTCTGTGATAAAATAATCAGTCCTTTTCTTGTTCACTTGGACGGTAATTTATATTGTATTTTTATCTAAATACAACTTTACTAGCATCTAGCTTTGAAGATTAATTATAAATGGTTATACTGTTTTAAATATCTGTCTATAATTATACTGTCTAAGCCACGGGTAAAAGTTCTTTATAGCTAAACAACGATGCTTCTTGGTAGTAGGTAAATCATGGCTAAAGAAAGAATTCAGAATTAAGGCATACGGCAGCTAACAATTACTGATTATTATCGGATAACCACATAATATGCTATTGCCATATGCTGCTGCGACTCCCGGTCTTGATTCTATCTCCCTTTCTGATATGACATGGATACATTGTCTTAACTTCTATCCTTACCTTACCTTGTCCACTGCTGGACATAGGCCTCTTGCATGGACCTCCAAGCACAACGATTTCGAGCCGCCAGCATCCAGCGGCTCCCTGCAACCCGCTTGATATCCTCGGTCCACCTAGTGGGACCGACCAACAATGCGCTTTTCGGTACGGGGAGTCGGTGCTTAACTCCTATAGCGTGCCAGATTTGGTCCCGTCCCATTTCCCAGGGAACCAGCGTTTATCCATAAGGTCTCTTGCTCGAGTTATTCCTGTGGCTCGATTAGCTCAGGAATATTCATTTTATAGGTGGCAAGATCCTTTTTAATCAAAATAAGGAGGAGGTTCTCGGATTGGACGCGTGTCTTTTTTTAATGTTCGTTACCTCATAATTTCGTCATTTATTAAGTAATTTTGAAAATTCTTTTTTTGTTTGAAAGAGTATACTTTCAGATTGGTCCCATTTAGCTAAAAGATGTGCATTTCAAAAACCTGACGATTTGAGCGTAACGTAATGGAATGGGAGGGTTCCAAAGTTACAAAATAAAACCCTTATATTTCCGTTATCGAACCACGAGCGTGGTTAATTTTTTACTTATTATGAGTGAAATAATCTCCTGAAGAATCGCTCATGTTTTCTGACGATTTCAGTAAGCCAAATTAATAAAAATTGTCTTTAAAGTCTGTAGTTATTTTTTCCACCGCTAAAATCGAAAAAAGTATATATCCATTTATTAATCCAATCATTTAATCTACCAAATGCAATCGGTCCTCATGACGCTTTAGTAACTGCAAATTTAGCATCTCTGGCTCCCCTACTATTATAAGACTTCGTCCAGAATGTGCGCCAATATGTATGTCAAATGTCAAGAGTCCTACAAACGTCTTGTTGAGTTAGTGGTTGTTTACTTTATCCTATAAATTCATCTGCCGGTAGCCCCGGCGTAATGGAGGGGACTATTCCACACATCGTAGGGATATTTACGTATTGCTGAATTGTTTCTTGATTATTATTTAACTTAAGTTGTTCGTGGCTTCTATTTGGTTGACGGCCTCCGTGGCGCAGTGGTATGCGCGGTGGATTTACAAGACGGAGGTCCTGATCGATCCCCGGCTGGGCAGATTGAGATTTTCTTAATTTGTCCAGGTCTGGCTGGTGGGAGGCTTCGGCCGTGGCTAGTTACCACCCTACCGGCAAAGACGTACCGCCAAGCGATTTAGCGTTCCGGTACGATGCCGTGTAGAAACCGACAGGGGTGTGGATTTTCATCCTCCTCCTAACAAGTTAGCCCGCTTCCATCTTAGACTGCATCATCACTTACCATCAGGTGAGATTGTAGTCAAGGGCTAACTTGTAAAGAATAAAAAAAAAATACAAATAATGACAATAGCATACGATATAACTTAATTGATTAATGACAATCATTGTAGAGCCGTGATAGCCCCGTGGATGACCTCTGCCTCCAATTCCGTAGGGTGTGGGTTCGAATCCGGTCCGGGGCATGCATCTCCAACTTTTCAGTTTTTTGCATTTGAAGAAAATAAATATCACGTGTCTTAAACGGTGAGAGAAAAACATCGTGAGGAAACCTTTCAGAGAATTTTATTAATTCTCTGCGTGTGTGAAGTTGCCAATTGGATCAGCGTGGTAGACTATTGGCCCAACCCTTCTCATTCTGAGAGGAGACTCGTGCTCAGTAGTGAGCCAAATATGATTTGATAATGATGATAATGATAATTTAATGACATCTAATATTATCGAATCAAAGTAATGGATTTACTATGAAATTGCCCGAATGATAATATCCCCAAACACTGAATGCAGATTGAGGAATCATTATATTTTTTTTAATTATTCAACTTATTTAATAATTTTCACTTCTCATTCAATTTCTTATAATTGCGACAAAAAATATCAGAAGTCAGGATAATGAAGCTAAAGTCATTGCTAAATAGATAAAATGACAATATTGGTAATGAAAACGCTAAATAGGTACTGGAGTTGTACAAAAATAATACAAATTTAAATTTTCATTTGATAATGATTGACAAAGGAAATATCAAAGCAGTTTCATTGAGACATTTCCTTGAGTTTAATTTAACCATACAACATCATAAATTTGTATACAAAGGAGTTAGTGACGTCACATCGTAACTCTTGCCTTGCGCAATCACATATTTTAGCCGCACATTCCTCATTCACCTCACCTACCAGGAAAGTAGCAATAATTTTGCACTTTTTGCGGAACCCTAAATCATTCGCCGCTCCGCCCAGGATAGTATCATCCTTGTATTTAATTAGGATCAGTTATAAGGCTCGCTATACAACGTCGACATTACATTGCTCCTGTTAAGAAATCCTATACTAATACTACTAACTACTAATAATAGTCCAAATCGTAATCGTATGTATCGTAAAGTCGTATGTCAACCAACGCTTTTTTTTTTTAAAGCAAATAGGCTCGCGTTTGACCATGATCTAACCTGATGGTAAGTGTAGATACAGTCTAAGATGGGACACGCTTGCCTAGAAGGTGCCTATTCACTCTTGTTTTGAAGATACCCAAGTTATAAGATTCAGAAAACACAGACTTGGGAAGGGTATTCCAAACCTTAGCCGTGCGTATGAGAAAAGAAGACGCAAAGCGATTTGTACGGGTCCTAGGGACATCTACAACATAGGGATGAAAACCCACCCGATGTCTTGCGGTGCGATGGTAAAAAGGCGAAAGTGGTATGACGTCGAATAGCTCCTGAGCTGCTTTTTCGGTGCGGTCGCATTTCTATAGGAAACTCCAATGTCTTTCGACTCTTTAAACTATGTACTCCGCTCATTACCACTTCAACTTTGCCACTTGAACTATGATAAGGACTTTCTTCAGATTTGGATCTTCTACGGATCTCTTTATTTCCAGTTCGATTACATAAAGATACTTCGAGCCTATCTCTCTCCGTCTCTAGCTTAATCTATAATAAGTAGTTATATTTTTTGATCTTCGCAAGTCTACTTGTATTTATTTTTTTCCATAAAATTAATTTTGTTCCATTCGAACACCCTTTGTATCGATACGCAAGCAATCAAAGCACTTTGCTTTGAGCTTCTATAAAGCTTTTCATTAGGCATCATTGCAGTCACACGCAGTATACAAGTTAATAATAAAAGCTCATTTTAGCATATCATTCATTAGAAAGTTTAGTCGTACTCTAGTAGCCGGCCTTATCACACATCACTTTGTCGTATCGCGATTAACATGTCCAAGGTACACGCAAACTAATTACTACATCTCTTGGACTATGTTTATCCCTTATTTACTAGTCCATAGAGTTTAAATTATCACGTTTTCCATCATGTGTCTCAAAAAGTATGGCCTTTCAAAATGTTGTTTAGACACTACGTTTTAGCATAAACTTATTAGCGTTCCATGTTTTTACAATACGAAATGGAGTAAATTATGGCACTATATATCTTGGAAATGATTTATGATCTTTGTTTACAGAATGTAGTTCAAATGTTTCATGTTGCTTTTGTTGCAAAAGGTTACGTAAGTACAGCATTGACAATGTCATTTTAATTTGTGTAAAATAAAAATATGAGTATAATTTTCAAGTGAATGTTACGCAAAACGAAATCAAGACCGGGAGCCACAGCAGAAAAGGCTGAAACCGGTGTGAAAGTGGCAAAAGTATGCCTACATATTTGTTCTTTTTGCCATGGAGACCCTGGCCATGGAGTCACAGTGCCAAAAAATTTCTCCGAATCATTTCACTGTAACACTCGTGCCTCTCTGGTGCCTCGACTGGTGACAGAAGGGCTGGCTCATTTTTGCGCAAAGGTTCAGCTCGGCTGTCCAGCTAGTATTCTTGCAACCATTTCACGAGGGCATGATTTGTATAGTTATTAGGATGGTTAGCTTAAGTTGCTTATTGTATTCTTTCTTAATAAAAGAAAATGTTACGCTGTTTTGATATTTGAGGTTAAAGAAATTTTGAAAGTAGCATAACTTTCAAAATTTCTTTGGTTTCATTTAGGGGTTTCATTTTGAGTGTCTAATTTTGATAAATACGTAACGTCAGGGGTCTTCGCCATCCTATTTAAAATTACCAGTAATTTAGCATCCAGGTTATTTGAAGTTACGTAAAATCGAGTTAATAGTAGGTAGGTAGATTAAAACCACCTCTTTTAAGCTCACTATCATTACATTGCATCTACAATAAAAATTTACTGAGATCATTTGCCGATGAAAAAAAAACTAAATGCAAATCAAAGCCATCAGTGAATTTTCCGCCATATTGCCAACAATCGCTTTCGAAAGTTCAACCCGACTCTCACGTGCTTTGATGGCGATCTGTTCGCACGCCACACTTTGTTAACGCGTTATTATTTATGCGTAATGAGTAATGACTTATTTGCAGATGCGTTAGATTGACGCTCATCAGAATAGTTTCCAATTGTTTTCTGTTTAACGGTTTTAATGTTTAATATCATGCTTCTTAGCATCATCATCAGCATTTAGCGCTCCACTACAGTTCTAGGCCTTAGGAGAGGAGATATGGAGCTTAAACCTGCCACTCCAATATATGGGTTTACAATTAAAGCTTCTATTGACCTCCCACAAATCTCCCAAAAATAAAATTGCGTCCTCTAAAAATGCAATATTCGGTCCTTAAATTGTAACAATTCAAAGGACTATTAGGTTGATAATGTTTTTTACTTTTTGATGTTATCTATCACATCACTATTAGATGTAAATATTTATATTTAAATGTGGGATAGCGTAGATACCGTCACGCTGCCAGTCGCGTTAGTGATTGGGTGCAATAACGTTCTGTGTCGTAAGTTTTGTGAGTGTTGATACATTCTAAAGGGATCCCTTAAACCTACTCCCAAGGTCACAATTCCTGGGACCTCCTCGAAGTGTTTCCTCTACCACAAAATGATGATACAATCACGTCAACGTCACTTCACAGGACATAGGTCTCTTGCAAATCCAAATACGAAAGTCTCAAGCATCCATGCCATTTACCTTTTGGCAATTAAATTTAACGTGCTCGTTGTACATTTTTATAATTTATAGGTATATTAGATAAGTAAGCTGCTTAAGAAAAGAACATTCTAGATAACAATAGAAAAAAATGTTGAATTGAATTAATGACATAATAATATAATTACAACATATCCGTCCGAAGTATCTACCAACATCAGACCATTGAATGCTTATCTTTTTGAATCAGTCGCGTTGATATCACACTCGGTTGATTTCTGTAATGGTGGTAAAGGTGCGACTACACCTTAGCGACTGGAATGTAATACTAGTCATTAAGAGATTCAGATTTGACGACATTTTTGTCGCAGTCACTGGTACCCACGCGACTGTGCCGCCGCTGGTAGGGAGATTGGTCGAGATGGCGCTGGTATCTACTGGTCTTGTTACATTTATTTATCAAGTTTAGGGTTAAGACTTATTTTTGTAATAATTTCATTTTTTTTCTTTTTTTGTATAATTAATTTGTTTAATTTTATAATTTATTAGTATAGATTATTATTTTCATTGTAATTATTTAACAATTTAATCAATAGGACACTTGACGTAAATGTAATGTGTAGTTTTATGTGTAGGTAATTTAATTTTTAAGTTTAACCGGACAACAAACAACAATGCTGAACACCTTTAAAAGATGGCTTCGTTTAGCACTAGAACTTTTTAAGTATACCTATGTGTAGATTATTATTAATGTTTCTTGTTGTCATTGTTGGTATATCAATAAATAAATAAATAAATATAATTAAGAAAGTTAGCTAGAGTTCGGTAAACTTTATATTTAGATTTAGTTTGGATTTCATATCATGTTTTAATATTTTAATATCCCAACGGTGCATGAAGATCAAAAAGTTCAGTAAGAAGTTAATTAACAACAGAAAAAATTGCAGTCCATTCGTTCAATACACGCAAAATATTATCATTGTTGTAATTTTTCAAAACTACGACGTTTTTTATTTTTGGTGGACTGACCTTAAAGGCAAAAATAATCTGGTCAGAAACAATCATAAGGTCCAACTGTGAAACGTTACGTTGAGTTTGTACTTGAAAACCGACGTTTCTATTAAAATGAATTTATCTTTATCTTTGAACTTTGTACTATTTATTATCATGAACCCGTCGTGGGTGTGCGCACGCCTTATTTTAATATGTAATGGTAAGTAATTTTACGTATGTCTTTTGTTTGTCACGATCCGTGTGCCGATGTTTAATTGCGTCTCGTAACGTGGCGCGGTTACTGTTATTTTTATTGCTGTCATTATATTCACGCCATCTTAGGCGAAGGCGCGGAGTGCGTAGTATCTGTCTCCATCGAGTGAAGGGAGATTGAACTGTTTCCTTCCTGGTGTTTTAGTTTTAGCTACCTCTTTTTATCAATTCTTTAATATTTAAATGGTTTTATTTGGCTTACCCTGTGTGATAGTTCTATCATGGATAGGTATTTCGTTGTAGTTTTACGTATTTTTTTATTGTTGTCATTATATTCACGCCATCTTAGGCGAAGGCGCGGAGTGCGTAGTATCTGTCTCCATCGAGTGAAGGGAGATTGAACTGTTTCCTTCCTGGTATTTCAGACAACTTTAGATTTAGCGGCCTCCATAATAATTGCTTGCAAATCTAGAGTAAACATAGACATAGACGTATAAACATTTTTTTTAGCTTACCCTGTTTGATAGTTCTGTCGTATGTAGTTATTTCGTTTTAGTTTCATGTATTTTTTATTGTTGTCATTATATTCACGTTGTGCGTAGTATCTATCTCAATTGAGTGAAGGGAGATTGAACTGTTTCCTTCTTGGTGTTTTTGACAACTTTAGATTTAGCTGCCTCCATAATTACCGGTCACAAATTTCCTAGAGTAAACGTAAACAGACAAACTGTTCTATGAATTCTTTAATATATATATGGTTTTATTTTATTCTTAATAAAATTCTTATTCTTATTCTTAAGAATAATAATTTTATTTATACTGTTTGATTGATCTCAATTATTTCGTTATAGTTTGATGTATTTTTGTATTTTTATTGTATTTACGCGTGGAGTGCGTTATACCTGTCTCCATCGAGTGAAGGTCTCCTTTCTGGATTATAAGTCAATTTAGTTTGAGCTCCATCTAAATTAACAGGAATTTTGAATTTTATTTTGTTTAATTTTTTGACAAACCTATCGTGGATTCTATCGTAGTATTTTAACGTATTTATTGCTGTTATTATATTCGCACTGCATTGGTCTAGCGTGGTGTGTCTAAGCTCTAAATCTTATTATAGAATCCTGGCTTGCATACATCATCATATTCATGATTAACAGACGATGGACATAGGTCTCTTGCATGGACTTCCTAACACGACGGTTTCGAGCCGCCAGCATCCAGCGGCTCCCTGCAAACCATTTGATGTCCTTGGTCCATCTAGTCGACCAACACTCCGCTTTTCGTTGCGAGGTCGCACCTTGAGACCCGAAAATCCATTGGCACTTCGAACTATTCGTATGTGGTCTACCTATTGCCACATCAGTTTTTCGACTCGCTGAGCTATGTCAGTAACTTTGGTTCTTCTGATTCGATCACGCAGAGTTACACGCATAGTAGACTAAAAAAAATACGGTAAGTAAACGTTATGTTGTCTGCGCAACTCAACCGTAACCTAAATTGAAATCTTACAATGACAACCACAAAACTTCTCCAATCGATGCGGACCGTTAACCCGTCACCCAGCTATTGTAATATTGTTGTTAAACTAACCAAAACCCGCGGTGTCACGTGTCATTAGCCACCACAGGTGAGGGCTTGATTGATCACCGTCGATTATCATTTAGTAGAGCAACTGAGCGTGCCGAGTTTTTTTTTATTAAACCTAATTGGACACAATGAAGTGTGGAGCGTAATTACGGTAGCGGCGCTTTGATCCGATCGATCCTATCGAACTGGAGATTGGCGGAAAAAATGCTTTATGCGATGGAATGGAGGGAAAAACATCTAAAGGAGGCCGACGTGTTTTCCTGCTTACATATTGCGTCTAGTTCCTGCAGGTGGTAATGCTAAAACCGTTTTAAGGTAAAAGTACTGCTATAGAAATCTATTTTTGAATGGGTTTTGACGACATCTCTTTTAGTACGGATTGGAATCTTTATAACCGTTCCTGGATTTAATATCATATAAAATGATATCATATTTATTGAATTCACTCAGGCTCAATCAAATGGTAAAAGTCTATTAGATTTAGGCACAGAAAACATTGGTTTAGGTACCTACGTGAAATTTTTAACGTACGTGAAACATCGGATGAACTTGGTTTGTTCCTTTTAAAGCAGCTAACTGTTGGTAGTAGAAGTGAATGACCTGATTGATATAAGGTAAAAAAACTGTCACCTTTTAAATAGCAACACTATTACCAGGGACCACGTTTTGCCCTAGGCAGTCTTAGGTATAAGTACATGTAGATCTTAAATTGTGACAGTACCTAATTGGGACCTTGGAGCAAAACATAGGGTACTTTTTGACCCTAAAATAAAAATTGAAGGGGGTGAAATCGGGGTTGAAAGTTTGTATGGAAAATCCTTCATAATTATTCACAGTTAAAATTGTAAAAATTATAAATCATTAAAAAAATTACGAAATATAATGTGATTCAAGAATTTTTAAAATTTCAACCCCTAAAGTGGTGAAAAAGCAGGGTTGAGCAGGGTGGGTTGAAAGTTTACATTGATTTAAACATGGACGGAATCGCGGGCGTCCGCTAGTACGTAAATAAAATATCAAGTTTGTCTGTTTGTATTGACAAGTAAACTACTGTTTTGGAAGTTTTAGCAAGTTTTATGAAGTTGTACAAACTATTGTACAGCACCCACATGCTATTGAGCTATAAACACGCAAATTCATCCGACACAGCGTAGGGCGACATGGTTGGCTAGCATCGGCGTGATATAATGACGATTGTCGCCGTTCGAATGCCAGTTTCCTTCCTGTGACTCTTTCAAGATACAATCAGATATTCGAAAAGATACTTAACGTAATGGAGTTTCGATGTTTTTGTTTCCGATGTCGTCTGAATTACCACCGTTTTTTGAAAAGCGCAATAAAAATTGCACGTTAAAAGTATCTTTTTTTGGTCAAAAGAACGTAGGTATACCATGTACTTACCTAAATAGTGAATTGCTGACTTTAGCATATAAAGTTTTAGTTAATAACAAGCGCACGCGCGTGACTTCGTCCGCGTGGAATTCAGTTTTTCACAAATCCCATGAAAACCATTGATTTTTTCGGGATGAAAAGCATCCTTTTTGTTAATATTATCTATCTATCAGCCAAATCGATTCAACAGTTGCGGCGTTGAAGAGTAACAATCATCCAAACAAACACACATACCAATTTACGCGTTTTGCGTTCATTAGTACGAAGTAGGATAAAAATGCGAATACGTCTGTTGCGCCTTCGCCCTTTAATTTATTACTCAACCAATCATCATGGAATGTTACAAATACATTGTCAACATTACAAAAAACATAGGGGACCTTTAATTCAGAACAAAGTAAAGTTTATAGCCTCAATCGACTCATCACCGAGGTGGTGGTTCGATCCTCGCCGCGTTGGTCTGTTGTCGTACCCACTCCTAGCACAGTCTTTCCTGACTAGTTGGAGGGGAATGGGAAAATTGGTCGTATTATAAAAGATATGGCAAATATTCTTTTTTTTTTTAAAAAAATGCCAATCTTGAATTATAAATTAATAAACAACTTCAATACAGTTAAAGTACAGTACAGTATAAAATGTTAACAATAAAGTTTATAGAGATCGGAAGCATCTATTGCTACTGTTTTACTGATAACTTATTTAAAAGAATATTCCCCAATATTCACTCTTGGCTAATAGCTTTAAAACCTCCAGAACATTAAGTTTAAAGTGGATTGGTATGTAATTTTCCACGGTACATTACTGGCCCAAGATCAGTAATCGTTTCCTCTGTAAAGGATGTGTGGCACAAATCAGCGGTTGGTTGGTTGGGCCGAGTAATAAGGCGCCGCACGCAAGGTCAAGGCTTTGACTATGATCCAATAATAAGGTTTTCCTTGTCGTTCACTTGTTTCTTGTATAGTACTAGGTATTTTGTCAATACCCTTTTGGTCACGTATGTGGTTTTATTTATGTATTTTATTTAAACATAAATATACATTTTTTAACATTTTTTAAAGTAACTTGACGGTGTGACATAAACTGGTTTGAATTTTTCCGCTCACCGGCATTCGTCGTCAGCACTCGGGGGTCGCAATCGATAAACAACATTTATAACAACATAATACAGTAACAATAACTTGAAATATATTATCAAACACACGCATACACGAAGAAACCACTCCGACTTCGAGGTTGCTCCGACTCGGTAACTTGTAAAGATTATTGGATAGAAGCAGGCGTTACTTTGCGGAAGTTCATCATGAATATATAATAATTTATTTATTTTGCTAATATCCGCGAAAAGCTGACGAACCCATGCGACAACGTCACCCAGGTCCGACAAAATACTCTCTACATACGTGACTCTACAACGTGCAATTGAGTCAACATCTCCTGAGGATGCTCATGGTTTCGGGGTGAAACGTACGTAGAGAGTATTTTGTTGGACCTGGATGACGTTGTCGCATGGGTTCGTCGGCTTTTCGCGGATAATAGCAAAATAAATAAATTATTATATATTGTACAAATTAGTTATTCTTATGATACTGAAGAAAGTGCTTTTGAGATTCACCTTTATGTTCCTTTTTCTCCTGCTTCAGCTTGCAGGGCAAGCCGTTTAGTAATGTTGGTATAACATACTCCAGCGTTTGCGTTTTCATATAACTAGATACAGTACAACAAAGAATATGCATTGATTTTTAAAGATAACCCGGCGGGAATCGACTTCATTGAACTTTTCGCCGCTGCTACCCACAGCTAAACCGCATTGTGAAAGACAGGAAAGTTTTTCGCGTACTGTCCGCTAAACTAGACTAAACTCTGTTAAGAGGATGACACCAAGTGACGATGATGATGAATAGTTACTTATATGCATAATTTGAAACAGGAAACTAAAAGTTTACCTTACAGTCATACTAATCTAATCTATTTAGCATTGGGTATTTAGGTTTATTCAGCTTGGGAAAAGGTACGACGGAATAGATCGTATTAACGCAATTTGCGTCCAGACGTGTATCGAGTTACACTGTGACTAAGGTAAGTGGATTCTCTGTTAGTGCTTTTAGAGATCCGCAAGTCAAAATGTCAAGTATACTTTGTATCACTAGTAGGGGAGCCGAAGAATTTTTGAATTGGATTTATTCGAATGCGACCGATGTACATAAGTGTAACCTGGAAGGGTTTTAACCCTTATTATAAAATTAAATCTTTGTATTTCTGTTCTGGTGGTCTTGGTATTTCTGTGGTGGTGTTTTTTTTCGCAAGTTGGAGTAATAATAATGCCGTTAAAATCTGTAATTTCATTTCCCATCGCTAAAAGTGAAGGTAGTATTTAATTATTTTCATCCTTATTAAATTTTAAATCATCATCAAGCCATATATCGGCTCACTGTTGAGCACAAGTCTCCTCTCAGAATGAGAGGGGTTAGTCCACCACGCTGGCCAAATGCGGATGGCAGACTTCACAAATTCTCAGATATGTAGGTTTCCTCACGATGATTTTCCTTCACCGTTTGAGACGTGACATTTATTTTGTTATTTACAATTGAAAAGTTGGAGGAGCATATCCCAGACCAGATTCCAACGCCCTCCGAATCATAGGCAGAGGTCATATCCCATGGGCTATCATGTCTCTATATTATACTCATAATTTATCATCATCATCATCATATGAGCTGATGGACGTCCACTGCAGGACATAGGCCTTTTGTAGGGACTGAGCCGCCTGCATCCAGCGAATCCCTGCGACTCGCTTGATGTCGTCAGTCCACCTGGTGGGGGTCTACCAACACTGCGCTTTGTAGTGCGGGGTCGCCGTTCCAGCATCTTGGGACCTCAACGTCCATCGGCTCTTCGAACTATGTTTGTCCATTGCCACTTGCGAATCGTTGAGCTACTACTATGTCGGTGACTGCTTCTTCTGCGGATCTCCTCATTTCTGATGCGATCACGCAGAGACACTCCGAGCATAGCTCGTTCCATCGCCCGCTGTGTGACTCTGAGCCTTCTTAGCGCCCATAGTTAGCGACCCAGTCTCAGAACTATTGGTCATCACTGGCAACATTCACTAGTGATAATTAGTTAACAATAATTATTATATTTAATTAAATTAAGATACTACTGTAATTAATGCTTAAAGCCTGGGAATGTCTTCAGGCTCTAAGTGCTATATAATATATTATCGTTTATTATTATGTACTTAACCAGATTTTTTCTAATATATTCTGGTAATATGTGGGACAATTTATAAATTATTATTGCAGATAATTATTACCAGTTTAGACGTCATTAAATTAATAAACAAAATGTTTTTCTCACGGGTCATAATTTTAGATTTAATTACAAGATTGCTATTTTTAGATTAGATTGATTTATATATTTAACTATAAGCCATAATAGTAACTCCCTACGATTTCGTCCGAGTAGTTCCCGTTGCTGTGAGAATACGGGTGTAAAAAATAGCTCGCTTTTCAATTGTTATCAGTAAATAATGTAGCGTTCCATTGGTTTAAAAGTTATTAATATCGATTTAGTGGTTTAGGCGTGAAAGCGTAGCAAACAAACTCACTTTCGCATTTATAATATATCATACTATAGCAGACGCTCCGCGGTTTCTTCTCGTTCCCGTGGAAATATGGGTATATTACCTATATAGCAAATGTTACTTGCTGATAATTTAGTTTTCCATTGGTGAAAGAGTTATAGAATCGGTTTAGTGGTTTTGGCTTAAAAGCGTAACAAAACATTTAACTCAAGTGTAACAAACAAATTAACAACTAAGTTTCACATGCATTGTTTATGTATGGATTAAAGCTTAACGATTTTTTATATAGGTATAACCTTTGACAATACAGATAATAGAGGACTTGTTACATTTTACCACGATATATTTAGACGATATATTTTTAGAAAGTACAAACAAAATTATTTCTTAACCTCTCTAATTTAGAAAAAACTACCTTTTTTAAATTAACAATATCGAATTAAAATAAATTAAGACTAAGAATTAAAATAATAAAAACATCTAAATTTTAAATAAATAAAACAATTATAAAAAAATATAAGGATTAAGTTATTATATACGATATATAAATACTGGTGACAAGAATAGATAAAATAAGGAATGAGTATATAAGAGGAAGTCTGAAGGTGGCGCCAGTGACAGAAAAATTGAGGAGTAGAAGGTTAGCTTGGTATGGACATGTAATGCGTAGAGAGGAAAGTCATATTACTAGAAAAATGTTGAATGTGCAAGTGGAAAATCATAAGAGGAGAGGAAGGCCAAAGAAGAGATGGTTGGATTGTGTGAAAGAGGACATGTGTGTAAAAGGAGTGGATGATGAGTTGACGAGTAATAGAAACGAATGGAAAAGATTGACATATTTTTCCGACCCCACTTAAGTGGGATAAGGGTAGAGGATGATGATGATATAAATATTAGTAGAGAACAAGTAGTAAATTCAGGAATTCGGTCAAATAGACGATGTGTCACTATTCCACGGTGTGTGAACAACTCCATAATGCAAATTGGCATCAATTCAAAGGAACTGACAATTTTATACCATTTGAACTGGATCCATGAGTCACACGCCAAACAAACTTAACTAAACATGTGTCAATTGTTTTTACTGCTTTTATATGAAGGGAGGAAAGTTTAGTTTCCTTTGACACTGTTTAACTTGGCTTACTAGATATGTTTGCAAAGGTCCTCTTGTTTCGACGTGTCAATGAAATTTACATTTCATCGTTTATGAAACTCAAGGTTTGTATTTTTTTTTCGACATAAAAATTACCTTAATCATATTCAACCCATAATCGGCCCACTACTGATCTCGAGTCTCCTCTCAGAATGAGAGGGGTTGGCTAATAGTCCACCACGCCGGCCCAATGCGGATTGGCAGACTTCACACACGTAGAGAATGAAGAAAATTCTCTGGTACGCAGGTTTCCTCACGATGTTTTTCCTTCACCGTTTGAGACACGTGATATTTTTTTTAAAATGCACACAACTGAAAAGTTGGAGGTGCACGCCCCGGCCCGGATTCGAACCCACACCTTCCGGAATCGGAGGCAGAGGTCATATATAGTAATTTCTCTTTTTTTGTAGCATAATTTATGCTACAAAAAAAGAGAAATTACTGACTTTAAAAAAAGCTCACTGACCAAATAAAGGTCTCCCACTCAACATAAAGCTGCAGCTAGATGCAGCGCTGGTTTTCAGTGGGAGCCTTTATTGAGATTTAAAATTTTAGACCTTTTGTGTTTTCATTTCATTGCTTTTTCAGTTTTAGTTAATCAAGAAGAACTAAAAGTTTCTAAATCCCTAAAAGTTCAGTACTTTTCTTCACGTTCTTTTCTATGAAAAGTCAAATATGGGATGTTTTCATTACCTGATAGCTTTTAAACCAGTTTTTATTTTATTTAGGTACGTAAAATATGAACGAGAAGGCTCTGAGTCACACAGCGGGCGATGGAACGAGCTATGTTAGTAGTATCTCTGCGTGATCGAATCAGAAATGAGGAGATCCGCAGAAGAACCAAAGTCACCGACATAGCTCACCGAGTTGCGAAGCTGAAGTGGCAATGGGCGGGGCATATAGTTCAAAGAGCCGATGGACGTTGGGGTCTCAAAGTACTGGATTGGCGACCCTGCACTAGTAAGCGCAGTGTTGGTCGACCCGCCACCAGGTGGACTGACGACATCAAGCGAGTCGCAGGGATTCGCTGGATGCAGGCGGCTCAGTATGTTTGGAAGTCCCTACAAAAAGCCTTGTCCTGCAGTCCATCGGCTGATATGATGATGATGTAAAATAAGAAAGTGACAAAACTTTTGGACAGACTATCCAACATTTATCAGAAGGTGAAACCTCGTCGTCATACCCATATTCGGCTCACTGCTGAGCTCGAGTCTCCTCTCAGAATGAGAGGGGTTAGGCCAATAGGCCTTAAGCGGATTGGTAGACTTCACACACGCAGAGAATTAAGAAAATTCTTTGGTATGCAGGTTTCCTCACGATTTTTTTCCTTCACCGTTTGAGACACGTGATACTTAATTACTTAAAATGCCTACAACTGAAAAGTTGACGTGCTGACCTGCCATAAGAAAATTAAGAATAACAAAATGGAATCTTAAACTAATATCAGACATAGTAACCCGATTGTAATACACATGTATATTAATTAAATGGTAATAAAAACCATGGAGGTAGTGTTAAACGTGTTTTCTGTCAAATGTTTAATAATAATTTGTGTGGTGACCTAGCTACTCATTAGTCATTAACTCATTAAGTTGCTGCTATAGGCTGAGATACCATCGAATTGGCGATAGAACTGGTAATAACTATGTAATTGCCGCATTCATCGTGGGAACCGAGGAACAGTCGAGTCGACCCATGATCGCTGATTGCCGTAAGCGACACTTTTATCGTGAGCGAAAATTTTAGTAAAACTGACATTTTAAAAGGGCAACGTATTTCGAATTTTTCCCTTAGAACCTCCTATTTAAGGATAGCTCCATAAATAGGAGGAAGAGAAATATCGAAATCCGTTTTACTAACTGCGTTGTTTATCATTATTACTAGCATAACCGTCAGTAACATCTTCAGTAGTGTAAAAAGATTTGATATTTTGTAATGCAAGCGACATAAGTTAATAGGGAATACAGGTTAAATTAAAACAGGTTCATCAGTGGTAATGTAAGATTTGCGAAAAATACTCTGAGTACATAATTTTTTTTTTATAAAATATCGTTGTTGTAACTAAAACTGAATTTTTTTGTGTACCGATTAAAAAAATCTTTTCTTGTACAATTTGGTTTTTGTCGGTTACAACAATTCGGCGCTTAACAGTCGCACTATTTATGTTGATTCCACTATTTCATGTAGCCGCTAATGTTGGCACTTAATAATACGTGATTATAGATGAACCAGGCTAAATTACCAGCTATAATCTCTTGAGCTTTCAAAGTGATCTTAAGTGCCTTAATCTTAAAGTTCATATTGATAGTTGACCGTTTAAGAAGATGCAATTGAAAGTATGGTTATGAGTGACACTATTTAGAATTTTAATGATACGAGATCTGAAGTGGTGATACGGTTTAAAGTTCGAAGGAAATTACGCCGAAGCTGATGTTCAGAATTACGATTGTAACAATATGATCCTCGTTTTATTGTGGATATGATGGATGACATTGTTATTCCTATAGTCTAGGTAGCTACTTAAAATTTTAGATTTTATATATAAATTTAAATACCTTAAGAAGATTGTTACAGACTTCGCTGAATACTATATCATCTAGGCCTTAAGCGTCAGCTTAAGGGTTTTTATGTGTTCTGTAATCTAGGCCCTTTAATTTTGAAATCAAAAAGTATCCGTGTTTGTGTATAAGCTAGTTCTGATAGAGCTTTTCTGAAATAATATAATAATAGAGCAGAAAAACTCAAAATTCAAAATTCATTTATTTCAAGTAGGCTCTGTTTACAAGCACTTTTGATACGTCAGTTGACTATTTTTAAAGATTCTACCACTTTTCGGTTCGGAAGGCAGGTTCAGAAGAAACCGGTAAGAAGCTCAACAGTTGCTAATATTTAAAAAAAAAATCATACAATATTATAATTTACAATTGATGACAATATTACAATTTCTTATAGTTTTACTTCCTGTGATGGTGGAAGCTGATCCACGGCCTCCAAGCATCTTTATCATTAAGAAACTATTCAATGGTGTAGTAACCTCGACTAAGTAAATGTTTTTTAACACATTGCTTAAGCTTAAGCTATGCATTGGCAGGTCCATCACAGTCTAGGGGATCTTGTTATAGAAACTCGAAGCCGAGGTCCATCCATACTGCTTCTGCCTTCGGTCCCCATCAGTCCAAACCACCCGGTGACGTCGCTGAGGTCCCATTAAGAAGCCTACGTAACTTACACAATCAAAAAAAAAAGTTGTATGTAATTTTTAAATATGTAAAGCATTGTCCCAATAACAATAGACAATATTACAACACAGTACGACATGGTTACGAAATTCCGACCAAACCAATTGCTGTCAAAATATGTACTATCAAGGTGACGTGAACTGTAATTCGTCGGAATGGGTAAAAGTGTATGGACTGAGCCTGCGGTAACCAGATATACCTCATTTTTTAAGAAGATGGTTAAAAACTGAAAATTTGACAGCCTTTAATTTTTGACTTGGCGCAGTGGTATGCACAGTGGACTTACTAGACTGAGGTCGTGGGTTCGATCCCCGGCTGGACCGATTGAGGTTTTCTTAATTGGTCTGGCTGTTGGGCTGGCTGTGGTTAGTTACCACCCTACCTGCAAAGACGTACCGCCATGCTATTTAGCGTTCCGGTTCGATGTCGTGTAGAAACCGAAAGGGGTGTGGATTTTCATCCTCCTCCTAACAAGTTAGCCCGCTTCCATCTTAGATTGCATCACTTACCATCAGGTGAGATTGTAGTTAAGTTGTAAATATAAAAAAGAAAAATATCTGGCTATTGCAGGCTATTTATTCTTCTAGTATGACAGAAGAATATCTTCGGAAACGTAATGGCTGCCTCGAATTACGTCAAATGTCA
The DNA here is from genome assembly GCF_947172395.1 of Bicyclus anynana. Lineage (NCBI taxonomy): Eukaryota > Metazoa > Arthropoda > Insecta > Lepidoptera > Nymphalidae > Bicyclus > Bicyclus anynana. The sequence continues at coordinate 6,164,575 of NC_069090.1, forward strand.
AATTAGACGACTGCCTTCCTGTCGTTTGTATTTTTTGATACAATAGACGCTGTCAAGTACAATTTCGGATTTGTTTACACCGTGCTGTAGCTAAAGTATGTTTAAAAGACCTAGTTGTGCCTCGTAGTTTGATCCGCGTAGATTCTGGTCCCGTGGGAATATTGGGATAAAAAGTAGTCTAAAAACTTATTACCTATTATCTATATCTTTGTTATAATCCAGTTTCGTACAGCCATTGAGAGACGAATATCTTAGCATTCCATGGATTCACCGTGCGGTGCCGGGTCCATCGCGTGGTAGAGAGAACAACTCCGAGCAGAGTCACGAACTTGTGACTACAGGATGTAGGGTTAAGGAATTCCTTGACGATCGATCAACACTCCCCGTTCTCAATTTCCGTAATTGAGTAAAACATCCGTAAAGTAGTTTCCTGAAATATTCTATGATATTTCCTAATATTCTAATGGATATCAGAAAAAATATATGAATGTAATCAAAGGCTTTTTTAAACATACTGGTTGTTTTTAATTGGACCATTAATCATCATTTTCAAAAAAAAAAGTTTAACAAACGAATTCCAATTACGATTAAGAAAACAAACAAATTGGTCAGCTGTTGAGTATATAATATGTGCCTTAAAATCGATATTACTCAGTTATAATGGAAAACTCGTTTCTCTAATAACGCCTGTGAATCAATTTGAGCAATTCGGTTTTTTCAAGATAACTTTTTTTCTATATATCCAATCTTAATGAAACAAATATATATGTTGCCCTGGACTATGCTTAATCTATTTGTGAAAACCGCATCAAAATCTGCTCAGTAGAACCAGAGAATAGCGCGAACATATAGGCAGAAGATGTGCAGTAAAGTCTTTAGTACATCAGTCATCTCTCTAGTCTAGACTATTATAATACGAGGGAATTTCACGTATTCATTATGTATGTTAGTCTTAAAATAGAACAGTTTACATATATTATAGTAATTGCAAAACGCTACTTTGTAATTGGCGGTGTCTGTTATAGTTTTTATAACGAACACACTTTATTGGGTTTTTTTTTGTATTCGGTGTTAATAAGTGTATCTAATTAGTATGTCAGTATATTATTGATCTATGATATTATTATGCTGTGGTTACATATTATACTTATCGATGAATATAAATTACGATTACTGTAGTTGTGAATTTTTTAGACCTTTATTTACTGACTGGGACTGGCTTTGATTGATGATGGCATTAATATTAGTTTTTTTTAATAAGTAATTTAAATACGACTATGATTTTGATCTTCATCTAAAAATATAAAAAAACACATTATAAATATTTTTTTTTATTCTTGATAGTTATTGGAATCAGTGTTGGTTTTGCTTTATGTTAAGTGGAAAACTGTCGCCTCTAATATAAAAAGTAACTTAATAACTTATTTTTTTTTTTAAATTTGTTAGGTATATTTTCGATGTATTCAAATGTGTCCAATACTCCCTTTCCCCTCCAATTGAGTTCGGTGTTAGAAGTTCGGCTCCTTGAACATTGACTAAAAGTTATTAAAAATATCAGTAAGTACTTATATATATTTAAAACATGTAAATCAGTGTTGTAAATAATCGTATTACCAATTCAAATCAAGCACGTGACATCGTTAATGTGTGTGTCTAATAAAAAGAAGCGTATACTGTAGAAGAGGTACCTACCGGTTTAAATAATTTTTTTTCTCACCTGATGGTAAGTGATGATGCAATTTAAGATGGAAGCGGGCTAACATGTTTTCTACACGACATAGTACCGGAAAGCTAAATCGCTTGGTGGTACGTCTTTGGCGGTAGAGTGGTAACTAGCCACGACCGAAGCCTCCCACCAGCCAGACCTGGGCCAATTAAAAAAACCTCAATCGGCCCAGCCGGGGAGCGAAGCCAGGACCTTCGTCTTGTAAGTCCACTGCGCATACCCCTGTCAAAAACTTAACTCATAACTGATTTATCACTATACACAGAAAAAGAGTGACAGTAGTATAAATAGATTATACTACTGTCACTGTTTTTCTCAGAAAACCATCATCAATAATTAATTATTCATTCATCACGAGGAAGAGTTGAAACGTCGAAGACATCATCATCATTATTATTAGTTTTTTTTAATGAACCACTGTATGTCTAGAACCAAAAACCAGAATCAACGCAGAAAAACAAACTGACTTTAGTTTAACGTGTCGCGAAGCTAAAGTAGTACTGGGCTTTAGGCTGCGAAGGTGCTGGAATGGCGTTTAACATGAAAGCATTGTATTGGTCAACGATATACCTACTTATTAGTATTGAACTATTATGGACTATAATCCGATAATTCACTTTGGGTAACCATTTTTTTTTAATTCTTTACAAGTTAGCCCCTGACTACAATCTCATCTGATGGTAAGTGATGATGCAATCTTAAATGAAAGCGGTCTAACTTGTTAGGAGGAGGATGAAAATCCACACACCTTCCGGTTTCTACACGACATCGTACCGGAACGCTAAATCGCTTGGCGGTACGTCTTTTGTCGGCAGGGTGGTAACTAGGCCTTTGCCTCTCACCAGCCAGACCTGAAACAATTAAGAAAACCTCAATCGGTCCAGCCGGGGATCGAAGCCAGGTCCTCCGTTTTGTAAGTCCACTGCGCCACGGAGACCGTCAAAACCATTGGACTAACGAAGCAGTTAATATAGTGGTTTTACAGCTAAACTGAAGTTAAGTTATCAAAGTTAAGCAACATAGTGTAAGCACCACTTAAAAGATTTCCATATATGCAGTGTGCGGCGGTATACATCAAAGGGGTATTGTCAAACATTAACCTATCACTACATTAACGATTACGAGTGTCGTAAACACCGGCCAAATCGGTATCGCGTCGGGATCGGCATATAAATGGGAGTTAAACAAAAAAATTCAAAACGTGCAACAAGCCACCAGAATTTTTAAACAATCCATCGGGACACGCTCCAGTGGTTAGCGAGGGAGCGCAAGGTGGTTACATACGGACATACAGTTTTTTTTTTACTAAAAAAAGAGTTCCCTGTTCATCAGAAATTGAAGCTTAGAGAATTAGTCGACAATTGTTTTCTAATTAAGGTACCCAAACCAAACTAATAATCTGAACTTATTCAAGTGTTTATTATAGAGATGTAAGAGTTGGTTTTTTGTTTATTATTTGTTGCGATTAAACTCAAAACCTGTTCGACTGATTTGAAAAAGTCTTTCATCATTAGAAAGCTACACCTTTACCGAGTAACATAGGGTTTATTTTATCCCCGTAATCCTACGGAAGCAGGAAAAAAGCAGGTGAAGTAATATTATAAACACGATATTACGCTTTTACGCCCAAACCGATATATAATCGATTTTAAAAATTTACCACTAAAAATTTACATAATCAGCGAGTAATATATCCTCATATTTCTACGGAAATAGGAACTATGCCCCTGTAACCATGTGGCACGTCGATTCTCTTTCTACGATCGTAAACGATTCGAAAACTAGAAAAAAGTATGAGAATGACATTTGCTATTGACAGGTCACGTGATCATGATCTGTCACTACCATACACTTTTCTAGTTTTCGAAGCGTTTGCGATCATAGAAAGAGAATCGCGCCACTTGGCTACAAGGGCAGGTTACACTGCGGAGGTTCTGCTAGTTAAGGCATATTCAGGATCCACCATTAGCATTCCCAACACATTCGCGGGGCCCGTGTGTCAGCTTGTCTCACATTATGAGGCACACATCGGCCTCTGTCAATCAGTTTGACAATTATCGGGGGCCACCGGACCGTGGCTAACCACCGGCCGCCATTGAATTTGTATAAGCTCTCAAACAATACAATCGTAGATGGGTCTACACGAATTAGACAGTGTTTTTGCACTCAATTTACCTATTAGACCAGGCGCAGTGAGCAGTTGAGTATGCGTAATATAAGGACCGCTTTCTGTTCACAGTTTTTAGCTCAGAAAAGCATGTAGATTATAATTCTGAATGTTGCCAGGAGATTTGTTGTTCCGTTCTTTTTGAAGCCCCACCTTTTTTAAATATCGAGTAAATGGACTGAACCAAGCCTTGCAACAATTCCATTGCATTCTTACGTAGCTGGTGTCTTTTAGAATCAACCAAATTTTTGGACTTTGGCTTTGTTTTTGAACCGCACTGCAATGAAAATGCCCTTCCAGCTTCAATTTTCCTATGCAATGTAAAAAAAATTGTATTTTGATACATAATACTTATGATGGTGTTAAAGTATGTTGGAAGTTCATCTTATAGACTTTTAAGCTAAGGGCTTTAAACATATTTAAAAAGATTTATTTTTCTCTATTTTTTTGAACATTGTAGATTGTTAGATCTCTTCAGGATCTTCTGGTTTCAGAATGAAACGTACGTAGAATAATTTTGGTCGATTGTGAGCGGCAAAGGATCCTGTTTACTCTTCTTCCAGTACCTACTATTATATACTATAGGTACCTAAATATTAATTACCTATTCTTTGTTGTTTATCAAGAGATATACCTATTTGAGTGGTACATAAATGGTGTTACCAAACAACAAACTCTGGTTTTTGGGATTGTCAGTTCTGTAAAATATTTGTAATCTATGATCAGAAACATGGTTTCGGTTCACAGATTCATATTCATCACAATGCCTTTGTGTCTTGATGATAGGTTGGTGATGAATTGATTGATGTTTTGTATATATCCGGTATCGAGTAGGTACTCGCTTATAGATTCATTTTGCATTATTAGTAGATACCTTTTAATTTAAGGTATGTTATTTGTTCTTTCAAAAATACCTCGTAACTAACGTAACGTTCCTCGTCGTATACCACCCCCCGTCTACCAGCGGGTGGGTTTCCATCCATCATGTTACAGGACTAGTGCAAAAATACTTTGCGTCTTCCTATCTCATACACAAGGCTTAGACTTTGGCCCTTCCCGAATCTGTGTTTTCTGATCATTAAAACTTGGATGTTTTTAAAGCCAAAGTTTGGCCCTTCCCAAATCTGTGTTTCGTGATCATTAAAACTTGGATGTTTTTAAAACCAAATTGAATAGGCATTTTCTAGACAAGGCGTTTCCTTACAAAACACGCTATCCACGTGGAATTGCTAGAAAAGTTTTAAATAATAATGAATGGCTATTACAAAATGATCGTACAATAGCGGTCGTGATGTGTCGCGAAGGCTTCGCAACGATTGTGCGATTGTTTCTTTGACAATGGCTTGCGCTGTTAAAATCATTCCGTCATACTGTGCCTTTGCAACATGACAGCGGACTTATCTATTAGGAATCTTCCATTGAAATTACATTATTGGAAACCGCATTTTCACTCACACAGGCCTGAATATACAATTCTGAAAAAAAAAACAATTTTTTTGTAGGAAATTTAATTTGCTACACATTTTGGGATTATAACTATTTGTCACAGAACCAAAGAAAATGTTATAAATCAAAAACCGTGTCTTAAGTTTCCCAAAACGGTCTGGCCAAATTTTGAAGATGATCTTCCATCACTGATGCCCTGTTCTATACTGATTATTCCTCCAAATTTCGATACTGCTCCTGAGTCAGTCAGGCTAAGTTATCCATGTCCTACGCCGATTATTCCTCCTTTCGATACTGCTCCTGAGTTGGTCATGTTAAATTATCTCCGTCCTACGATGATTATTCTCCAATATTTCGACACTGTTCCTGAATTAGTCAGGCTATGTTATCCTCGACAAATTGGATAGAAGCAGGCGTTACTTTGCGGAAGTTCATCATGAATATATAAAGATTTATTAATTTTTCTTTCCTCCGCGAAAAGCCAACGAACCCATGCGACAATGTTATCCAGGTCCGACAAAGTTTCCTCTGGATAGAGGATCTAAAGAGCATCCTCTGGAGTTGTTGACTCTATTCTGCAATTGCACGTTGTAGAGTCATCAATCCTCGACATACGCAGATTATTCCTCATAATTTCGAAACAGTTCCTGAGTTAGTCAGGCTAATTTATCTGTGAAGAAGCTAATTGATATATAAACTCTCTTAAATAACATTTTTTCAAACGTAAAAGATACTGATCCTAGGGAACGATCCTATCAAGAATGTAACATTCACTTGCATTTAGGAAACTGTCCTTGTAAATTGTCCTTTAAAAGTATTCCTCAAAACACTCTGTTACGAAATTAGTGTTGGCGCCGTTATTTATAATGATCCCTTCGAAATTCCTGCCCTGTTCAAGGTCCAATACACGCCACCAATATATGTAGCTGTTAAGATCCATATCTTCCCTCCTGTAGATTACGTAGATTTCTACGACGTTGGCCATGCGTAAACGCGCGTCATTATACTGTCTTTATTAAGCTACTAACGCCATCTGTCGGTCATACGCTGACGAGCAAGTGAAATTGGTTATAATGTAAAGTAAAGAATTTATGATATACATCGATGTATTTAAGGAATTGAATCTGTACTTGATCCCTGATAATTTAACAATGTAAAATGTTATCTATGACGTTTTCACTTTAAATAGTACAGCACTATTTTTGACATATTATGGTAGTTGACATACCTATACGAAATTCAGATTCTATAAAACAAATGTCATCCGGTGTTTACTGGTGGATATCACACAGTAGGTAAATGATACGCATGTTTCTGCAAATAAATAAATTGATTGATTGATTGATTGATTGATTGATATTTTGTCAATAGATTTGATGTGTATTAATAAGTTGATTATAAAGGTCAAAATAGTGAATAACCCCGCTGAACAGAAAACGCTAATAGAGTGTAAATTTTGAAAGATTGTCTGAAATTGCTCTTTAATGGGATCACAGCAGCGTTACTGAAGGATTTAGAGGAGAACTGACGATTTGTCCCAGAAAAACCTTAATAAAACTATTTTTTTTAGTACATATTTAAAATTATGGCGAATGTATTAGATTCAAGTCCTAAGGCTTAAAGGAAATTGTGTTCATTATTAAGTTATTAGTTTAAATTATCACAGTTTCTTCGTTCATAAACAAATTAATTAAAACATAAAATATCCTGGTGCAGCTTCAAATTAAAAAAGCACTCTAAATACAAAGCAATAGAGTGTTTTCTCCAGCGCATTTCAAAGACAATGGCACTTCACTGAATTACGCAAACATCGGACGCATTATTTAATATAATTTTTATTAAAGAATGCTCAGAGGAGCGAACCTATCTCGAAACTAATCGTCGCCTGTAATGATAGAAGCCTTCCGTAATTATTTCGAGCTACTGACTTGGCACAAAGATATAAAGAGTTGCTGGATATGGACATAGTATGCTCTGTAAGTCCGCCTCGTTGCTCAAGTGAAAGAAAAGTTTAATATTTGAAAGCACCGAGGACTCGAATGTATAACAGCTCCGATGATAGGCTAACATCGGCTAAAAATTAATATAATATACCATACCTACTATACCAATTGTACCTACTAAGTTAAATTCATGTACTTACCTATAAAGAGGTAAAGTTTGTGAGGTTGTAAGGGATAATCTCTGGATCTACTAACCCGGTTTCGAAAATTATTTTGCCAATAGAAAGTCAAGTTTGTTGTGAATGACATAGGCTATATTTTATACCCGTATACCCGCAAGAAAAGGTCGGGTAAAACCGCGGGGCAATCTGCTAGTCTCCGATATACAGAATTTAACATATTACAGATTTATTAGGTTTAAAGATTTAAATACCCAAAGCATCGGACTAAGGTACAGTTGGCCTATTTACTATTTTGGTCTTTAATATAAACCTGTTAAAATAAATATGAAATCAATTGACAAAATGTCATCAACATAATGATGACATTTGTAACTTAGAATCGTTTCGTTTATGTCAACTAGCTTGTGTCAAAGATAGTGTATGAGCCTGCTGAGCTGTGATAGCGTCAGGCCAAAGACGTTCATGAGCACTATGTTAAGGGTGCTTTTCCACCAAAGATGTGCTATGCAGTTACGCTGCGAAAATATGAAATCTACGCTACGAAAATATGTGGTAGTTTCCACCAATACTAAGCTATGTGGCTGTGCGAGGATGCGCTGCTGCAAAGTAAGTACTCTGCTCTGCACATAGCTACCCACTTAGGACATAGCAGGCATCCATAGCACGCATCCTTCCATATAAAAACATATATTAGTTGAATCCGTCTCCACCAGTGTTAAGCTATGTGCACCAATGAATATGATTGGTGGATATCAAACGTAACGTATCTCTGGTGGAAAAGCACCCTAACTGCGGAGTAATACAAGCCTCAAAGGCCACATCCAGTCTCTCTAAGTCAGCATCCGCCACTATTTCATTACGGTAATCGTAATTTTTACGTAATGTTGGCCACCCCGTGATAGTATCGCGCTGATTGCGAGCTCGGCTCAGATTGCTAAACCGCGGCCGCCGTACCCACGCTCTACCGACGAATGCCATTTTGATCATCTATATCTGAGTATCTATCTATACTTATAATAAATCTGTAGAGAGGTCAATTCTGTACATGAAATATATTTCCAAAATAACTATCAGGGGGTGATTAGTAATCGATACTGATGCCAAAAATGCAATTAGTAAAAATGTCTGTCTGTATGTTCATTATAGAAACAAAAACTACTCGACGGATTTTAACGAAACTTGGTACAATTATTCTTAATACTCCAAGGCAGGTTAAAGTATACTTTTCATCACGCTACGATCAATAGGAGCAGATCAGTAAAGGGAAATGTTGGGAAAACGGGAGAAGATACTTATTTTTAAGATTCCGTTGCGTGGTAGAGTAGGGGTAGGGTAGGAGTAAAGTAGGGGTAGGGGGGGGGACTAAAAAGCACTCTATTTAGTCGTGAAAACCATATGAAAATCCGTGTTGTAGTTTACATTTATTACAAACTGACAAACACAAAAAACGCGTTTTGATCGTGTTTTGTTCTTTAAATTTAATTCCGATGTCAACCCGTTTTTCCAACACACTCGTGAAGCACTTAATCGAGTAATCATACGCCAAAAATACCTTACATTGTTTTGGAAAAGAGCTTATACTCTTTACACACTGCTGGAACGATATTAACCAAACACAACTAAGAACCACCGCAATGACTGCACTGGCTTTAGCAAAAAAAATTGCATCAAAATCGGTCCAACCGTTTGAGAGCTACACATATACAGACAGACATTGACGTCAAACTTAAAACACCCCTCTTTTTGCGTTGAGGGGTTAATGAATGTAAAGCAGACAATATTTTCTCGTTATTATATTATTTTTTTAAATTCTTTACAAGTTAGCCCTTGACTACAATCTCACCTGATGGTAAGTGATGATGCAGTCTAAGATGGAAGCGGGCTAACTTGTTAGGAGGAGGATGAAAATCCACACCCCTTTCGGTTTCTACACGGTATCGTACTGGAACGCTAAATCGCTTGGCGGTACGTCTTTGCCGGTAGGGTGGTAACTAGCCACGGCCGAAGCCTCCCACCAGCCACAATTATTAGTAAATAAACACAAATAAATATAAATAATAGTTAATTATTTCATTTATTACTGATGCTAACATTGCTACTGAACAAATTTAGTTGTGTTTTTGTACAAGAAAAAGAAAAATAGCGTGTGGGTACATTTAACAGTAGTAAGTTGGTGTTAAACAAATAAGTGATTATGTTTACACGAACACAGGTGTTAAAGTTAAATTGAGACAAGCATAATGTTGTACCTACAACTAAGTAACGAATGTTGTTGATCAGGAAAAATATTTACGAAGGATTCCGTAGGTGGACATTTTTGATTTTTCAAAAAACTAGCATCGTACTACGATGTTTATATCTATACTATTTTACCAGTCCATTACAGCGCCAGGCATCGTTATAGGAGTGATGATATGGAGCTTAAACCCATCACGCTGCTCCAATATAATTCGATGGGTCAATGGTGATGATGTTTTGAACTTTTGACTATTAGGTAATAGATCACTATCAGATGTTAATGATAATGACAGGTACCTCTAGCCCTTACGTCCGTCGTACGTCGTATGTCCAGGGTTCGAGACCTGGATTGGGCTAAAAGCCACTAAACGTTGGACCAAAGAGGCAGTTTTTACTATTAAATGTAATAAATAATAATGATCGAATCCAGAAGGCTCGATGGCTTATGCTCCCCGATTACAACCGAGAGTTTTTTGAAAGAAATAAACAATAATTCTTGGCCGGACTTGGATTTGAACCCAGGTTTTCATAAACTTCATGAAGGATAGAGACGTGTTCAAGAAACTGACTGCCAACCTTCGCTAGTCGGAGAGGCACCCTAAGAAGAAGAAGAATATTATGTTATTGGTTTGTTAGCTAGCTCCGAGGTCTGACAATCAGATCAAGAACTTGTCCAAGAACCCTGTTTAAAGCAACTCTTACTGAATTACGCCGAAGAGATCATCAAAAACACGATGAGACGTTATTATTTCAAAAACCAGTAACGGTACCCTAACAGCTAGGTAGGCTAGGTGTTTATGGGACGGTGAGACCGGTGGCCAGTGACAATTTTACAGTAAACCATAAACGCGGTATGTACCACCGTTATCATGATTCGGCATCTTGAAAGCGTGTATAGACGTGTCGCTGAGCCAGGTACACCTGCAAACAAAAGTGTTAAAAATTATTCATCTTTTTTATACTAAAACTCAATAAAATGGTAATTAATGAATATTGATGTGATCGGTCCATCTAGTCAGTGGAGTAATCTTAGGACACCAACGTCCATCGACTTTCCCAGCTATGTACCCCGTTGATATGACATTAATAACATCAAGCTGGATGTGTATGGCATTTGATTCGAAATACCAGCAGTATCCTTGAGGCGTCTATACCTGCCATATATTTAAACACCACCAAAGTAAGGTACTCATACTAGGCAAACTTGCTCGAATTGACCACCACTGCTTTCCATCAGAACAAAATCACTTTGTAATATTTTAACACACGATCGTGCGTTTTAATTTGTGTTTCGTTCTTTGTTTATTGTTTTCCCAATGTCGGACTACAAGGACTATAATTAATTTGAAAATTGAATTCGAGATCTTACGAGTAACTAAATAATTATTAATTATGATATTTTCCTGCGATTAAAAAAATAAGTTATCATGTAAATGTGTTAAATATATTGGCCTAGCTGTGGTGTAACAAATCGGTCATACGAAGTCCAATTACATACCTACTAATTATAATAATATTTTTATTAAACAATTTTCTATTCAATATTACCTTCTTAGTCATACTCTCTTCTAAGAAGCCGCCATTTTTATATATCTCGTTCTTTATGTAATACGAATAATGTATACACCTGTGATTCAAGCGGCCAGCGTGACCAGCTGGTGACATTTCACTGTCGGTACGTTTGGTCGCTGCGGTCTCATTAATATTATATTTATTGCGTATTCTCGCAAATGTTGTGATTAAGTTTTTTTTATTAACTTTATTTACATACTAGCTTAAGAAATTTTATATCACGTGTCTCAAACGGTGTAGGAAAAACGTCGTGAGGAAACCTGCATCCCAGAGAATTTTCTTAATTCTCTACGTGTGAAGTCTGCCAATCCGCATTAGGCCAACGTGGTGGACTAAGGCTCAACCCCGCATTCCGAGCGGAAATTCATGCTCAACAGTGAGTCAAGTATGGGTTGATAATGTCAACACAAAAAATCCTACTAATTATTATTATAAACGCGAAAGTTTGTATGGATGCTTGAATGTTTGTTACTCTTTAACGCCGCTACTACTGAAGCGATTTGGCTGACATTTGGAATGGAAATAGATTTTACTCTGGATTAACACATAGGCTTTTTATCCCGAAAAAAACTATGGTTTCCCAAGATTTGCGAAAACTGATAATTTTGATGACATGAATGTTTGTTACTCTTTCACGCCTCGACTACTGAACCGAATTAGCTGAAATTTGGTACTAAGATATATAATAGTCTGGATTAACACATAGGCTACTTTTTATCCCGGAAAAATTTATGGTTCCCGAGGGATTTGTGAAAAATTAAATTCCACGCGGACGAAGTCGCGGGCGTCCGCTAGTAATATATATGATGTGCATAATTACTTTTGTCCTAATTAAACTTTAGATAATTAAACTTAAGATATATAATAGTCTGTATTAACACATAGGCTACTTTTTGTCCTGGAAAAATCTATGGTTCCCAAGGGATTTGTGAAAAACTAAATTACACGCGAAATCGCGAGCGTCCGCTAGTCTCTAATAAAGTCGCTAATGAGCATCACTACCTATAGATATAACAGATGAAATGTTAAGATAGTGTTAATTGGTGTATACAAATTACGGATTCAACAGTTTTCCAAAGAATTATGTCAGAAAACTGGCGTGATATCGTAAGTACTTTTAACGGTTCTAAGTCAAGTTATCGTGTACTTTAGAAGAACCGCAAGTGAAAATTCATTAAAGGTCATTATTATTTAAAAAATGTAACCATAGCAACCTTTATTGACCTTTCATAGGGCTCTTTTTACAGTGATATTTGTACACATTTTTTAATTAGTTTATCGAAGTCTCGGTCAAAATCACGAATGATTTTATCGATGGTCGGAGAGTCGTAAAATCTGGAATCCGGGTTTATAGTTTCATCTTTGAAGGCATCTAATCGCTTCCAAGTTTTATCTGCATTTATCGATATATCCTTTCTAAGTTTATTACTATTATTTAAATATTTTAAGAAATATTTCTGTGCCTACTTAAAATTCGATTTACAACTTCATATGGCATATTTTAAATGATACCATAACTAACGGACGCACGCGACTTCGTCCACGTGAAGTTTAGTTTTTCACAAATCCCTCGGGAACCATGGATTTTTCCGGGACGAACAGTTGACTATGAGTTAATCCAGAGTAAAATCCATTTCTATTCCAAATTTGAGACAAATCGGTTCAGTAGTTGCGGCGTTAAAGAGCAACAAACAACCAAACAAAAATCTATGCAAACATCCATACAAACTTTCGCGTTTATATAGTAGGATCATTTCTGAATGTTTCAAGTTTAGCAAGCAAGAAAGCAGCATTGCTGTATAGCAGACTGAAGAGCATCCCTAGTAGTGACCATGCTTCCTGAATCCACGATCGTGGGTTCGATTCCCAACTGGAAAATAGTTGTGTGATGAACATGGATCGACACCCATAAATAATTGATTTAGTGTATAAACTTAAAAAATCCGCTATCTATTGTAGTACTCGTGTGTCTATCGGTAGTACCCATAAAAAAGGCGATAAGGCTTACTTTGGATCTAAATAGTGATGTGTGTATTGTTTAAGTATATTTATTTATTTATTATTATTTATTTGATTAATTAATTAGTTAGTAGCGTTTCGGTATGGCGCCGCGAAGATACCATCCGGGGTATGCATCAAATAAGTGTAGTTCTTCCAAGTTCGCATTGCCACTTAACATCAGGTTGGATTGCAAACTAGACACACAACTTATTTGCAAACTAGTACATCTATAAAAAAAAAATTAATAATGATAAAAGTTGGTACGTGACTTTGAAAGTTTCAAATCAATATTTTTATATATCAGCTAGTACCTTAACATTAGTTTTAGTCATCATCATCATTATCAACCCATATTCGGCACTGCTGAGCTCGAGTCTCCTCTCAGAATGAGAGGGGTTAGGCCAATAGTCCACCACGCTGGCCCAATGCGAATTGGCAAACTTCACACACGCAGAGAATTAAGAAAATTCTCAGATATGCAGGTTTCCTCACGATGTTTTCCTTCACCGTTTGAGACACGTGATATTTAATTTCTTAAAATGCACACAACTGAAAAGTTGGAGGTGCATGCCCCGGAGGTCATATCTACTGGGTTGAATTTTCAGTTTAAGTACATATTTAAAATAAACTAAAGCACCCATTTATTAGAAACACTTTCTAAATGTTTAAACCGATAGAAATATTTTCAATCGATAAAAATTGTGATTTAATCAAACGCCCCAACCGCGGGTTTCGATCTCATTACCCTACCACCGCAACACACGCGATGGCGATCAAAAACAATTATGAAAGCAATAACAAGGTATATTAATGTCCCTTTATATTCAACTGTGTGCCAGAACCCAGTTTTCCGAGAATATCGCGCCGAGACGTATAACGTACGTGCATCGGATCTTTACCGATTTTTATCGAAATCGAAACGAGTTTTTTGGGTAGGAACCATTAAAAAATCTCGCCGGCGATTCGACGAACAATAAAATTTTATGTCTCTATCTAAACTCATATGATCGAACGCGATAAAAATTGATTTTTTTTAACCCCAAGCGCAAGCGGTAGCATTTCTTCACGCGCCTTTTCTGTTTTACACGAAATTAAAGGGTTAAGTTTCTACTACTTGGAAATCTACTCACAGATGTTCATAGTTAAATTAAGAATGTTTTCTTTCTAATGCGCTCATGTTTATGATTTTGTAGACTTTCAACAAAAATGCCTTTGAAAATCTTTAATTTGTTCCCTAAAAAATAGGGGCATTTTCGGGTGAATGATAGTTATTCTAATATTGCTAATTATCCCTTGAAAAAAAAGAAAATAGACTCACATTCTCATCTACATCTATACTAATATTATAAAGCTGAAGAGTTTGTTTGTTTGATTGAACGCGCTAATCTCAGGAACTACTGGTCCGATTTGAAAAATTCTTTCAGTGTTAGATAGCCCATTTATTGAAGCTATAAGCTGTATATTATCTCCGTATTCCTACAGAAACGGGAACTACGCGGGTCAAACCGCGCGTTGTCAGCTAGTATTAGATAAGAAAGTAAATGCACTCGAACTGAAAGTCAAACATAGCACCTTCCAATGGCAAATTAAGGCATTCCCAAAAGCTAAAAAATGTCTTAAGCTTGGTAAGGTCAAACAGGGCCGGCCAGTCCATACGGCGAACGGAGCGGTCGCTCCAGGCGCAAAATCCTAGAGGGCGCCAAAATGGTAAAGAAAAATAAAAGAAATTTCTTTCTTTTCGATTGTCTATATTAGGTTAGGCTACGAACTTTTCAAATGTCCCTAGTATTATGTTAGGAGCAAACAGGAGAGGCGCCATAATTGGATCTCGCTCCATTCTAAAATTTACTTCGGGCCGGCGCTGAGGTCAAAACTATATCCCGAATGAATTTTATCACTACCAAAATGTCTCGAAAACAATATATACCACCTACATAGGTACACAAAACCCCGTATTAACATAAGGTGTTCGCTACAAAGTTGGTGAGGCAATATTTTATCACTTCTTGACTGCTAATAGCCAATAGGATTTTGCACCGCCGGAGCGCGGGGCTTCGGCAAGTCATTAGAGGCATAATTCAAGTAATAAACACCCCGATAAATATCAAAACCCTTTCTCTAAACTTGGGGGAGCGTCTGTTGTGACAATGTTGAAGAAGTTTCTTGTGACTTCCGAAAATAGGAGGCGTTTGTTGTGTGGGTGTTTTTGGTTGTATCTACATTTTATTACATGTAACTTGTGTGTGAGTTTCCGATTTCATCGAACTTTCTTCAATTGCAAACTTTTTATTTAATTGGCCCCTGTTTCTGGGCTCAAATTGTGGAAACTATTAGAACCAATTCTTGAAGTTTGAATGAATTTTGCTTGTATATCTAAAATACTGAATCAGCTTCTATGGAGAAGGGATATATCTGATGGTGGTGTTGAAAGGCGGATAAAGGAACTCCTAAAGTAATTTAGACTAAACCCATAGAGTACAGTTGAGAAGATGGTTCATTTTGTTTTGACATATCCTTTGGTTGTGGTTAATATTAAAGCATTTATACTGCTTGTTTTTATTCAATATATTTTAAACAATGGCCCAATAATAACGCTGGTGCAGTCCCATAAAGAGCTTTTAGCAATCAAAAAAAAAAAAAAATAAAGAACCACATTACATAAATCTTGCTGCATAAAGTCTCACATCTTTGATAAAAATAAAATACAAATTTTTCATCTAGCACCAGTGTAAAATAATTTCGACGGAACCCGTCCCCGGCACGTGGTCGGTAATTCAGCGGGACGCAATAAATTTCCTATGGACGCCATTCTCCGCCAAAAACCCATTGTTTCTAATCGAAATGGAATTCCTAGAGTAATTATCTGAACCCTTTCTAGCACTAAATTTTAACCGTATAGCAATTAACACGATATTTGGGATGTGTCGCTTTATGGGCAGTCGTCTAATTGACGCCATGCTTGGGGTCAAATCTATTAATAATTGTGCATTAGCTAGGTCGTGGGACAGCTATTTTGTCCGTTCTATTCGTCTATCTACACTAATTCGGGTCTTAATAGCTTTGGTAGATGTATGAAGCAAATTAAAATCCGGTAGCATTTTTTTTGACTTCGCTAAATCAGGAATAATTAATTTATCAATTCAAATTATGTTTTCCAAGTAAATATACATTGTAAGAAATTAAATATCACGTGTCCTTAACGGTAAAGGAAAAACATCGTGAGGACCTGCATACCAAAGAATTTTCTTAATTCTCTGCGTGTGTGAAGTCTGCCAATCCGCATTGGGCCTGCGTGGTGTAGTGTTGGCCTAACCCCTTTCATTCTGAAACTCGAGCTCAGCAGTGAGCCGAATATGGGTTGATAATGATAATGATGGTGATGATTCATTGTAGAAAGTTGAAAGATCAGTGATCAGTTTTTTTGAAGGTGCAGGTACGGTACTTTAGGACTGTTTTTTTTTTTTTTTTTTTTTTTATTACTTACAAGTTAGCCCTTGACTACAATCTCACCTGATGGTAAGTGATGATGCAGTCTAAGGTGGAAGCGGACTAACTTGTTAGGAGGAGGATGAAAATCCACACCCCTTTCGGTTTCTACACGACATCGTACCGGAACGCTAAATCGCTTGGCGGTACGTCTTTGCCGGTAGGGTGGTAACTAGCCACGGCCGAAGCCTCCCACCAGCCAGACCTGGACAAATTAAGAAAATCTCAATCTGCCCAGCCGGGGATCGAACCCAGGACCTCCGTCTTGTAAATTCACCGCGCGTACCACTGCGCCGCGGAGGCCGTCAAAACTGTGGTGTTTGGAGATCCCTACATGCTAAGGTGTTAAAAACTAGGTAATAATGAAATATAAACTTGCCAACAGAACGTAGCCAGATTCTTTCGTCTTTACAAATCTATACGTTATAAGTATACCTACTATCTTTTGCCCAAGACTTCACTCGCAAAGTTTAGGTTTGTCAATCAATTCAGGTTGTCAATCGTTTTTGTATTAACTATTCAAAATCAATATCAAATTCAAGTAGGCATCGTTTACAAGCACTTTTGAAACGTAAGTTTGACTATTTTATATAGAGTTACCATGAGTTCGGAAGCAGGTTCTGCTGAGAAGAGCCGGCAATCATCATCATCATATCAGCCGATGGACGTACACTGCAGGACATATGCCTTTTGTAGGGACTTCCAAACATCACGATACTGAGCCACCTGTATCTAGCGAATCCCTGCGACTCGCTTGATGTCATCAGTCCACCTGGTGGGGGTTCGACTAACACTGCGCTTACTAGTGCGGGGTCGCCATTCCAGCACTTTGGGACCCCAACGTCCATCGGCTCTTCGAACTATGTCTCGCCCATTGCAACTTCAGCTTTGCAACTCGTTGAGCTATGTCGGTGACTTTGGTTCTTCTGCGGATCTCCTCATTTCTGATTCGATCACGCAGAGATACTCCTAACATAGCTCGTTCCATCGCTCGCTGTGTGACTCTGAGCCTTCTTATGAGGCCAATAGTTAGCGACCAAGTCTGTCAAGAGCCGGCAATAAACAATCAATATTCTTAATTACAAAGTATCAATATTCTTAACTATTTATTATGTACACTGGTTATACAAAAAATACCTTGAAAGTATCTAAGAAGGTTTTCCAGCCTAAATCTATTTAAGAAATAAAATCAATTAAAGCTACCAAGTTATCGATACGTATAATTAACCGTATAATGAAAATCTCGTACGAGAATTTAACCCGTGCACAGTTCGACAGTAAACAATATTGATATGGGATTTTTAGACCGTCAACCCGTCATCGGGCGGACAAATATACACTGTTAATGGCTCATAAACTTATTTTCCGAAGACAAACGGAATATTGGAATTAATAAAGTGTCATTCGGATAAACTTAATCGATTCAATGTTATAATTTATTAATCATAAAGATAATAATGTAAAGAAGGAACGTCAAGATGTCGTGTTGTTGGGATTTTGTCGCTTTTATAATTAATTCTTTTTTTTAATAAAGTCAGAGACTTCTTTGGGATGAAGAAAGATGTATTTGAGACTTGACCAATATATCACTTTCCCGTCAGTCATCGAATAACTTGTACTAAGTACGTATCAAAATAGTCAATACCTATTTTAGATGGTGGGGACCGAACCCATATCTCTAGTATTTGCGTCTGGCATCTTACCAGCTTTATATTTCAGCTTTATCTTTTGACCAAATGTTCAAAATATGTCATGTTGATTTGAGGTTGTTGCTCCGAGCTAAAATCTAAGTAGCTAATTTGGGATATTAGCAAAAATTAAAAGGCTATACCATAATTTCTTTCAGCATAATATAATGGAAAGAAAATGAGTATAGAAACATGATCGTAATATAATTTTGCACATAGGAATTAACTTTTTAAACACAACATCATTATGTATTTAAAAAAAAGTAGTCTTAAAATTTTGCTTTTTGTCATTCTATTCTCTCTCTGTCTATTCTTTCTCTGTTCTATTTGTTCTGTTTTATAATATTAGTGATGCATGCAAGCATAACTAATTCAGAGAAAATAAAGATAAATATTGGACGGTTTTTAAATAAGGAAATACAAAAGGATTTTTATTTAAAACTTTGATTTTCATTTAAAATTTTATGTCAGCAGACGCCCGCGACTTCGTCCGCCCTTAGACCTCCTTAATCAGTCCCTTTCACAAAATCCGTTGTCAGCGGACATCTACGAGTACTAACTATAAACTACCTCCATGTCTTCTACCCTGTAGTACATCAAGCAGTTTCAAGATTCTGTGATGAGTGACCTTTCGCTTTTACTTTAAGTACCTAGAGCCTCTGTGACATAAAATATATCTCTTTCATGCTATTTCGTCGTCATCAACCCATATTCGGCTCACTGCTGAGCTCGAGTCTCCTCTCAGAATGAGAGGGGTTGCTGACCCAATGCGGATTGGCAGACTTCACACACGCAGAGAATTAAGATAATTCTCTGGTATGCAGGTTTCCTCACGATGTCCTTCACCGATTGAGACACGTGATATTTAATTTCTTAAAATGCACACAACTGAAAGTGCATGCCCCGGACCGGATTCGAACCCACACCCTCCGGAATCGGAGGCAGAGGTCATATCCACTGGATATCACAGCTCACCCATGCTATTTATCCTATATATACTTCTTGATGTAATAGCTAGATATACAGGGTGTCCCGTAATTAACGGACAAATGGTAGATACACCATTTAATTATCTAACACTAATTTGACTAGTTTTGAAAGAATCCTTAGGACGATCAAGCTATATTTTTTTTGGAGTTTACAAAATTTTCTTATTTCAAAGTACGAAAAGAAAACAGATACAAAATAAAACAGCCTACATCTTAATTTACCCCACAATATTTGCATCAGACGTTCGATTAAGACTCGTATCAAGGAACAAAAAGCGCCCATTAAGGGGTGGCCAGACTAAAGATTTATGTGTGGAAGGGTGCGTCTTCGATTGTACCAGTATTATGCTATTGCGCTAATGTACCCAGTAGAAACATTCCGAATGTAAACGTTTTTGTACTTATTTGAGTACAATCTACATTTAGCAGTATTCGAGCTTTTGAAGAAATCTATACTAATAATAACTGGGTCCTAACTGAAAATCAGTGCTGCATACTTTTTTTATTGAAAGTATGCGGCAAAATGCTGAGTTGGGGCCTTTTTCTAGGTTGTGCCACATATTACAGGGCATTCTTTAGTGCTCCACTGTTTGAGTGGACAGTTAAGCCATAATATGTTATAATTTAGATTTAATGTGATATGTGGCATTACTTAAAAATAATGATCTTTTCTTTCTTTCTTTCTTTCTAATATTTTATTTCTGAAGATTTTGTTTGTACGCGCTAATCTCAGGAACTATTGGTCCGAATTTAAATGTTGGAAGATGAAATGAATGAATATCAATGTTGGAAGATGAACTGAATAGTGCACACAAGACAATTGATGACCTACAGTCACAATTACAACATTTTGAAACACAAAATACGAACAATCTTTATAATGAACTGCTTGCCTCTTCCACATCAGTCCCGGCGCCAATGCTTTGCATTGATCTGACTTGTGACAGCCCATGTGCAACCAAAACTTCCGCTATACCACAATCTAGGTATAATTTGTTTAATAGCCACAATAAAATTAAAAAATACATTAAAATTAAAAAAATTATCAAAAAGACTCAAAAACTAATTAAATTTCATAGTACAAATAAAAAAAACCTGGCTTTAAGAAAAGAACGGTCACTATTAATTAAAAAAGTAAACACTTACTGTTCTTTACTTGAAAATTCCAGGGAAAAATATGAAAATGAAACACAAAGTTTACAGCATGAACTAAATCAGATGGAAAATACCTTGCAGGAAATAACTGCTAAATATGAGTTGTCTCAAAGTCAGATCCATGATCAAATCATAGCGGCTGAAGAGTTGTTAGCCTTAGGTACATACAATATGGCCCGTTTTGAGTCATTAAGTAACAAATGCCAATGTTCAAATCAGGTACCTTCGGTTACTCAGGACTGTAGTGTTTTATCTAATTCTGGATATATTGACTTGAGCCATAATGAGCAATGTAATAATAATGTTGTTCCAATTCCTTCAATCTCAGATAATAATTTAAGTTCACAAAGTTTTAATTTGCCAAAAAAGGCTCAAAAAAGACTCTAATAATTTCTGATAAGTTAGGTAAGGATTTTGGTTCCATTATGAGCCAATACCTAAACCATTCAGTGACTAACAAATGTTTTCCAGGGGCTAGTTTTAATTATTTAATAAATAGCATAAGTACAGAAAATGTAGTTGGTTACTCAAATGTAATTTTGATGTTAGGGAACAGTTTGAAAATTAAAAGGCATCAAATCATAAAATGTGTTGAAAAGCTTTTGGTATTACATAGTAGAACCAAATGTGAATTTACATTATGTGGATTTCCATACTTTAAGTCAAGTGCTAAAGAAAATAAGCATATCCATAATTTGAATCTATTGTTATACAACTTGACATACCATCACAGCGATGCAATTTTTTATTTTGACATGAATAAGTTTACCTCATCTTATTCGTTGACTAAAGATAATTTATATCTGCCAAAAAAATGTAAGCAGCATGTTGCGTCCCTGTTGGCTTACAACTTAAATAAGTCAGTTACAAATGTTGTAACGCAGTCTATTGACACTAATTCGACTTGTAAAAATAGTTCTTCTGTTTCTATTGACCAGAGTACGAGTGATAGTACTGTCTCAAATGTTAATTTTTATATAAACGATCCAGTTACAAGTAGTGTAACTCAGTCTATTGACATCTCTACAAACTGTAGTACAAATATTTCTATATATGACTGCAGTACCAATCCTAGTACTGTTACAATTAAAAATTCTTTAAACTAGAAAATATGACAACGGAGGTGCACTGTAACTTTAACATTGTACACCAAAATATACAGAGCATCAACGGCAAGGAATTAGAAGTTGAACTATTTGTAGAGAAATTCAATATACACATCTTATGTATTACGGAACACTGGCTCACAAAGTCACAACTATCAGTACTTGATATTAAAAATTTTTCATTGTCAAGTGTATTCTCCAGAAGGGCTGGACATGGTGGCTCTTTAATACTTTTACTTAATAACCTAAAATACAAGGATAGAAAAGACATAGTTAGTCTTTCTGTGGAATGCATTGTTGAACTATCTTGTGTGGAGTTGGAACGAATTGTTATAGTATGCGTGTACCGACCCCCTCCTGCTGACTTTGATCAATTTGAAGAGGTAATGGAGGATGTAATGAGACGTTTGTGCACATCTTCCAAACAAATACTGATTTGTGGCGATTTTAATGTTGATATTCTAACAGAAAACTCAAAGTCTGTTAGATTTCTTAACTTATTCAAATGTTTTGATTTGACTCATGCTTTTAATGAACCTACTAGGATAACGGCTACTTCAGGGACATGTCTGGATAATATATTTTACAATTGTGTGATTGAAAAAAAGATGATAATAAATAAATTAGGCTCTGATCACAGTGGTCAAATAATAACTATTTTAAACAATAAATCCAATAGCAACCAATGGTTCAAGTATAGGCCGATAACTGAAGGTAAATTAGAGCGATTTAAAAGCATAATTTCTTCAAAAATTCCAAGTCTTTCATTTGAAAATAGTCACCCAGACAGGCTATTTGGTACGCTGTTCAAGACAATAGACAAAGAGTTTTGTAAAATTTTTAACTTTAAACGTATTAATGTTACTCAAAAATTAAAGTTTAGCGAATGGGCTACTGTAGGCATTTACAAAAGTAGAGACAGATTGTACGAGTTGTACGAGGAGAAACAGTATAATCAAACGCGAACATATTTAGAACATGTAAAAAACTATTCAAAAATTTTCAAACGTGTTTGTATTCTTGCAAAATCATTACACATCAAAGATAGAATAATAAAATCTGAAAACAAGGTACAAACAACCTGGAACATAATTAATAAAGAATCAGGCAAAATTAGACCACGTGATATGAGTTTTGAATTAATTGTCAATGATAAAAAGATAAACACCGATAACGAGGTTGTTAATGCCTTTGAAGACTTTTTCCAGAATGTTCCTATCTTGTTAACAGATTCACTGGACTCTTCTGCTACGGAAGCCCAGAGGATATTAAGAGGCCATGTTAAAGAGTGCAACGTTCTTTTTGAATTTCATCATATAACTGTATCAGACATTAAAAAAACTTTTAAACTGTTAAAATTAAAAAGAACTGGAGACATGTGGGGCATGTCAGTGAAAGTAATATCTAACATCATTGATGTCATTGCTCCCCACTTAGCTATTATTTTTAATGAATGCGTGGATTTGGGTATCTTTCCGAACCTAATGAAACATGGCAAACTGTTACCACTTTTTAAATCAGGTGACAAAACTGATGTTAATAATTATAGACCAATTACAATACTGCCAACACTTAGTAAGGTTTTTGAAAAAATCATTTTAAATCAACTTTTAAGTCATTTTAATTTAAATAATTTATTTCACCCTGAACAGTATGGTTTTACTAAAGGTCGCAGTACAACTGATGCAGGTGCTAAACTTTTAAAACATATATATGATGCATGGGAAAATGCTAAGAATGCTATTGGTGTATTTTGTGATTTGTCCAAAGCATTCGATTGTGTTGACCATAACATTCTTTTACTTAAGTTAAGCCACTATGGCATAAAAAGTGTTGCACTCGATCTCATCGCCTCTTATCTTAGTGATAGAACACAAAAGGTATGCATAAATGATTCAAAGTCTCGCGGTTCTTCTAACACAATGGGCGTCCCACAGGGTTCAATTCTGGGTCCTTTTCTATTCCTAGTGTACATAAACGATTTACCACACCATGTTAGCGGCATCTGTGAGATAGTACTGTTTGCTGACGACACATCCCTAATTTTTAAGAGTGACAGAAGTAAAGATAATTCCGACGATGTAAACCGTGCCATATCGCATGTGTCGCATTGGTTCACTGTTAACAACTTACTTTTAAATGCAAAGAAAACTAAATGTATTGAGTTTTCATTACCAAATGTTATAAAATTAGATAAGTCTATAATGATCAATGGTGAAACACTAGAAATAGAGAATTCCACAGTTTTCCTGGGAGTGACCTTGGATTCTAAACTTCAGTGGGGTGCTCATATAGAAAAACTGTCAGGTAAACTCAGCTCAGCTGCTTTTGCAGTGAGAAAAATAAGACAGTTTACTGATGTTGATACAGCTAGACTTGTTTATTTTGCGTACTTTCACAGCGTAATGTCTTACGGTATTTTGTTGTGGGGCAAGGCTGCTGATATACATTCTATATTTGTACTTCAAAAAAGAGCAATTCGAGCAATATATCAACTAAAATCACGCGAGTCCCTTCGTCAAAAGTTTAAAGAAATAGGCATTTAGGACTTGGTCTGTGGCGGAGCTGTCAAGCTGACATGTAAAATCAGCTGCTCCTAGAAATTAATTTTAATAATTTAAGTTTTAATTGTTTCTTTTAACTTTTTAATGTTTAAAACATAAATAACGTTAATACATTTATAGACTTAAGTTGTATCAGTGTTAAAACAAAGTATCTCTGGCTTACGTAGCTATAACTAAAATTGCAAGACCAGGTGACAGTAGAAAAATTTGAAACTCAACGAACAAAGGAGTTTACCGGGGGAGTATTGCTTTTATTTTCTTTGTTATTTGCCCTTAAACCATACTATAAATTAAGGTTTATTGCACATTACACTTTTACATTCTCGTTGATCGCGAGACACGTCCCATCACACAGAAAAGACAATAGTTTCCTCACTTTGCTTGACTGATAGTGGAAGCAAAGTCGACGTAAACTTATACTGTCTCAGACAACAAAAACATACACTACAACATAATACCTCGAGCTATAATACAGTACATAAAGTTAATTTATAGTTTCCACCTATTAAATTGCTTGCTTGAAGAGAATAAGTTGTTTTTTCCAAAAGCAATCTGTAACAAAAGTAGCTACCTACATAAGTTATATTATATTTATGTTATGTGTGTTGAATTACACTTTCATTCCATGGTAACTGAGAAATACAAATATGTACTTGAAATACTAAATTAGAATTTATTTGACCTAAACTTCAGTATAGACTTTTAAACAATTATTATTACTCATTTTATTTTACATCTCCCTTTTTCATTTTCATTTTCCTTCCTTTGTATGTCAACTATTTTCCTTCTTTAACATTTATTCTGATTGGTGTGTTTCAGGAACACTTGTATGATGGCACGTCCAATGTTAACTCGACGGGCAGCCGCATTGGAACAACAACTCCAACTAAAAAATGCCCTACTGGAAATCAAGTCACTGAAACAAATAAATTCTGATTTGTTGAAGGAACATGATGATAATGAAGAGGAACTGAGGAATATTATTACTAAAAACTCACAATTAAAATCTGAGCTCGCCGAACTACACAGCACTCACTCTATGGTTTTAGAGGAGCGCAGCCAGCTTCAGGAAGCAGTTGATACATTCAACCAGTGTATACAGACTTATGATGAAGCCCTGGCTAGAATATCAATGTTGGAAGATGAACTGAATAGTGCACACAAGACAATTGATGACCTACAGTCACAATTACAACATTTTGAAACACAAAATACGAACAATCTTTATAATGAACTGCTTGCCTCTTCCACATCAGTCCCGGCGCCAATGCTTTGCATTGATCTGACTTGTGACAGCCCATGTGCAACCAAAACTTCCGCTATACCACAATCTAGTTATAATTTGTTTAATAGCCACAATAAAATTAAAAAATACATTAAAATTAAAAAAATTATCAAAAAGACTCAAAAACTAATTAAATTTCATAGTACAAATAAAAAAAACCTGGCTTTAAGAAAAGAACGGTCACTATTAATTAAAAAAGTAAACACTTACTGTTCTTTACTTGAAAATTCCAGGGAAAAATATGAAAATGAAACACAAAGTTTACAGCATGAACTAAATCAGATGGAAAATACCTTGCAGGAAATAACTGCTAAATATGAGTTGTCTCAAAGTCAGATCCATGATCAAATCATAGCGGCTGAAGAGTTGTTAGCCTTAGGTACATACAATATGGCCCGTTTTGAGTCATTAAGTAACAAATGCCAATGTTCAAATCAGGTACCTTCGGTTACTCAGGACTGTAGTGTTTTATCTAATTCTGGATATATTGACTTGAGCCATAATGAGCAATGTAATAATAATGTTGTTCCAATTCCTTCAATCTCAGATAATAATTTAAGTTCACAAAGTTTTAATTTGCCAAAAAAGGCTCAAAAAAAGACTCTAATAATTTCTGATAAGTTAGGTAAGGATTTTGGTTCCATTATGAGCCAATACCTAAACCATTCAGTGACTAACAAATGTTTTCCAGGGGCTAGTTTTAATTATTTAATAAATAGCATAAGTACAGAAAATGTAGTTGGTTACTCAAATGTAATTTTGATGTTAGGGAACAGTTTGAAAATTAAAAGGCATCAAATCATAAAATGTGTTGAAAAGCTTTTGGTATTACATAGTAGAACCAAATGTGAATTTACATTATGTGGATTTCCATACTTTAAGTCAAGTGCTAAAGAAAATAAGCATATCCATAATTTGAATCTATTGTTATACAACTTGACATACCATCACAGCGATGCAATTTTTTATTTTGACATGAATAAGTTTACCTCATCTTATTCGTTGACTAAAGATAATTTATATCTGCCAAAAAAATGTAAGCAGCATGTTGCGTCCCTGTTGGCTTACAACTTAAATAAGTCAGTTACAAATGTTGTAACGCAGTCTATTGACACTAATTCGACTTGTAAAAATAGTTCTTCTGTTTCTATTGACCAGAGTACGAGTGATAGTACTGTCTCAAATGTTAATTTTTATATAAACGATCCAGTTACAAGTAGTGTAACTCAGTCTATTGACATCTCTACAAACTGTAGTAATAGTACAAATATTTCTATATATGACTGCAGTACCAATCCTAGTACTGTTTCAATTAAAAATTCTTTAAACTAGAAAATATGACAACGGAGGTGCACTGTAACTTTAACATTGTACACCAAAATATACAGAGCATCAACGGCAAGGAATTAGAAGTTGAACTATTTGTAGAGAAATTCAATATACACATCTTATGTATTACGGAACACTGGCTCACAAAGTCACAACTATCAGTACTTGATATTAAAAATTTTTCATTGTCAAGTGTATTCTCCAGAAGGGCTGGACATGGTGGCTCTTTAATACTTTTACTTAATAACCTAAAATACAAGGATAGAAAAGACATAGTTAGTCTTTCTGTGGAATGCATTGTTGAACTATCTTGTGTGGAGTTGGAACGAATTGTTATAGTATGCGTGTACCGACCCCCTCCTGCTGACTTTGATCAATTTGAAGAGGTAATGGAGGATGTAATGAGACGTTTGTGCACATCTTCCAAACAAATACTGATTTGTGGCGATTTTAATGTTGATATTCTAACAGAAAACTCAAAGTCTGTTAGATTTCTTAACTTATTCAAATGTTTTGATTTGACTCATGCTTTTAATGAACCTACTAGGATAACGGCTACTTCAGGGACATGTCTGGATAATATATTTTACAATTGTGTGATTGAAAAAAAGATGATAATAAATAAATTAGGCTCTGATCACAGTGGTCAAATAATAACTATTTTAAACAATAAATCCAATAGCAACCAATGGTTCAAGTATAGGCCGATAACTGAAGGTAAATTAGAGCGATTTAAAAGCATAATTTCTTCAAAAATTCCAAGTCTTTCATTTGAAAATAGTCACCCAGACAGGCTATTTGGTACGCTGTTCAAGACAATAGACAAAGAGTTTTGTAAAATTTTTAACTTTAAACGTATTAATGTTACTCAAAAATTAAAGTTTAGCGAATGGGCTACTGTAGGCATTTACAAAAGTAGAGACAGATTGTACGAGTTGTACGAGGAGAAACAGTATAATCAAACGCGAACATATTTAGAACATGTAAAAAACTATTCAAAAATTTTCAAACGTGTTTGTATTCTTGCAAAATCATTACACATCAAAGATAGAATAATAAAATCTGAAAACAAGGTACAAACAACCTGGAACATAATTAATAAAGAATCAGGCAAAATTAGACCACGTGATATGAGTTTTGAATTAATTGTCAATGATAAAAAGATAAACACCGATAACGAGGTTGTTAATGCCTTTGAAGACTTTTTCCAGAATGTTCCTATCTTGTTAACAGATTCACTGGACTCTTCTGCTACGGAAGCCCAGAGGATATTAAGAGGCCATGTTAAAGAGTGCAACGTTCTTTTTGAATTTCATCATATAACTGTATCAGACATTAAAAAAACTTTTAAACTGTTAAAATTAAAAAGAACTGGAGACATGTGGGGCATGTCAGTGAAAGTAATATCTAACATCATTGATGTCATTGCTCCCCACTTAGCTATTATTTTTAATGAATGCGTGGATTTGGGTATCTTTCCGAACCTAATGAAACATGGCAAACTGTTACCACTTTTTAAATCAGGTGACAAAACTGATGTTAATAATTATAGACCAATTACAATACTGCCAACACTTAGTAAGGTTTTTGAAAAAATCATTTTAAATCAACTTTTAAGTCATTTTAATTTAAATAATTTATTTCACCCTGAACAGTATGGTTTTACTAAAGGTCGCAGTACAACTGATGCTGGTGCTAAACTTTTAAAACATATATATGATGCATGGGAAAATGCTAAGAATGCTATTGGTGTATTTTGTGATTTGTCCAAAGCATTCGATTGTGTTGACCATAACATTCTTTTACTTAAGTTAAGCCACTATGGCATAAAAAGTGTTGCACTCGATCTCATCGCCTCTTATCTTAGTGATAGAACACAAAAGGTATGCATAAATGATTCAAAGTCTCGCGGTTTTTCTAACACAATGGGCGTCCCACAGGGTTCAATTCTGGGTCCTTTTCTATTCCTAGTGTACATAAACGATTTACCACACCATGTTAGCGGCATCTGTGAGATAGTACTGTTTGCTGACGACACATCCCTAATTTTTAAGAGTGACAGAAGTAAAGATAATTCCGACGATGTAAACCGTGCCATATCGCATGTGTCGCATTGGTTCACTGTTAACAACTTACTTTTAAATGCAAAGAAAACTAAATGTATTGAGTTTTCATTACCAAATGTTATAAAATTAGATAAGTCTATAATGATCAATGGTGAAACACTAGAAATAGAGAATTCCACAGTTTTCCTGGGAGTGACCTTGGATTCTAAACTTCAGTGGGGTGCTCATATAGAAAAACTGTCAGGTAAACTCAGCTCAGCTGCTTTTGCAGTGAGAAAAATAAGACAGTTTACTGATGTTGATACAGCTAGACTTGTTTATTTTGCGTACTTTCACAGCGTAATGTCTTACGGTATTTTGTTGTGGGGCAAGGCTGCTGATATACATTCTATATTTGTACTTCAAAAAAGAGCAATTCGAGCAATATATCAACTAAAATCACGCGAGTCCCTTCGTCAAAAGTTTAAAGAAATAGGCATTTTAACAGTAGCCTGTCAGTATATATATAACAGTATAGTTTATGTGAGACAAAATATTAATTTGTACAAACGAAAAGGAGATCTAAACCCACGTCTTACTAGACACGGGCATAAGTTAGTTATTTCTGCATATCGTCTCCAAAGAGTTAAAAAATCTTTTGTGGGTTTGGGTGTACTCTTCTATAACAAGATCCCCAAGACTGTGATGGACTTGCCAATGCACAACTTTAAGCAATGTGTTAAAAAACATTTACTTAGTCAAGGTTACTACACTATTGATGAGTTCCTTAACGACAAAGGTGCTTGGAGGCCATTGGATCAGCTTCCACCTTCACACAGGAAATAAAACTATAAGAAATTGTAATTTAATTGTTATCAAATGTAAATTGTAATACTGTATGACTTTTTCAAAAGAGCAACTGTTGAGTTTCTTGCCGGTATCTTCTCAGCAGAACCTGCCTTCCGAACCGGTGGTAGAATCTTTACAAATAGTCATCTGACGTGTCAAAAGTGCTTGTAAACTGAGCCTACTTGAAATAAATGAATTTTGAATTTTGAATTTTTTGAATTCATTTTAACAGTAGCCTGTCAGTATATATATAACAGTATAGTTTATGTGAGACAAAATATTAATTTGTACAAACGAAAAGGAGATCTAAACCCACGTCTTACTAGACACGGGCATAAGTTAGTTATTTCTGCATATCGTCTCCAAAGAGTTAAAAAATCTTTTGTGGGTTTGGGTGTACTCTTCTATAACAAGATCCCCAAGACTGTGATGGACTTGCCAATGCACAACTTTAAGCAATGTGTTAAAAAACATTTACTTAGTCAAGGTTACTACACTATTGATGAGTTCCTTAACGACAAAGGTGCATGGAGGCCATTGGATCAGCTTCCACCTTCACACAGGAAATAAAACTATAAGAAATTGTAATTTAATTGTTATCAAATGTAAATTGTAATACTGTATGACTTTTTCAAAAGAGCAACTGTTGAGTTTCTTGCCGGTATCTTCTCAGCAGAACCTGCCTTCCGAACCGGTGGTAGAATCTTTACAAATAGTCAACTGACGTGTCAAAAGTGCTTGTAAACTGAGCCTACTTGAAATAAATGAATTTTGAATTTTGAATTTTGAATTTTTAAAAATTCTATCAGTGTTAGATAGCCCATTTAAGGAGGAAGGTTATAGGCTATTTTCCAACGGGAACGGGAACCACGCGAGTAAAACCTACTACCACTACTAGTCTTAATATAAAAGTTAATTTAGATGCGAAAGGTCATTCGTCACGAAATCTCAAAAACAGCTTGACGTAAAATGACACAAAGATGAAATTTGGCAGGAAGCTAGTTTATAGATAATAGAGGTCCACTAAGAACGGATTTAGCGAGAGGGCCGGATTAAAGAGGTCTAACGGTGGACGAAGTCGCGCGTCTACTAGTACTTTATTATTCACAGGATATATCATCATCCTTATTAGCCTATTTCTCGGCTAAGACTCCCTCCTTTTATGAAGGGGATGTAGAGCTTAGACCCACCACGCTGCTACAATGCTGGTTTGTAGGCATAGGCTGGTTTTAGGGTCACGCTGACCGGATTCTGACCGTCGGCACTAACAGCTCAGCGCATAGCGCGCCAATAGCTACGCGTTATTTTGAAACGCTCCCTAGGAGTTTATAGTCATTTCGTCTGTCAGCGCCGATGGTCAGCGTCTTATCAGTGACTCTAAAACCAGCCTTACGGTGATATTGTTTCTTTTATCACTATCAGATGATACTGATAAGGACCGGGACCCACGGTTTGTAACCTCTTCGAGACACGGGGTTAGAACCCACCATCATCTCAACTCCGGGTTGAGAAGGTTTTACTGATAATTTCTTAGAAGAAAGAATATCTCAGTTGCCTGACTTAGGACTCGAACCCAAAACCTTGTGATCTGAAACCACATAGGCTAACCACTGAACCAACGAGGTGGTTCGTCATCAACCCATATTCAGCTCACTGCTGAGCTCGAGTCTCCTCTCAGAATGAGAGGGGTTAGGTTAGGTTTATTAAATAAATCTAAATATAGGAAGTCCTAACGCCATGCTGCATTTTTGCTGCAAAGTATTTCCGTGTTATTTATTTCAATTAATTTGACAAATAATCAATATTCAACAAAAAAGGAAAATAAAGCCATTGTCTCTTCTGTCCATTGAGTCATAAACACAATAAAATGTTATAAAGGAATATTACTAAATTTTGAAAACTGCGGTGCAATTATTTATTACAAAAATAATAATTTTCACCGTGAAATTAATCGGCGCATTAAAAATTATTGTGTATCTTAGCTGAGACACTCGACTTTGCTTACGAATTTATTTAAACTTTATCTACTCTTTTAACGCGTTGCCTTTTATTCATTACATATTGCTATATTATTTATTCATCCTTTCATATTCTCTTTACTTCAACAGCATGATGAATATTTATTATATACTTTCCTCACAAAAAAAAACAATTAATTTTTCTTAAATTTGTAATGAAGACAGATAATTATGAATATTATTTATTTAAACAGGTACATAACACGATAAAAAGACGAGATTTTTAATGTCGATATTTCGACCCAGTTGCATGGATCATGGTCACGACGGGACTGAAATTGCGAGATACGAAGTTGACAACAGCTGTTAGGGGCAGAAACGATCTACCCTCTTTCTAGTTCTTTTTCTTTTATCTTCAACAACCTCGATAATACCTACGCAATATTTTAACCCAGAGAACTCTATCTTTCCCGACTAAAAAAAACGAAACTCTATCGAACGAAGTCGCTGTCGTCCGCTAATTTGATTAGATTTTATTATAATATTTATAAACAAACAAAAAAAAGGAAATATTCTTCAGTACAGTACCACCGACCCGCTTCGTTATTTTTATATATAGATTCAACCCAAAAATAAACCGTCGGTGTATCCAAAAAGCATTAACAAGTTTTATGGCACATATAAACGTGTAAAGTGCGTTTCGAAAATGAAGTTTTTTAACCATATTTATCGGTTTCGTTTTACCGGCGGTCCAGTGATTGTTTTGTTTGTGCTATTGATTTGTTTTATTGTTATTGGCCGTGTAACTTAAGATCGGGGGTCCGACGGATTAGTATGGATAAGCCTAGTCAGGGAATATACTATCTCTATATAATGCATCTGCATTCTAGACTATGTTCGCGTGGAAAAAGTTAAAGTATACATTAAACTTTCCTATTTTATGAGTTATATTTATTATTTGTTATATAAAATCGGTTTAATTTCCGTAACCCGTTTAAAAGATTTAATTTTTCACTATTGTTAAAGGAAATGGCTTCGTTTATTTACTCTATAGCTACACTTTCTTTATGTACATTCGTCGTTATCAACCCATATTTGGCTCATTGTGAGGCTTAAGTCTCTTCTGGTATGCAGCTTTCTTCACGATGTTTTCATCCACTGTCGGAGACATGTGATATTTAATTTCATAAAATGCACACAACTGAAAAGTTGGAGATGCATGCCCCTGATCGGATTCGAACCCATCCTCCGGAATTGGACGCAGAGGTCATATCCACTGGGCTATCACGGCTTTCATGTACAGTAATATTCTGAAATTTAAAATTAAAAAATGAAAAGCTTATGCTTTAATGTCTTTCAGCTGATCTAGTTAAGATCTCATTCCACTACACCGTTTTTTTTTTAAATTCTTTACAAGTTAGCCATTGACTACAATCTCACCTGATGGTAAGTGATGATGCAATCTAAGATAGAATCGCCGCTACGCCTTTACAGATTGTGTAGTAACTAGCCATAGTTTACTTCCCACCAGCAAATGACCGTTGTAATTTTTATGGTGTTGCGATTAGATATACCTAGTACCAGTTTCATTTTTAAAACGTTGAGTGGCAAATATTTTATCTAAGAGGGTGAAATAATCTTTTAATTTTATTACGAGTACAATAATAAATCCCCGATTATAATATGATCAACTGGTAGTTTTTCTAAACATATTATTATTATCATTATTGCTGTGTAAGGAAATGCAAACATTTTGGATCGTTTTATTTTAACACAGTTGTCGTTGATCCTAATTACTATTTTTAATTTTTATTGTGTTTGCCATTTAAGACTTTGACTTTAAAAAGTATAAATACATTTTTAACTGCATTTTCATTTAGCATATCCATATTATTGCCATAGCGACCAATATCAGCGACATCGCATCGTTATATTTATCGTTATCGTTATTATCGGTCGTTATATCGGAATTAACGATAAAGAACAGAAATATAAACATTAATCGTATTTATAGAGTTACCTGAGATCGGTAAATTAGAGCTTATGTTGATATACTCAATGTTGCAAATGTAATTTAGAATTGAAATTATCTTTATTGGAAGGCATCGGGTTTCTTTATTATTCATAACGTAATAATTATTATCAGTATCAAGTTTAGTGGGGTATTTTATTGATAGAACCTAGTAGACCTATTTTTATCTCTCTTTTACGATTATAGAATAATTAAAGTTATAGGAAGTACTTCAACTGATTTTACTGTTATATCAAACATTAGATAAATAAATGTTTGTTTTCTAAACGTTATTTATCATACAACTATATTACATTTAACCGCCTCTGTACATTTGCAGTTAAAATATTAAAGGTGTTCTTTATATGCCTAGGTACTTACACATATCAAACGAAATATCATAAACCTTGGGATGAAAGGAGATTTTATTGCCTCTGTAGCCATAATACCATAGCATATGTCATGGGGATTAGTAGAAACTTTATAAAAATAGGACATTAGCTTAAGTCGGCCACACATGCGCCAACATAGTTGTGTTCGATCGTATCGGAATGAAACGCCCATTTCTTATATTCTTTATTTTTTTTACTCAACACTCGAGTCACAAGTCCCAGGCTTTGCTCGCAGTTATTATCTCTGTCACACATGAATCCGACACTCTCACGGTGAATATAAGGAATGCTAAGATAGACATCTCTTTTAAAAATAATGAATAATCAAATTATTTGAAAATAATGTGTTACGGGTGACTACGACAAAAGTTCAATAGGCGGATATCAAATTTATTAAATCGAGCTTTCCTTGTTGAGCCTTCCTTTTAACCGTGGAACTATTTTCAATATTTTATATATTTTTCTTTAATAAATGCTGTTATTTTATATTATTATTGCCGTCAACTGAGGAATAGAAATTCTTCAGCCTCGCGGTCCTGTAAATGAACCAGATCAAAATACAAAACTGCTTGAGGTCAGAAATAAGCAAGCCAGTAATACTTCCACAGACAAGCTCTGATAAGGACAAGTATCTAATATGTTGGCTATCCAACCAGGGTCGGTGCGTGTATGGCCATATTAAAAGCGATCATATGCGCGCGCGCAACAAAACAAGCGTTGCCGGCAACGCGCTTGATTAAAAACATCGTTCGGTGCACGGTCGATGCCTTAATTAGAACTGCTACTAGTGATGCGTATCATGTTTTATCGATGACGAAATAATCAATCACAGCATCGATGAACTGTCTCATTGAGTTTTCGTAGCTTTTTTTGTATCTGTATTGTATCTATTGCTATTGCTTATATGGTTAGCTTGTTATAGTATTACCTTATACCTATTGATAACTGGGAATAAAAAAGTCCAAGTTCTTATTTTAAGATTTTTTTGACAGCAGCTTGAAGTTGAGAATTTTACGATGTTAGCTTTACCGATGAAGTGCAGTATGTAAAGCTGTCAGTTCTGCATTTGATTTCGA
The DNA here is from genome assembly GCF_947172395.1 of Bicyclus anynana. Classification (NCBI taxonomy): domain Eukaryota; kingdom Metazoa; phylum Arthropoda; class Insecta; order Lepidoptera; family Nymphalidae; genus Bicyclus; species Bicyclus anynana. The sequence continues at coordinate 6,199,783 of NC_069090.1, forward strand.
ATAGAATGGCATAAGAGACATATGCACACACTTGCGCTATAATATGTATCCTGCCTAGATCGGTATTATATTAATCATTTTTTACTACTTATTTATGGGACAAGCAGAAAGCTTGAATATTTTATAAGTCTGAACATATCTTCACCTTAACACACATTAGTGTTACGATTAAACGCCATAGCATATTGATAGTAGCTGACGATGACTACTATTATTCGACGTTCTCCGTGGCGCAGTGCGTGGTGCATTTACTAGACGGAAGTACTGGGTTCAATTGAGATGCGTGGTGGATTTACTAGACGGAGGTACTGGGTTCAATTGAGGTCTGGCTGGTGGGAGCCTTTGGCTGTGGCTAGTAACCACCCTACCGGCAATGACGTACCTCGAAGCAATTCGAAGAAACTATTTCTATTACTGTAACTAGCATTTACATCGACATGCATTACCAACAAGTGCGGTGCCCCATCCCTATTCCGTTAATAGATGTAACACCAGAGTCATTGAATATGGTCGTAATCGTAATTATTTTTAATTAATAATCAACACGCCATCAGGACGGTGAGTCTAATAAGGATGCTCGTGTCGATGTCCCTTCTAAATAAATTTTATTAGTCACATTGTTTGTTTGACTGTGTAATGTATGTCTGTTTGCTTTTATTTTTAATATACTCTTCCGGTGATATATTTTTGGGTTTCTTCCTTAGATCATCTGGCAGTACGGTATCTATATAGGTCTATATATTTATTTACACTATGTTTATAATATTAAAGATTACTGAAAGGTGATAAAAGCTTAATTTACCTACACCACTATATATATTCCAATGAATTTAATTTTACTTACTGAAAAGTTTGTTTAACCTTCAGATATACTATTAGACTTAACTTTCCAAAGGTTGGTCTGTTGGTTGGTATGGGAGTTTCTTGGAAAACTCCCATAGAGAATCGTTTTTTACCCCTTTTTCAACAGGCTTGATTCTGTCTGAGCTTCTGCAATCGTCTAAATCTCCTGGTAAAACTGCTGCGGTGAATGGTGACAATTTCTTAGAGTACCTAACAGTTCTTATTGGTTTCTTAAATAGATAGTGTTACATCTACGTGCCGGTAGTTTCTTGTATTTGGTATAGAATCAACAAACACTATTATCCGCATACCATTTATTTCCATTATTTAAAAATTTTACCCTTGACTACAATCTCATCTGATAGTAACTGATGATGTAATCTAAGATGGAACGCTAAATCGCTTGGCGGTACGTCTCTGCCGGTAGGGTGTTAACTAGCCACGGCAGTAGACCTGGAGCAATTAAGAAAACCTCCATCGGCCCAGCCGGAGATCGAACCCAGGACCTCCTTTTTACTACTGTACCACGGAGGCCGCCTAAATATATTTGCTTTGCTTTTCAGGCCTAAATATCCATAACAGATCTGTATTCTGCAGTGGACCATTCAAATTGGTTGATTATTGAAATAAATGTAGCTAAATATTTTTACAATTTGGTAGTATTTTTTGCCTAAAATCTTTTCCCAGGAATCTAATGACAGGTGTCCAAAAAACCTCAAGAAACATGCCCATAGTCCATAAAACACTAACACTCTGACCCGGCGCGACTCGCTCTCTACAACACCTTGCTGTATCAATAGTTGCCTATCGAATAAACGGATTGATTTATATGAGAAATATTGCAAATTTATCAATTGATTTACAACTTTATGTGGATAAAAATAAAGTTACATTTTCTTTGACTGTTGGTTGAGGTGTCGGATATGTTTGGTGTAAGGGACTTTGGGATTTAAAATACAAAACATAAGATTGGTTTTAGAATGGATGTTAACTGCGTGGTATACCACCTAAGACGAATATGCCACTTACAAGTGATTTATATCTGATACGCCATATTAAACGTTTTGTTTTGTACCTTTTAATATGTTAAAAATCCGTTATTTATGGGTCCAAAATCGAGAGGTTTCGATTAAATTATGCCCGATACGGGGAGATTTATCTCGTTCCGTGGCTTCCTCTATTTGTCTGTTATGTAAGACTTTTTGTGTATTTTTTTTTGGTTATTAAAAGCTGCGTGACTAATTGTTATAGGATTTTTACTAAACGTTTTCGTCCGATGCGTAAGTTCTTAGAAACAAAATAAAATGAAACAGACAGAAAGATCTTTTTGATTGTTAAGCTTAAATTACTTTAAGTAGGTACACTTTGATTAATTTCTTATAGGTAATTTGGAAATTATTAATTAATAAAGTAGACATCAAAATCCTAACGTTATTTTTCTCGTGTAATACTTAGGCAATAGGTATAGCTATCTATAAGTATATTGTGTAACTAAGTCATGTTTTTCATCATTAACAACTCATATTCGTCTCACTGTTGAGCACGAGTTTTCTCAGAATGAGAGAGGTAAGGGTTAGGTTAATAGTCCACAACGCTGGCCTAATGCGCGGCGCGGAATGATAGACTTGCACACGTAAAAAATTAAGAAAATTCTCAGGTATGCAGATTTCTTCACGGTGTTTCTCCTGCACCGTTTGAGACACTTAAAATTAATTAATTTATTTTAATTGTCTCAAACGGTGAAGGAGCGAGCTTAAAATTTATTAATTTATTCTAGTGCACATAACTGAAAAGTATCTCTTCATTCCTGATTCGATCACGCAGAGAAACTTCAAGCATAGCTCGCTAGCAGACGAACCAAAGTCACTGACATAGCTAAGCGAGTTGCGAAGCTGAATCGACAATGGGCAGGCCACATACTTCGAGAGCCGATGGACGTTGGGGTCCCAAGGTGCTAGAATGGCGACCCCGCACCGGAAAGCGCAGTGTTGGCTGACCCCCCACCAGGTGGACTGACGACATCAAGCGAGTCGCCAGGATTCGCTGGATGCAGGTGGCTCAGTGTCGTGATGTTTGGAAGTCCCTACAAAAGGCCTGTGTCCTGCAGTGGACGTCCATCGGCTGATATGATGACTAAACAAGCAGACGGCACAGTTTCATATGGTAAAGTCATTACTTATACTATACTAGGTACTTTATTAACAACCTATTAAAATAAACATCAAGTAAACTGACCATTAATGTCATCTACCTACTGTATGACATCCACAAAGCGTTGTCAGTAAGTACCGGATGACATTTGTGTCATAGAATCTCAATTTCGTATATGTCAACTAACATACGTCAAAGTTAGTGAATTAGCCTGCTGTAGCTAGAATCGTAATCACTACGTTGCATTGTGTAAATAACCAGTTAATGGACGTCCACTGCTAGACATATTTTTTAATTCTTTACAAGCTTAGTATTTCTTTAGTTTTTATAAACAGTTTTCAATATATTTAAAAATGTAAGACGCCATTATTCTGGAATAAAATTAAAAGTTACTGATGCGCCGCTTCGTGTCGTACTGACTCGAGAATGTATTCGGTTTTGAATTTTGTATTTGGAGCGGCTACGACACCGTCGTGTTCTGTATCATTGATTAGTCTGCCTATTTTTGATTAGTCTGTGCTTTTATCATACATAATCTTTGGCCGACATATTTTTTTACTTAGTAAAAATAATAATTATAGAAAATCAACTACATTCAGTAATAACTCACAACACCAACAATGGGCTATCAAAGTGCGTATTAATCAGTTGACCGATGCGTTGTCCGATAGGTCGCTCGATTGGTTCAATTATTGTTATTTGAAATGTCTTTTACAATGCTTGAATGGTATCGTTATTTGTTATTTGGATTTTTACTTATTCTACGTCGATGTTGCATTGAGGTAACTTAGTGTGGAAAAAGACTTTTTAATAAAACGGACAATTTATGAATAGGTAGTTTATACAAGTTCATTAGTTAGGAAAGTAAAAGCCAAAAAATAATCCGCCTATACAATAATAATAATAAAAATAAATAATAATGTTAACATAGATTACTACGATAAACTACTATGGAGTTTGGGCCAGAGTGTCTTTTGGGAGGTAGCATGCAACTAAGGTCCAGAATCAATGTTTATTCAGAATGATAATAACTTAGCTTTCTGATTTAAAAATTTCAAACTTTACTTGATATTATAACGTCAGGTTCTTTTTCTCTTTTAAAATTAACATTTCGAGATATTACAGTAACTCTCCACTTAACATGAAGTTTTTTTTATTTTTTTTAATAGACTTGCGCTTGAGTACTAGGTTGGTGTGCGCTTGCCTAGAAAATGCTTATTCACTCTTGCTTTAAAGATGCACAAATCATAAGTGTTAGGAAACACCGAAGCCGGAAGGGCCTAACTCAAAAATGTCATCACAAAAATTCTAAATCCATCTCCATGTTTGGTTAGCCGTTGGTCAGCGAAGCGGGCGGGCCGATCTAGTGATCGGGTCGTGGGCCGCTACTGTGGGCGTTGGACCACAATGCGTCGTGTGTACGCTCCTTAAATCATTGTTTAAGACGTGTAAAGGGTCATTGCTGCATAAAGGGAGCTAAATGATGGTATTTGTTTGAATGGCGTGTAATTATTATTAGTGGTGTGCGAGCTTAGTTTAACTATGGTATTTGCTGTAGTTAGGAATGTTTCCCTTTGCTTATTTTGTATACTAGACTTAGTACTTGGAACTTTAAGGCCTACTAAGCTAAGTTTAAAGCAGAGCCACAAAGATATCGTTTTTCTGATTTGAGATTAATTTTCTACTTAATCCCTCTTAAAAACAAACTCAGTTATTTTCATGCCACCAAAGAACATGATTAACTCCAATGATTTAAAACCAATCCAAAATATTTTGATATTCGTTGATATGTAAAAAAGGTAACTTTTAAATAAAAATAAACATTTAAAATTTATTTTTTGCCATCTGATAATGTTACCCAGTAGCTTTTTAAGTTAATGATCTTATAAAATGAGATTTTAGTAAGTTTTTAATGTTTATTATTACCCATAGTTGCGCGTAAAAGTGCAATACTAACCTACGTCAAGTAACATTATTGGTGCTCGCTACCATACGTACACGAGACGGTTCCGAGGCGATAATTAAACGGCTTAACGCGCGTAATTACTTAAACTTCGGGCAAAAATCCGGGAAAACATTAACCGCGCCCGAAATGGAGTGACAAGCATTAAGCATATCTCGAGATCAAGAATTAATTCGCGTAAGTGCGAAAAAATGGACGACTCCGTCGATTTTATTTACGGAACAAACATAAAATCGGTCCGGATCGGTATTTCGCACGCGATAAAATCGGTTGCAATGCGATCGCAACTGCAGTTACTTTTTTATACGAATATTAAGTGAGCGTGAATTTGATTTCCGTTACAATGTTACAATATTACAATAATGAGAAATGTCTTTCCGTTAAATCGGTATCAATCATCATCTACGTTATCTTGCGACTTCCTAGAAATGTTAACTACGTATGAAAGTGGTTTTTATGAACAGGCAGATACTTAATAAACGACACAGCCTTTAGGACCCAGAAGTTTTCCCTTTAATCTTGGTTGTTTTGTGGGGCACGTGCTCTAATTTAAACCAAGATGCAGATAGAATATTGGTATTTCTATAACAACAACTTTTGTAAACAGATTACAATTAATACCTAAGTACAAACATACATCACTGACTTAGTGTATAAAATTATTTGGCGGCTTTTGTCATAGCTTAAATACCCAGGTACATATGAGGTTTTTTTTAATAATTCCCAGAATTTATAAACCTAAGAAATTAAATATTACGTGTCTCAAACGGTGAAGGAAAAACATCGTGAGGAAACCTTAATTCTCTGCGTGTGTGAAGTCTCCCAATCCGCATTGGGCTAGCGTGGTGGGCAACTCGGCTGTCCCATTTCAAAACCTAGTAAGGGACATTTTTTTCAAAAATGGTTTTATTGCATAATCTTGCTAACCTAGTAAGTCTTCACAATCAATAAAAACACCAGCAGCGAAAGATCAATAATACCAAGTATATTTAAGTATCAATACCTAGTAAGGCACATCATTAACCGCGTTGAACCACGTAAAAACTTAGTAAGTCACTTTAACCATTTCAAAACCTAGTAAGTATCAGAGACTTACTAGGTTTTTGTATGGTCGATGCACCTTACTAGATTTTTAAAACGGTCGAACTCGCAGAAAGATATAGAACCCCACCAAGAGTAACTGGCCTAACCCCTCTCATTCTTAGAGGAGACTCGAGCTCAGTAGTAAGTGAGTTGATATTGATAATGATGATGATGATGATAAACTTAAACTTGGAAGAATTTTTACGCATCGATTTAATTAAAACACATGCAGTAATGTATTGAAGGTTGCGGAATCGAAAAAAAAAACAAGACACAAAGAAATGTTAACCCGACTCGAAATAGTCGAAGCCATAAAGCATCCAAGTATTGTCTTATAAAAACAATATCAATATCTCATTTGAACAGTCACGGCATACAAGATGTATCGCCGATGGCCGCGCGTACAAACAAACAAACGAACCGGCGTGCGACACGAAGCACCGATGTGAGCAATAACTTTAACATTTTCTGCAACACCTACGTAGAAGATCGGCGTGGACTTATTCTATTACAAGCTTTCGATTTATCGTAACGTTTTACGATTCTACTGTAATCTTAATCTGTAGAGTTTCTCAGAATTTTTGGATGCAGGTGGTAGTGTTGTGTTTATTTCGTATAAATTTTGTTGATTTTGGTTGAATTTTGAAAGTTTATTTAATTAATATAAAATGTCGAGTCATCAGAGATGGATTAACACGTCCTTATGTGATGATGATGATGTTATTTAATTAACTACTAATATTATAAACTCGAAAGTTTGTATGGATGTTTGTTACTCTTTAACGCCGCGGTTTGGCTGAAACTTGAAGTGGTAATAGATTTTATTCTGGATTAAAAAATAGGTTACTTTTCATCCCGGAAATATTCATGGTTCTCGTGAGATTTGTGAAAAAAAAACTGAATTCCACGCGGATGAAATTGCGGGTGTCCGCTATAAAGTAAAGCAAATGAAAATACAGATACAGACTTCCTTGCACAGGACAAAATTTACATTGGATAAATATATGGTATGGTAAATATAGCCTGATCATTAATTCGTAACACCTGTCTATCACTACTTTCGTAACACCTGTCTATCACTACTTTTTGTAGACGAAATTATTCCTTCGTTTTCCGTAACGTTAACTAAGTGTTATCGAGTTTTTAAATAGCGATTAAATTAATTTACCAGAATAATCCCTTAGCAAACGTTGTAACGTATCGAGTTGAAGGATTAGTCGAGTCTCGGATACTAAATCAAGCAGTCGATAAAAAGCTAAATGTTGTCCGATTGCGCGAACTCTTGCGCATAAATTTATGTACTGCTGATAAATTAAGCGACCCTGAGTTATGGCTGCGTTCTGTTCTATTTACAGGCCGGTGTCCAATGTCAAACGACGGTTAGATCGATTAGAGATAGCTTCGGTTTAAAAGCTAGATTTCAACGCTGCAATTTAAATTGTACTCTTGGAGTTGCCTGTATTATAGACACATGCAATTCACACTTCTGTCACTTTGGTGATTTCGATAAACACTTTAATGCATTTTCTGCAATAGTTATAATTATAGGGTGTCCAATGTCAAACGTACGTGTTAGATGGCTTAGAGATAGCTTCGATTTAGAAGCTAAATTTCAACGCTGCAATTTAAATTGTACTTCTCTCGGAGTAGCCTGTATTATAGACACATGCAATTCACAATTCTGTCATTTTGGTAATTTTGGATAAACACTTTAATGCATTATCTGCAATAGTTATAATTATAAGCTGTCCAATGTCAAACGTACGGGTTAGATGGCTTAGAGATAGCTTCGGTTTAGAAGCTAAATTTCAACGCTGCATTTTAAATTGTACTTCTCTCGGAGTAGCCTGTATTATAGACACATGCAATTCACAATTCTGTCATTTTGGTAATTTTGGATAAACACTTTAATGCATTATCTGATATCTGCAATCTGCAATTGTTATATAATCGAGAGATTTTTGTTTTGTTTGGCAGTGTCTCAACTTAAGGATGTTATAGTTATTTATACATTAACAAAGTCTGGTCAGGTGATCAGCTTTAGCACTAATTACCACCCTACACTACTGCCCATTTAATTATTGTCTATGACATAATAAGGTCGATAAATAATGACCACGATACCCTAAATTAAAACAAAAAATAGTTTGTATAAAAAATATTACAAGTAAACTAGCTAGCTAACTACTTTGTCTATATAGTATGTCGAGTAAGCTACACCAATTTACACTTCAGAACGCAGAACTTCTGTTTCTATTCTTTACAAGTTATCCCTTGACTACAATCTTGTTATCATCACCCCATCTCACTTAGTAAGTGTTGATGCAATCTAAAATGTAGGTAAGCGTGCGTGGTAACTATTAGGGTGAAAATCCACAACCCTTTCGGTTTCTACACGACTTCGTATCGGAACGCTAAATCGCTTGGCGGTACGTCTTTGCTAGTAGGATGGTAACTAGCAACGGCCGAAGCCTCCTACCAGCCAGACCTGAATGAAGAATGGATTTGGATCAAATTTACCACAGACATAGATTACAGTAAACCCAATCAGTCAGCGAACGAGTGCCCAAGTAAATTACCTTTGCCTGCCTAAGGAATTACCTTTAGTTTAAGAATTTCCAGAATTCACTTCCTTTTCCTTATGCCTATCTTACCAGTAAAGATTTTTGACTTAACTCACAACGATCAGATAAAAGGCGAGTTTTTTTAACAATTGCAATAAGTCTAATATAATAAATTATATATTTATTAAATGCGATTACAAGACTTGAGCCCTGTGGTCTCTATTCTAGCAATATTTTATGCGATAAGCTCTGCTTTGACCGATTGTGCGACATTTGTCTGTTGTACCTTTGAATTTGTAACGACTGATAAGAAAATTGTGCTCAATGCTTTATTGCCTTGTGCCATTGTCGGTTGAATAATATTTACCTGCAATTGCTTGTATCCAGGATTTACTCTAGGACTATAATGTTAAACATACTTGAGACTATCTATATTAATGTTTTTATATCATTTATCGATGGTAGTAATGTTTGTGTTTATAGTTGGTGGCTTAAATTAAAAAAAAAACACAGGAGTACTACTCGATTCATTAGAAAAAGGTGATGTGAAAAATAACTAAAACTCTGAAGAAGGAACGATGCAATACTCTTGTTGTAATTATGAGTTAGGTACCTGCGTACAAATTTCTTTCATAAGCATTCCACTAAGTATGGAAACACTTAAAGCTCAATGTAATCCAATTTCATGAGCCTACACCCTACAGTCTATTTGAATGATTGACTACTAAGGCCTCCCTCCTTGTAGGATAAGGAAATCTGGAGTATAAACTCGCCAAACTGCTCGGCATGATGGAGAGTAAAGGATAATGTGTGACTCTGTAACGATCAGTATCATTATGATAATGACGAAGACCGATGGCTTAACGTGCTCTTCGAGACAGGGAGATAGAACGCCATGAAAACAATTTTAACTCTGGGCTGTTTTACTTCATTTCAAAGCATCATCAGGATCTATGAAGACTCATTCTCTAACATCACGTAAGCTAACTTTGGACCAACAAGGCAATATCAGGTTCGTAATTCCGCTATTTTAAACTCGCCGATGTAATATTCGCCTATAACAAGTTTTATTAGAATTTGAACTTTATTTCTATGGGATGTCAAAAATAAAATGTCACTAACAACGAAGTTGCCATGGAAATGAGTGATGTCACATCGCTGTAACTTTACAGAATACTGGGGCAGTATCGCATGTCAAATCAAATATTGAAATAGCAAAGATGAGATAGCTCACAAATTGTCCAAGATGTCTAAAATGTAGGTACAGATAAGCAATATTAGCCGGAGCTATAAAATTGATTGTTCACAAACGTGTCATCCGCCGCCAACGCGCCGGATCATCGCCGTTTGGTCCATTATCTACGCTTGGACAATTCTAGTGGCAATAAATATAATCAGCGGTGGTCACCGTACCTACATTGTTACATACGTTTATTGTTAATCAAACGATGTGGTCACTAAGCGGCATCACCTCAACTTGTCACTGTTTGATTGGTAAATATTTCTTTATAGCGGACGTCCGCGATTTCGTCCACTCTTAGACTTTTGAACCTGCGCTATCGCAAAATCCTTTGCTAGCGAACGTCCACTAAGTAGACATTACTTCCCTGCTTGATTAAATTTTTTGCTATTTTCGATATTTAGTGATTATCTTCTTTCTATCTATTCTTATTTTGTTGTCATCGCTAGCTTATTGCGTCTATTATCTTGTGGTAGGTTTCTATTACTATGCTGATTTAAGAATTTTCATATCAGAAGTAGCAATTTTGACAAAAATTACCTATTTTAATATTTTCTGTATAATAATCAAAATGAGAATCAGAAATGAGGAGATCCGCAGAAGAACCAAAGTCACCGACATAGCTCAACGAGTTGCGAAGCTGAAGTGGCAATGGGCGGGGCACATAGTGCGAAGAGCCGATGGACGTTGGGGTCCCAAAGTGCTGGAATGGCGACCCCGCACCAGGTGGACTGACGACATCAAGCGAGTCGCAGGGATTCGCTGGATGCAGGTGGCTCAGTATCGTGATGTTTGGAAGTCCCTACAAAAGGCCTATGTCCTGCAGTGGACGTCCATCGGCTGATATGATGATAATGAATATTTTCTGAGCCCCAGGATACTGAAACGAACTCTTATAAATATCTCACTTGAGCCATTTTTTGTGAGTTTCTAAATACGTCTATTAATTTTTTTTTATCCAAACTATAGGAAGTAACTTAAAAAGAATGCTAGGTCAATGTCTATAATATATTATGACCAAATGAAGAACATCATAACACTATTCAGTGATAATTATATATTTAAATTTTCCGGCTTTAAGATTCTTTATGAGATAATAATTATTAATTTTATATACCAAGTAGGTGTTATAAAAAATCGTTTAAATTTTAAGGTTTACAAACTAACTAATAACAATTTATATCATAAATCAGTAGTTATTAGATCTTATTAAATTTTATATAAGAAAAAACCATGTGACCAGCCAGTGATGGTTAAATAAATAAAGCAATAGAGTTCTTATAATTATAATTAGTTTAATCAACAAAATTATAAAATAAGCGAAAATTACCAATACTTGTTAATAATTCTATTCAATCAACCATTTTTTGCTTAATTGTTGTTGTCCATTCAATACTATTTTTATATTTGATACAAATTGGCTTTAGATATACCATAAACAAGAAACACAGACATATATATAGATTATAGCAATAGCACACAGGCTAGGCTAGTATTTAATAGAGTAACCGCAATATATGCGGATAAAACTGCGGAAATCAGTGATAAGTTAAAACATATTTTTTTTTCGTTAGGTAAAGGTACTCCTGTGCAAGGTATTCAACTAAATGTTGAAAAAGATACAGCTATTGATTTAAAATCTAAAATTAAATCAGAAGAATAAGTTGCTAAAAGCACTACAATTGTTTTATCTATATATACATTTTTTTCGTCGATATTGGTATAGCCACTGCCTCTCGGTGGGTTATTTTGATATTTTGTAAGCGCGCGAACGAACACTGTCAATGTGACTGATTATAACAGCCATCCAGATATATTGCTCCACCCGTTTTAATGGCCCACCGATCTCAGATAAGCTAAAGACAAAGACTAAACGGTATACAGAGTATTTAATGCAGAATTGACATCGTAAGTTAATTATGTACATTCGACCAAACTATCCATCGTACTGCTGTTTGAGTCGATTTTCTCGTCTGTAAATGATTTATTTCAATATGTTGAAAATTTTACAAACTAAGACAGATGCCACATGTCTATTTTGAAGTTATAACGAAACTTACAAACTCAATTAAACAAACATCTACCTATTCTAATCTCCGTCACAGCTAATATATCTAATATTACGTTTTAAATGATGCTTGAATAAACAAACAGACACTACACCGAAAAAAAATCAAAATATTTGTTATGATTTTAATTTTATACTTAACTAGCGGACGCCCGCGACTTCGTCCGCGTGAAACTCGATGTAAACTTTCAACTACCCCTACCCTACCACTACCCTACTCTTCCCCTACTCTACCCTACCCTACCCCTACCCTACTCCTACCCTATCCCCACCCTACCCCTACCCTACCCTACTATATAATAAAATATCAAATTGTCATCCATACGTCATTGTATGTCATATCTGTCATTATACGTCAATTACATAGCTTTCATTTGCGTTTCATGTCAAGTCACACGGGTATGCTGTCGAACGGGATAAAAAGTATCCTATGTCCTTCTCCTGGCTCTAAACTACCTCCCTGCCAAGTTATAAATGGAGTAACTAACACGACTTTCTTTTATGTGTTTTTACCATATATGTAATTTAAACAAACTATCGTATCCGTTTAATTTTTTACTCTTTGCCAAAAGGTATTACGCCAGGTGACATACACTATCGCGATTATGTTAATTATATCAACTATCGATTTTAAGATGATCTTTATACAAGTCTCCCAGATGACGTGATATAGTCAAAGGCGGCATTGTGTTGACATCATTGAATTTTAAATAGTTATTTATAAGCCATTAGATGCTTTAATTGCGTTTATAACTAGTTTTGATATCGATCGAATTTTTTGTTTAATAATGTCGTATTACTAAAATGTTTTTCTTGTACATTCTCGTATTCCTATTTTACGAGTATGCTTAAATTAAGCCAAATTAAATTACACTGGAAATAATAAAATAAATCATTCTTCATTATTGTTAATTAAGTGTCTGATTTTAGTTTTAATATTTTTCTGATATCAATATTTTCATTTATTTGATTTGTTACCGAGTCAGATGTTATTTTAATTATATTAGTTTGTTTGTTTATTTACAAACGATATTATTTTAGGTATTGGTATAAAATGTACACAAATTTTATATTTTCCAAGGATTTTATGCTATCCTTAAAAATGTATGTACTTAATTTACCCCACATTTTTCTAATTAACCTGAAATAACCTGGATATTCTTTATACTCCCCTCACCAAGCTATCATAGTTCACACGGTCAACTATTGAAAGTATCTATGACCACTGTTTATCTAACAATCTTAAGTGGTCAAGTCTTTACCTATCAATAGAATAATCTTCGAATGCAGAATCCTGTTCTCTGATTAATTCGCCACTCGGTTTTAAATAATGAACTTGTCTAACGTAATTAACTGTGTTCATTAATTTAATGTAATATATTTTCAATAAAATTCCACCGCCCACATTAATGTTTATTGGACTTACATGTATCCGACAAGCAATAAGATAATGTATTGATTTATTTTCTTGAGATCATTTTGGTTATATTGATGAGTTTCGCATTTGTGTTTCTCTTACTATGTTTAATTCTATTTACCCAGAATGTTTATATTGAATTTGCTAATAAATGATCAATAATTTGTACAGTTCTGATCCGTTTATCTTATAATAAATTGATTTTTTGTGGTAAATAATATTTTGAATTGTACGTACTTGTAAAGTTTTATTTGATATTGTAAACTTATTTTTTTATTAATATTTCTATTTTTTCTTGTAATTGTGTTATAGTCACTTTTCTTATTTTCTTATACATATTTTTTCTTTGTATTTGTCTTTTAAATCTGTTGGAAATAAATACGCGGTGCATGCTTTTATAGGACAGGAATGGAAGAGGTTGGAGGAGGCCTTTGCCGATTGGCAAACAGATTTCCAAAAAATAACCAAGAAACAGCTACTACACTCATAAATCTTTCGTTTATGTTTTTAGTTTGTAAAAATTAATAATCTGAATTAAAGGCTATTATTATTCTATCTTTATTATTATTATTATTATTATTATTATTATGTATGCTTTTATAACATTGTACAGAGTCTTGTGTTTATATTTTGAGCTTGTAATCATTGTTAAAAGTTAGTGGATCGAATAAATAAAAAAACAAATCTGTTTTATAAATGGATCTTACTATACATGTACATGTATTCCGGAAGTTTTTGAAACTTGAATTTAGATAATTTCAGTCTCACTCTACTATAAAAAGCCAATTATCTTCAGCTACCTAATTTCGCAGTTAAGTGACAGCACAAAAGCAACCAAAGCCAAACTAAAAATACATAGATTATCTAACAACGTAATCTATGTATTTTTAGTTTGGCTATGTATTTTTGTAGTTTTGATCTAATCCATGATTTTGCATGACGCGTATCTATAAGCCTATAAGGCGTTGGTGACTTTCGGGGACTTCTCCAAGGTGTTATTAGTTACACTCATTTTTGGTTTGCTTCGTATTATTAAAAAAAGTATCAACGTTTTGTTATACATTTGCTTTTGTATAAGCAAAAATAACTTTAACTACAAATTAGCAAAATGTGCCCTTTACAATCCATCAGTCGTCGGTACTAATTGTCAGTTAATTGGCCACACGAAAAAATATCGCAACACATCCGGGAAACCGGTGTGACCTCACTCCACAAATTAATCGTTCGTAATCGGCTGGAATTGTTCGACATTTTTAGAGTGATCGCACATATAAGTAATTTTTTTACCAAAATTGTTATATGCCACAAATGCAACGATTACTCGAACGTCTAATTAAAAACGCTGGAATGATGATGTCTATTAATTTTACAAAATAAGAAACAATCGACTTACTTTGGAACTACTAACGGAATTACTAACGTTCCGTCTTCACGTACTATAAACGTTCTAAATGTACAATAGGTATGTACCTGCCTATATAATTTTGGCATATGTGTAACTTCATAATCAGATGGATAGTGTACGGAAATTCCTTTCATTTCCTCGCTATATATTTCTATTATTGTTTTCTTGATTGTCGACGAAATAACTAACCCGTGTAAGAAGTGTGAGTTACCGCCAGTAAAGATTGTAAGGGTTTGTAAAGCATGTAAGTACCATATCATTGCGCTACCCTTTGTTCGTCAAGATGAGAAATAATAGATGATAAGCATCATGTGACTGTGATTTTACTAGTTATCAATTATATTTTTTATGTCAGAACTCAGAAACGCTGTTGGCGGAACTCCTTTATATAGAGTTCTGGTACTAAGTAAGCAGATGTCAAAAACAATAAGTAAGATAAGTAAATGTCAAAAATATTTCATTTTATAAAGTAAGGTAACTTTTGACTATTGAACATACGAGTAGGCATGTTCATCATCATGTATCACCCAGTTTCTACCATATTTGTTGAGTTTTTGAGATATCTTTGCTGTTGTCAATATATATTTTTTTGCGAAACGAGAATTGTTATTGCTGTAAGTGCGTTCAGCTTTGGAGCCTCATACTCGTTCTATAACTATATTTACCTCTGCATTATTACCTGCATCTGTCTATTCTTTATTATTAAGTCCATTGGCGATTTCCTTTCGCTTTTAATTAAACTTATCCCAATTTCACTTACATACAGATGCTTGACTAACTATTCGAATGGGAAATACCGGGATGTTTCAATCTTTTTTTATGTCCTTTAAAAGTATATTTTATTTTTATGGTTGTCTTCGATTGACATTTTCGAAAAGGTCGGTATTTAACTGATTAAGAACAAAATTTGAACACCTGTAAATATTTACTTACCTTTATTTTGTTTCTGCTGATTTATTGTTATTCTAGACTTGTTAAAAATTGTTGTTTTTTAAAGCATATTTTTTTTAAATATGACCAAAATTCTCCTTCTCTTCTTCGGAAAGAATAAGTTATGTGAAGATACGTATGCTCTGTGGTTTTGTTTTCCTTATTCTTGGTTTCTACGTGACATCGTACTGGAACGATACTAAATTTTGGCGTTGATTCTGAGCTATTTAAGCTTTTAACTTAGTACCTAGCCAGGGAAGAAATCTACAACCAAACAATATATGAGCCTATTTTAAATAACTTTATATAGGTTAAAAAAGGCGGCTCAGTATTGGGATGTTTGGAAGTCCCTACAAAAGGCCTATGTGCAGTGGACGTCCATCGGCTGATATGATGATGATGATGATGAGTTAGTTAAAAACTAAAAAAGACGCTTTTAGCAAGCTAAATTACAAATATTAGATTAAGTCACGTGACTTTTTTTTCGTGTTCCTAACAGCAAACCCTTTCATTTGATATCCATATCATGGGGGTGTATTTCAAAGAGCTAGTCCACTTTCTTGGGGAGGCCACCATATAGGATTTGTAATGAAGTTTTTAGCTAGTCATGTATTGTCTTCAATACTCGGAGCGTGTGCAAAGTTTCATCCTAATCGAAGACCGGAAAGTGGGTTAAATTAAGATTCCAAGATTTTCTTACATACATAGTTACAAGTGATTGTCGAGGCTGCCATATTGGATTTATAATCACGTTTCTTAGCTAGTTATGTATTGTCATTAGAACTCAGAGCGAGTGCAAAATTTCATCCTAATCGAAGACCGGAAAGTGGGTCAAATTAAGATTCCAAGATTTTCTTACAAGTGATTGGGGAGGCCGCCCTATTGAATTTGTAGGGATGTTTCTTAGCTAGTCATGTATTGTCATCAGAACTCAGAGCGTGTGCAAAATTTCATCCTAATCAAAGACAGGAAAGTGGGTCAAATTCAATTCAAATAATATTTATTATTGTTCAAGATCATTAGTAGTAGATTCCAAGATTTGATTTTCTTACACACATAATTAAGTGTGCTAATTTAGATAATTTAAGCGTGTTAAAAATAATAATTAAAAAAAAATAAGCCCAGGACATCTAAGTGACAAAACAACGCATAAAATGTCAACGTCTCTGTACAGCGCTTTATTTGCTGGTAGTATTGCATTGAATGTATTTTTCCAATGTATAAAATTGATTACATATTTTGCTGTCGCTTATCGCTTGAGTAGGTAAGTTCAATTACATTTCTTTTATTATTGGCTTCCATTAATGACTTCTGTGAATGAATTCATCTCGATAGGGAAAATGCTCTACTAACATGTTTTTATATTTTATGATTGATGGACCAAGCAGTTCAGAAGATGGTTACTATCTTCTCTTATAAATTACTAACTAACGCCGCGTGGTTTCACCCGAGTGGTTTCCGTTCTCGTAAGACTACGGGTATAATGTATAGTTTATAGCCTTCCTCGATAAATGGGCTAAATAACACTGAAAGAATTATCCAAATCGGACCTGTAGTTCCAAAGCTTAGCGTGTTCAATCAAACAAACAAACTCTTCAGCTTAAATGTTTGTATAATGTATTAGTCCATTAGTAATGTATTAGTCCATTTTTATAACTTTTAACAATGTTGAAATAAAAATATAATACAAAACACTATTAAAAATTTACAAAAAAATCAACTTTCCCGCTGCGAGACATTTGAGTGTCCAAGCAACCGGTGGTCAGGGCTTCAGAGTGAGGAACCTCCTCACAGTACGCGCCGTCTCAATCACTGCCTTCTGTATCGGAAGCGAAAGCTTTTTGTCGGTCGAAGCTTTTCGCTATAAGACCATTGACTGAAACAACTATCGGAACAACAATTGTTGACTCAACAGTAGTATAATAATTATTATTTTTAAAGATCATTGGCATCAGTAGCAGCTTTAAGACTACAAAAAATTCTACGTAGGTACATAAGGGCATTGAAAATTTAGATTTGACAAATGAATTTTTTGACGGCCTCCGTGGTGCAGCGGTAAGCGCGGTGCATTTACAAGACGGAGGTCTTGGGTTCGATCCCCGGCTGGCCTGATTGAAGTTTTTTTTAATTGATTCAGGTCTGGCTGGTGGGAGACTTCGGCCGTGGTTAGTTACCACCCTACCGACAAAGACGTACCGCCAAGCGATTTAGCGTTCCGATACAATGTCGTGTAGAAACCGAAAGGGGTCTGGATTTTCATCCTCCTCCTAACAAGTAAGCCCGCTTCCATCTTAGATTGCATCATCACTTACCATCAGGTGAAATTGCAGTCAAGGGCTAACTTGTAAAGAATAAAAAAAAGGATGGTAATAATTTAAAATCAACAGAGCATACTTCTACCTGTAGTATTTTTTACGACCGTAATTCGGTTGCCACCTACCGTTTCTCTGATTGATTCCAATCTCCAAACTCATCGATACTTCACATTGTCCATTGCACAAAATATTGATTGAAAAATTGTTACAATTGCAACCTTATGTACCAGAAAATAAGAATGACATTTTTTTGGTACACTAATGCATGAGCCCAAAAATCAAATGTAATTTTCAGATGCAAATGTTATTGGTGATCCTTAATACTATTACCGTAGAGAATAATTTTAGTTTAGTGGAATGTAAAAATAAAATTGTCAATGAATGAGTGATTTCTATTAAAACTAGGAGGGAAAAAACCGATGAATCGTACTTTCGTGTTCCCATCGGTGTTTAGTGCAATGATCTTGCTCCTTCGACTGTGAGATGGATTAAGTTTTTGTAGGATTTGTGTAATTAAATAATGATGAGGTGTCAAAACTCATAAGTACCTTACTTTACATAAAAATATTCAAAATCCAAAATTTCCTTTATAGCTAGCTAAATGGGGATGATGACCAGGTTTGAAAATATTGATTTTTATGATACATTCGAGTAAATAAGGTCAATGTTAACTAATTTATACATAAAAAGCAAAGATTGGCTGGATATTTGCAAAATAAATAAGATTATAAAATTTCAAAATCTACTAAAAATATTTTATCGTAATTAGATAAAAATTCATACAGTTTTAGCTTCCTTACATTAAATGTGACATTTTTTAATAGATGAACTATAAGCATAAACGCAGAAATAACAAAGATATTAGTAATTTTGTTTAAACGCCCATACAAATCTAACTATCATTAATTGCCTACGACGTCATAAGCTCGTACCATTTTGTATGGGGCGTTTTTCAGGGATCCGCGGCAGCGCCGCAAATCTGACCCTTTAAATCCCTGTAGCTCCGAAAGTAATGATCGCAGATACCTTGTTAATTTTACAAAATTGCTTTACTATTAGCATACTCTTAATTTATATACAATTTAAAAAACTGTCATCATCCCTATTCTTGCGATTAACTAGGGAAATTTTACTGTGATACCTGCAAGCTATTATCAATTAAAAATAATTATAGTAATCTACTTAAAAAATATTTGTACAACTACATGAAATAAATTCAACTGCCGATTTCATTTTTCCGATTAAATCCATTATAGACATTAAATTAATAGTAACGAAGTGTCTATTAACACAGCTACCATGTTAATAAATTTATTGTATTCATACGGTTACTGGACCAATTGAATATTATTATTACTATACCGACAATGAATCAGATGGATAGCTAAAATTATATTATTTATTCAGTTACCGGACGAGCAGCAACATCAATACCAGAAAATATGATTTAATAAATTAAATTCCGTATATCCAACCCAGAGCCGTGATAGCCCAGTGGACCTCGGCCTGCGATTCCGAAGGGTGTGGGTTCGAATCCGGTCCGGGGCATGCACCTCAAACTTTTCAGTTGTGTTAAAATGCATTTAAGTAATTAAATATTACGTGTCTCAAACGTTGAAGGAAAACATCGTGACGAAACATGCTTACCAGAGAATTTTCATAATTCTCTACGTGTGTCTGAAGTCTGCCAATCCGCATTGGGCCAGCGTGGTGGACAATTGGCCTAATCTCATTCTGAGAGGAGACTCGAGCTCAGCAGTGAGCCGAATATGGGTTGATAATGATGATGATGATATCCCACCCATGTCTGGTTATCAAAATCGTGGGTAAATATAAACCCTTTCCCGTTAACGTTTTCCGTATCTACACCTTTTTAGCAAAAATTAAAAATTAAAAACAAAAAATTGCACTCCTAAAACAATAAAAATCACTTAGCCTCATAAACAACGGTGTCAGATTAATATCTATACAGTTTAGCGAACGGCTTAAAGAAAAGTGTTTTCATACTAACTCCCAGGGACATCGGAGCTTAAAAATGAACGCATAAATCACGATCTTTGGTACTAATTAATTCCTCCAGGGTTAGGGAAGGGTTGAAATATTTAAAAAGTTCCCCTTAATGTTTTAATACCTTTTCTCTGCAGGTACAGAGTTTAAAACAAAGTGTTATTCTTTCATGCAGTGGAAAGCTAAGGTTTGTTATAGGGTCGTGGTATGTATAATATTGGTTTTTTCTAATATGTATGTTAGAAATTACCACGTAAATTATAAAATAAACCGTTTGTTGTTCGTTTTTTGAAAAAACTGTAACAATTGCACTCTAACTTTACGCATCCTTATACCGATTTTCAGTAAGTATTTTACGTGAAATCCAAATACGGTCATAGGTCGTCAGGACTGATACGACCATGGCCACAAACAAATACACCCCTTCGACCTGAAAACCCCAAGAAGAAAGTAAAGCTCAGTATTCTAAGCCTTACCTATGACTCAAATCCTGGACTTTGAAGCCATCTAGGATAACCATTGAAACAACGAAGCAGCCTGTAGCCAGGAAATATTATAAATAACAAGTGTATGCGGTAAGGAAGATCTACGTAAAAAGCAGGAAGCTGTTGAGATGGGGACATACCGTAGAATGCTCCGCATAAGCAGGACGGCGTAAAAGTCTAATACTGAGGTTCTTGCCAAAATACAGAAAAAGACTCAGCTTGTTAAAACCATCAAGCACCGAAAGATCTCGTACCCAGGGCATAGTTTGCGTCAAGATAGATATCTGATACCGTTTGCTTCAAACCATTATGAAGGGCAAGATTAAAGGCAAAAGAGGAGTAGGAAGAAAGAAGAAGTTATTTCTACTAAACATAACTGGAGTGGACTGGTCTAAAGGTAGTTGAAGAACTTTTCCGCCTAGCCATGGACAAGAAGTTGAGAAAGCTGAACGCCAACCTTCAGTAATGGAGGCAGTGCCTAGAAGATTTTTAAAAAATTTTCGGTTCCTATACCATTCCTTCTTGTGATGATGCAATCTAAGATGGAAGCGGGCTAACTTGTTAGGAGTAGGATGAATATCCACACCCCTTTCGGTTTCTACACGACATCTTACTGGAACGCTAAATCGTTTGGAGGTACGTCTTTGCCGTTAGGGTGGTCACTAACCATCGCTGAAACCTTCCACCAGCCAGACCTGAATCAATTAAGAAAACTGCAATTGGCCCAACCAGGGATCGAAAGGACCTGTGTCGTGTATGTCCAACGCGCATACCACTGCGCCACGGAGGCCGTCAAAGTCTTATTGCTATTTCTCTTACTGTCTAATGCTTTTCCATATAGAAAAGAATTTAAGAACATAAGAAAAACTACATCTTTCGTATATACTCGTATGTGATGTAGTATTACACATATGACCCACATACTTACAAGGTCTAATATAGGTAGGTTTTTAAATTCCCCTTTTTCCCGTCTATTCGGGGAGTCATGTGAAAGTGCTTGTGAAGCCTTTCTTAGACTTGGAACTTTGACGCGCTGTGTGCCGTCGGTAATTAAACGTCCCCGGTTAAAACTTCGTTCGTTAAACATTTTTTATGTGTTGGCCAAGAATTTGCTTACTTTGATATCGAAGGGTTAGATAGATCGCCTTGTTTCGAATGTAAAATATTCCTGGGTATTACTTTCAACAAAAATGATAGAATATAGAAGAACTAGCGAAATTTCACGCGTCTTCGTCCTCGTGAAATTTCGTTTATCACAAATCCCTCGGAAACCATGGATTTTTGTGGAATGTAAAGATCTAGAGTAAAAACTATTTCCATTCCAAATTTCAGCTAAATCGGTTCAGTAGTTGCAGCGTAGTAAAAAACATCCAAACAAACATCCATACAAACTTTCGCGTTTATAATGTTAGTAGGAA
Organism: Bicyclus anynana; assembly: GCF_947172395.1. NCBI lineage: Eukaryota > Metazoa > Arthropoda > Insecta > Lepidoptera > Nymphalidae > Bicyclus > Bicyclus anynana. Next base: position 6,221,672 of record NC_069090.1, read on the forward strand.
GTAGGATTCGAAATAATCAATGACTGAGTATTTGCAAAGTTATAAACACATGTTTTGCTATGATTTGATTCCATGTAGGCAGTTTGTTTTTTATGATATTCCGACAATCTTAATGAATAACAACAAAAAATAATGTCAAAGACAAATCTAGACATTAGAAAGCTAATCGTCTTTATGATTAGCTAATGAGACATTTATGAAGCTGAGCTATATAATCCGCAAATCCAGACTAACCAAATCCCATAATAAGCACCAAATAAATAAACAAACAAAATCCGAATCGGTGGCAATTTGGAGTCGTTCCGATCGGCATCCTCCTGCCAAAATCAATTAAGTCCTTGTAATAAGCCGTATTACACGCGTGTGCAGATAAAAAATATAAAGCTACGCCATAATAACGCTTATTCTCTAACTTATAGAGTCTCTGTATCAATTATACAAACGTAATATTAATTTTGATACGCATCAGTAGGATATAACTAAAAGAAGACTTGGATTACCCGAAATGACGGCCATTACAACATTTTTTCTTAGTTTTCGATATGAAAAAAGCAAAAAATATGCAATGCATTGACCGCGGTAACTTCAAAGGATCGTTTGCGACAGCTCTCCTCCTCACACGTATGGAGAATGAGAGGGAGGGATGCATGTTAGGAATAAAATGCTCCCTTTGATACACAAAGCCGCTGTATGAAAGGTGTTAATCACTTTCGAATACGCAAGTTTAGCTATGCGCGCAAGAAACAGGGACGTGTAGCATACTTTCTGTGGAAAATTGCGGGTTGTAACATTATGTCGTGCTTATGTGCTTGTTGTATGCTCAGCTATGTGAAATTATGAGGCGAGCAAGACGATAGTGTGACATTAGCTACGACTGGTTTTAAATATTGTGTTAATATATAGCATATTAATAGGTTTACCTGAATGGTCATCACATGACGCCTGCCTCAGAACAAACTTTGACGGATGCGAAATGCTTTTCTGTCTTCTTTAACTCGCTACAATCAAGTCTGTATTGATTCATTATCCGCCAAAGCACCAAAACTTGAGACACCATCCAAAAATCAACTGTACTTTGCTCATGAACATCGTAATTGGGACTTCGACTAATCGGGTTAGGTCTATTCACTAATGAATACAGATTTCTGTTAAATTAGGTTGATGGAAGGCAGCAAGTGTGGAGACCGTTATATCTAGTCTTTCAATATGGCACACAGTGCCATAATGGCGGAAGCCCAGTTATGGTCTGAGGAGGGATATGTTTAGGAGCTCGCATGGAGTTATTGGTAGTTGACGATGGGAATCTGACTGCTGATTCAATTGCAGTTTGATGTCGTGTCGTGCTTATGTGATGATAGCGTGACACTAGATATGACTGGTTTTATTAAATATTGCGTTTAACTTTAACATATTAATTGTATGGGTTACTTGAATGATCATCATCACTTGGTGCCTTCCTCAGAACAAAGTTTGTTGGGCAGTATGGGAGAAACCTTTCTGTCTTCCACAACCCACTTTGTAGTAGACCAGACTGGTATACCCTTTTATGTCGTCCAAACATTTACGTATTATAGGATTGGGTGTTCTCTTGTAAATTAGCTTCCCTTCTAAGATCTTGGGAATTAAATCTTAGTTCATCTTTGTAGTTGTCCAAAGAAGCTCAGTTTAATCAAAATGGTGTACTTTTTATCTAACTTGTAATTTTTACATTAGGTTTACTTGATTAAGTAGTCGATCAAGACAAAAAAAAAGAAAATTAAATGTTTATTTGTTATCCTATCTTACCTTCAAAAAGTCTTACAAGTAGATGTAAAAGCTCAGAATTAGCTGATTTGATACCCCGCACCTAGGCGAGCATGTTAAGCTGCCGTTGATTTTGGTCACATCATTAACATCTGATAGTATTCGTTACAGATTCAATGCTATTGCCAAGGTTGTCAATTTGGTGGGCACGAAGAAGATGGATGGACCGTTAAAAAAGAATATTAGCAAAGATAATTTGGAGTAGGGTACAATAGGCATTTTCTAGTGAATAAACATTTTCTAGGCATTCTCATTAGCATCTTCATAATTGTATTCCACCAAGCATGATTGTAGTCAAGCGCAAGTCTATTAAGAATAAAAAAAATTACAATAGTCGAACTCTTAATTTCTCGGATTTCAATACCGTTTAACCGTTAAGCTATTGCTACTTTAAACACTGCACTACAATGTTTCTAAATCTGAAACTTGGATTGTATTAATTAATAAGACTTTTTGAACTGTACCCATAAATAAATCGCAGAGACGAAGCAATCCAATACAAAATTTATAACAATCTTCAACTGTCAAGGGGCAACAATCAAAACAGCACTCGAGCTGGGACGTCACGGGAGGGTCACCAAGGACCCTCCAGCGCAAAGGGTTGTAACAAACGAAAATTTTACAACAGTTGATTTGTAGAAAATTCCAATTGGTACTCCGGCTGATCGCCTTGTTACGTGTATTAAAAGCGACTCGCTGATTGCAATTATAATTGTCAAAAACAGAATCTGTCGCATCTATTATAAATATGATTCCGCAACCAGTTTCTGACGATAGGGATGATCCATACGGAAGAGATCGGACTTTAAGAGGATAGTTATATCCACGTAACGTCTTTATAAAGTAAAAAATCTTTAGTAGGGTTTGGTGTAACTACTCTTCTAAGTATAACAAGATCCCCAAGACTGTTATGGCCTGCCAATGCATACGTTTAAGCAATGTGTTAAAAATATTTTACTTAGTCGAGGTTACTACACAATCGATGAGTTTCGTAATGTTAGAGATGCTTGGAGGCCATTGGATCAGCTTCTACCTTCACATAGGAAGTAAAACTAATGATGTTAACAAATTGTAAATTATTATAGTTTTGTATGATTTTTTCATCAAGAGCAACTGTTGAGGTTCTTGCCGGATTTTCTCATCAGAACCTGCCTTTCGACCCGGTAGTCAAACTTGACGTATCAAAAGTGCTTTGTAAACTAAGCCTATTTATAAATAAATGAGTTTTGATTTTGATTTTGGAAGTAGGTGATCTTATACCTCCATGCCTGCGTCGTTATCATTAACATCTGACAGGGATTAAAAGAGTTCAACATTATCATCTTAAGCCTGCCAACCCACATTGAAACCTGGTGGGTCTAAGTCATATATACCCTCTCCTACAAAAAAGGAGACCAGCATGGTTACACCGGATGACATTTTTACATAGAATCTCAATTTCGTATACCTAAGTCGACAAGCATACGTCAATGATAGTGAATAAACCTGCTGGCCCTGTACTTGTAAAATAGACTTATAATGATGACTAAACTTTCATGTTCCTAAAAGCTAAATAATTTTAATATTGACTTTTAAAATATTCCACGGTATGTAATAAAAGCTGATCGTGACGTCACCTTGTTTTTCACTTGTCATTTTCCAACAAATGACTACGAGGGTGCTCGAGACGATTGCTTTCGTACTCGATGACTCCTTTGAAGCTGGATCGAATGTATTGACTCCTTATTAGAGTTTCGGTGTACTCTGCGCTTTCATCGTCGACTTGCTCTTAATCACTGTCTCATTCAACCGACTTTAAAATAAGGAGGAGGTTCTCAATTCTACGCATATGTTTTTTTTTATGTTTGTTACCTCATAACTTCGTCATTATAAACCATTTTTTTTTTGTTTTTGTTTTTTTATTTAGTGTTTTATTATCTTCTAATTTGAATGTATTAAAAGTATTTTGATTAGTTTGTAATTATGACTGACTGTGACGTCACCCGGGTCTCAGCTGAAAATCAGCGCTGGGCATCGTTTTTTTGCTGAGCTGTAAACCCTTTCTGTGTCACAGACAGTCATATAATATCTAAGATAGGGTGTACTGTTTGTGACACTAAAAAATGAATAAACTTATTATTAACTTATTTCTTTCTTTAATTCATTCTTTCAATTTTGAAAATTCTTTTTTTGTTTGAAAGAGTGTACTTTCAGATTCGTCCCATTTCATTTTCATGAAGATTGGTTAAGTAATTTTGTGTTAAAATTAAAATAACTGAAATACGTCTTGAAGTCGGTTCCATTTTTATTTAAAATGATTACATAGATGGTGGGTGGGTATTCATGCCTAATACAGGTAATGTACCTACTATTGAGTTAACCTTTTCTCCAAGTTTTCCTTTTTTAGTAACAAATCTCAGTCTAGAGGGATGGAAGATATGGTGGTGATATACACACGTGCCTAAAGATCATATTAAGCTTCATTCAGGGCTATTGCTTAGTCTGTCGAATGTTATTTAAAAAATCTATTCTTGACCTACATTTTATCACTGTCTTTTTATACTCTCATTTATTTATATGTTAATATAAACTTATATATACTTTATTATTATATTTACTATTATATTTATTATTATATACTTTATTATTATATTTATTATATAGACTGCATCATCACTTACCATCAGGTGAGATTGTAGTCAAGGGCTAACTTGTACAGAATAAAAAAAAAAAAAAATAATACAAAACACTGTTAAAAATTGAAAAAAGAAATCATCCCTCCCGCTGCGGGACATTTGAGTGCCCAAGCCATCGGTGGTCAGGGCTCCAGAGTGACAAACCTCCTCACAATACGCGCTGTCTCAAGAATCACTGCCTTCTGTATCCGACTAATGATCCAACAGTAAAAGATTCTTAAAATGTTGGTCGAAGCTTTTTGCTTTATAACCATTGACTGAAACAACTATCGGAACAATAATAGTTGCCTCAACATTCCACGTGGCGGTAATCTTGTGGACAAGGTCCAAGTATTTATATAGTTTTCCTGTCATATCATCAATTGTTATAGATTCCGTAATATATTTTTTAAGTAATATGTCGGTCGGGTCGGGTGTGGTCACCGATTTCGTGAAAAATATTCTATTGAGATAAGATTTGATTGTTTTTTTTCTTGTTACGAATAGGCTCCGATATTTAAAACAAAAGGGAAAGTTGTGTTAGCAGCAAGAACAATATGCCTATAGCCTACTCGGGAATAAAATATAAGCCCCATATTTCTCAGGAGATGAGAATTGCGCGGGTGAAAACGTAGTATTCTACTAGTGTCAAGTCCATTAGACGATACAGTGAATATTTTTTTCATTATTTTATGAAATCATGTCAATTTTGTCTAAGTCGCCGAAGCCATTACGAAAAACGTAAATCTTAATGGAGTTCTTACAATAATACTAATTACCCACCAAATAAAAATGTGGCCAAGTATTGACTGCGATCGTGGTACAGACAGAAGAAAAATATATAGGGAAAATAATATTATGAAAAACGTGAGTATAAGTCGGTTTATTTTGTTGAACATTTACATGTTATTGATTCTTGCTTTTTAATCTAAATGTAAGTAACTTAAGCCTTAAAATACCTACTTGAAAATTTGATATCTCATTTATTTTAATCTATACTAATATTATAAAGCTGAAGAGAAGAACTAATTTCCGATTTGAAAAATTCTTTCAGTATTAGATAGCCCATTTATCGAGAAAAGCTATAGGCTATATTTTATCCCCGTATCCCTACGGGAAAAGAGACCACGCGGGTAAAACCGCGCGGCATCTGCTAATATAAGATAAATCGACAGTTGTAACAGTTATACGCAGCAGTTAGTAAGTTAACAGAAACAGAGTTCCTCTGCTATCAATTTTGAACCTTCTTATATATTTTGGCACAACATATCAATATCTTTCTTTATGATTATATTATTCATCAAAGAATCCTTTAGTGTCGTGTATATAAAGAAATAAACATATAAATTAACGATACCTACCTAATATCCCAATTATAAAAAAATATATCTAAATAAAATGATTTCTCTTATTGAAAGAGACTAAAACAAAACGCACACCATTTTAATTTTGCTTACTAAAAAGATTAAAAATAAATATTTTCAAGCTTAGTAGGTAAGCTTTGTTTTTATGCACACCGTACAACCAATTTAGATTAGCCTCTCTTCCATTTTGTTTTTGCAGTTTTTCCAAATGCAAAAATCTACGTCCCATGGGGCCTTCTTAGTAAGCCTGCTCTCAAACAATAAAGGTGACGTATTTTCCGACCGTCAGCACAAAAAGTAGCTTAACCCTAAAATACGTTCACGTCATCAACCCATATTCGGCTCACTGCTGAGCTCGAGTCTCCTCTCAGAATGAGAGGGGTTAGGCCAATAGTCCACCACGCTGGCCCAATGCGGATTGGCAGACTTCACACACGCAGAGAATTAAGAAAATTCTCTGGTATGCAGGTTTCCTCACGATGTTTTCCTTCACCGATTGAGACACGTGATATTTAATTTCTTAAAATGCACACAACTGAAAAGTTGGAGGTGCATGCCCCGGACCGGATTCGAAACCACACCCTCCGGAATCGGAGGCAGAGGTCATATCCACTGGGCTATCACAGCTCTTATACGTTATCATGTTGAATTAGGTAACTTGGTTTTTATAGAAATTTGAAGGTGGGAAATAATTATTCATTCAAAATCGAACTCATACCTTATAATACAGTCCGATAGATTCTTAAATGTTGAATTATGGCTATTTTAGTAGACATCACCCACCAAACCGCATTAGATCAGCCTGGTGGGCTTAGATGAGGCCAGTGTACTTCCGTGGACTACTCAAAAATGATGATGGTAACGCTTTATAAGCGTTAGCATTTTTTATGTTCTGTGGTACTTATAATGAAAATATTTTTAATACATATTAACTTTATAAAGATCATCAAAATGGAAGTTATAATTTACTATGTAAAATTCTACTAAAACAAACAAATATTAAGACATTTTTTAGTTTTGTATAAGCAAAGCGCTTAGCTACAATCACGCATGATGGTAAGCGATGATCCAACATGCAAGTGGAACGCACTTGTCTAGAAGATGCCTATTCACTCTTAATTTGAAGATACCCATACCCATACAAGATATTGTAGGTGGTGGGGAAAACTGAATAGAGAAAAATAATGGTAAATCAATCGTTCAAAAGATCAACTTCAATTTAATTATTGTATCGCCCAAAAATTACACACTTTGTACTTTTACACAATAATAAATATATAATGATATGTGTTGCGATCAATAGTAAGAAAATAATAAAAATACTTATTTTAGTTTTCACTTCTCAAAAACACTGTCTTTCTGTGAACAATATCATTTCTCAAATTAAAAAAATCGTCACACAAACAATACCTACTCGTATTTCTCAACTTAAAGAAACTGCAGTTTCCAAACATCTGTCATTTATAAATAAAACGGGATCCCAAATTGCTTATTAGTCCCAGAAACAATTGGAAAATAGACAAATATAATAACCATTGAGTCGACATCCGTATTTCCACTTCCAAAATGAATGAATGACTGACGGTGGCGGCCGAAATAAGAAAAAAAAAACGAAAAAAAGCGAGTCCCGCTTATAAGCAGAGGGTTCTACTTATTTGTAGCCGTAAAGTGTTAATATTATCTTCGAAACAATTTCTTAGCATATAGTAAAAATTAAAAGTAAATAATAATAAAGTACGTAGCATAAATTATTATATGAGTTACTTGTTCAATTAAAAAAAATCTTTTGAGTTACTTATTCAATTAAAAAGGGATTCGAATGATAATACGACACTAACTAAATTAACTAAATTCTAAATTTGTGAAAAAAGTGTGTATCAATAACGGATAAAATCACACAAAATACCTATTTTTAGGTATTTTCGAAACAGATTTACTTATTGACTCATGAAAACAAACATAGATTAAGTTTCATTAAAATCTGAAAAAAATATTTAAAAAATCCTATTCCACGTGAATGATGTATAAAGTAAAGAGAGTGAAAGAAATATGTAGGAAAAAAGTATGGTTCCTCCATTACAGTTGTGGAACTCTAAAAAAACAAATTCAGCAAGTTAATGATGACGCAGGAAATAATTCGGTGGGCCATTGTAAAGACTGAAAATGAACGGAATCGTTCACTGGAAGAAAGACTGAATAATGCGGGATGCGAAAAGAATGGGCGAAACAAAAGGGCAATTGAAGATGAAAATAATGAAGGACAAACAATTAACACACGGCCATGGACGCTGTGTAGGCCGAGAGACCACAGCTAGAGCTTGGAGTACGAATAAATATTATTTTTACCCAATTAGTATTTTTTGATTCTTTCGATGTCCCTGCTGTGGACGTCGAAGTCTTGATCTGTTGATGACTGATGAGGTATTTATTGCCTTGCATGCAATTTAGTATTTAAATCATTTTTACATAGCAGTTTCAACACACTGTGCTTCTGTAGTGTGTATAAAACGGAAGATGTGACATCGCTTTTCAAAGTGGCTGTAAAATTTGAATTCATTAATAGATTATTTATTAATTATAATTATTATGTAAAATATGTAAATCAGTTGAGGTAGTAGGTGAAAATAATTTAGATACAAGTAGAAGCAATTATGTAATTTGAAAAACCTGACAGCGCATAGTTGGCAAGTTTCTAGTGAATGTTTCTAGTGAATGTAATGTATTTTATTTTATGAAAGGGTGGGATGTTTTATAATAACATTGAAAAATTATAAAATAATGAAATTACAATACAATTCCCTGAAATAACATAACTTTGTAAAAATGCGAGTATCTGTAAGTATTTTTGCTCTTAATATAGTTTTTTATACTTTTAATTACATCAGCTCTTCGACTACAATATTTTTTCGTGAAAATCGAAATAATGTATACAATATAAAGTATTGTTGGACGTTTCTCCCTAACAGAAAGGGTTGTGTTCACCCTAAGAAAAACTCACGAATGAAGGAATGCGAGAGGTTTTGCTGGACTTTTTTGATTTTTTGTATACTTTCCGTAATTTTCACTTTGATCGGGACAAACAAAGAAAATTATTAAAATTTGTTTTTTTATTTATTTTTTAACAAGCCTTTTTGTTTATAACTTCCAAGCTATATTATTGTTTTATTTATAATGTTTATTGTAAGTGATATACTGAAAAATTAAATTTTACAACAATTATATTTACATAATATCATACCTTAAATCTCAATACTACTTAGTAAAGGTGTAGTAAATTGATGAGATTACCGTAATGTTTATAAACCCTAATCTCACATCTTCATAGTTAACAGTGGCTACTATTAAAGTAATAAAGAAATAAAGCATAACACAGAACACTGTCGGCGAGTATTAAAAAAAAACTATCGAAACCAAAATGGCGTGTCAACTTTTAATATCGCCTTGTAAACAGTCAACGGAACAACCCATCTCCTTCGTGACTAACAATTTTACCGAAAACTAACATACGTTTGCTGTTTTTGATCAGAAATTGATAAAGAAAAATAACCTTTATAATGGACACGATAAAGTCGTTTACGGAAAGAAGTATACAGTTGAACGGCAACACATACAAAAGTGGTAAATTAAGAAGATTGCATCAGGCACGTCAACCAAACAGTTTGATCACAGATAAAAAACGTATATATACGATTTTTGGAAACGCCGCTGCCGGCCCATAATTGGCCTAAGAGTTTATCTTTTCAAAGAAGTATGGTCATTTGTGACATAATATTTTAAGGTAGCCGCCATCTAGTTAGTTAAAGTTATGGGTTCGTGACCGGGAAAGTTTAGTACTGTGTAATGGGAATTTCATAATTGGTGTGAATATGATTTCCATATAAACGTAATAAATAGATTAAGAGATTGTAAATAACAAGTTATTAATAAAAAATAAAAAAAAAACGAACGTAGACCTACCTCCTCCTTTTTGGAAGTCGGTTTAAAATAGAAGAAACACATAGCAAATTTCAAGAATGAGAAACATGAAAAAGCAACTCAATAATTACATACGATAGAACAATTTGTGTAATAAAAACTAGTTAATTCTAAAGAGAAACACGTCAAAAAGAAAAATGTATCACTTTATTAAAGAAAAAAGTTACTAAAAATTTATTTTCTCGAGTAACAAAAAGTTACTGTTCGTAAAACAAAATGTTGATGCCTGTTCATTTTTACTTAAAAAAACATACGTAACAATCGAACAGACATACACATAAACCAGTGTAATACGATCCAGAATCGGGAGCTGGGCCAAAGTAAGACATAAATATAGGAATTATGACCTCAAAGACTGACTGACGAGGTTTATTCCCTGTACAACCTTTAAAATGCATGACAAACAACACAATAAAGTCAAAAATAATTGCAAAAAAGAGATTAGTTTTTAGATATTGTTACAAATCATAAAATTAAAAGCAATCTTATATTACAGAACTAAGTTTTATGGGTATGTTCAATTGTACAGCTATGTACATTCATGAAAATCTAATATGTTGCTAGACGTTAAACATTACTATCTTAAACCATGGTTTGAATCCTAGGTCAAGTTTAAATTGTCTTTTTTTTCCAGAAATTATCTGTAGCCCCGTGCCAAACAATTTAAACATATCATTGTACCTATCATTTGAAAATAATCACTACGGATTCAAAATAATACTTATGCCCACCTAGCAGCATTGTGTTTCTAAGCTTTAAATAACCTGAATAGCCCTTTTACCCTCCCGAATATAATTTAAAGCTGAGTGGGTAACACACCACGTTATATTTTTTTCAAAGTAACGTAATATGTAAATTAAAAAACACCTTGGATATCATAACACGATGTATGGGTACTGATAACAATATGATACTTGACACGATTGACGACTATCTCAAAACGAGGTATTGATGAAGTTCCAAAAACAATCAAAATGTAAATTTAAAAGACGATTTTTTTAATACAACGTTAAATAAATTTTAATGTACGGAAACAATCTATGATTTGATAAGTAGGTAAATAGAATTACTTGTATGAAATATAGTAAAAACTGAAAAATCTGTCATTATTAATTCTAAATTATAATGTTTGTGGTAAACGGAATTTCACGTAAACAAATTCGCGGGCGTTCTCTAGTTATTTATTTATAATTACAATTGAACTTTCATCATCATCATCATCAGCCATTTTGCACTACCGGAAATCTCCCTTTTGAGGCAGTAGCTACCAATTCTGTTTTACATGCAAATGGTGTCAGTCTTCGTTATTTATGGTTCCACCTCTATTAATTTACATTAAAATTAATTTTGATACCTATGCAATTTTGATTAATAATTTAAAAAACAACAAAACATTCCTGTAAATAAATAACAATATCTTAAATTCGAATTCAATATCTAGCCCCATTCAATACGAGTGCTTTAAAAAACAAAATAACTATTCTAGCAGCAAGATGTAAGCGTTCGGATTCGCACAAATCTGTCGTATGTTTATCTTTTGTATCTGCCGGCGCGCTCGTATCTCGCAAAATATTAAATGTCCGCGCATCCGTGCGCTGGCCTGCATATTTACTTACACACCACCTCATGCATGTAACATGGAACATTCCTCGCTAACAAGATCATTTAAGGCTTATTATATTTTAGACTTGTATTACCAGCTGGCCTATTCACTATTTTGGTCTTTATTATCAACCTATTAAAATAAATATCAAATCAATTGAGAAATGATAAGTAAGCACCAGACGACTTAGCTGCTGATAAGTATGATCAATTAGAAATTAGAATGGAGAAAAGATGTTTATTGCGATACAGATAACTACAATCAATTTGTTGTTTGAGAAGTTAGGCATCCGAGCCATAGACCGACGCATCGGGCTCCATCAGGGGGACCATCAGTTTCTCGAGATTATCTCCGTCTTTTCTAGCGATAATTCTGAAGTAATTAATTTTTTTTTTTGCTTGAGGTACATGGTAGTGAGCTTAGTTTTGACTTTAAGTTGGGTAAGTATTAGTCTTCGGCCACCCGGAGAACATTGTAGACCGTTGAGTTAAGTGTGGGCAGATTTGATCAGACTGCTGTCTTTTTCCTTCCACTTTACCGGTGACTATCAGTTTCTCGAGATTATTTCCATCTTTTCTGGCAATCATTCTGAAGGGTTCGCTAAAGGTAGATGGTAGAGAGCCTAGTTTTGACTCTGAGTTTGGTAAATATTGGTCCGAAATGCAGTCCATGTGATCCGGAGCGTTTTCCTCCAGGACCTTACTTTGAACGCTTAAAATACAAAAGAGTATATTTTTATAGTTTATTAATGTAATAAGTTACAATCGAATTCGAGTGTTTATTTTCGTTAACATGTGCGGTTTGTCAGATGTTTGTAAAACGCATAAAGTTGCCGATCAGTCTTTTTGTCTTTTTCACATTTTTACCATAATCGGGTGTGACTCGATAATCCTAAGGTTTGAAATTGTTTGGTATATTTCTGTACAGTGTGCGAGGGAGATAGTGCATGATTAGCATTCAAGGAGCAATTGCAATCCGATACGCCGTGGTTTCTTGTGCTTTATGATTTTAGATTTTTCTGTAAATGTCAAAGCCGCCGCTGTATGCGCGCGCGCAGTGTTGCGAATTTTTAGAGTTGAACATGTTTTATTTCTTAATAATATTTTAATTGATTTTATTAGTCTAAGAGATCCGTGATAGGTACTTATATATTCTATACCTAAACAAGTTTCTTAGTTTATGATCACACCAGCTTTTTAATATGACTAGTCATTTCATGAAAGATAAAGAGTCATTCAGGCCCTTTTAAACCGACTTCAAAAAAGGAGGAGGTTCTCAATTTGACGCGTCTACCACGCTGGCCAATGCGAATTGTCAGACGTTACACACGCAGAAAATTAAGAAAATTCTCTGGTATGCAGGTTTCCTCACGATGTTTTTCCTTCACCGTTTGAGACACGTGATATCTATTTAATTTCTTAAAATGCTCACAACTGAAAAGTCTCGAATCCGGTCCGGAGCATACATCTACATATGCATGCCCCGGACCGGATTCGAGCCCATACCCTCAAAAGTCGGAAGGCAGATGTCATATCCACAGCTCTCAAGAAGAAGAAGAAATACTTAATTGCACACAAAAATACAAAAATAAATATACATTAAAAATGAATTTAAACTATGATAGCATGCAAAGGCCTTAAAGCAATCTCTACCAGGCAACCCCTTAAGAGAGGATTTCTTAGTGGGTAATGATTTCTTTTATGTCCAAGCATGTTCAAGAGCTTCTAAGGCCGATGTCACGCGCTCCCACAGTGTTCATTGTTTTTACATTATTTATACAGCCTCGCATCGCTCCTTACAAATTAAGACACGGGAGGGAACGGGCCCAACTTTACGATGTCGCACTGACTTACGGTTATTGTACGCGCAACATTACAATCGGGAGGGATTTAATATTATGAGATAGGTACGGCTGGTGGATAATATTTTATTGGGTATTGAATTTATTGGATATTGAAATTATTATTTTGTTTGGAATATGTTTGCATGAAGTGACAAAGCGGTAAATAGTTTCGGAGATATCAGATTTCCCTGACGCACTCCTAGTTGCAACTAGATTGGCATCGCAGTTTGATCCTATATACGGACATACGAGAAGCTCAACGAGTCGCTTAGTTGAAATAGAAGATACGGGGCATATAGTTCGAAGAGCCAATGGATGGTCCCAAGGTGCTAGAATGTAGACCCCACACTAGAATGCACAGTGTTGTTCGACCCCTCAACTGGTGGACTCAAGTGTCTCAAGTCGTAGGGATTCGTTGGATGTTTCAGTGACTCAAGCTCGTGATGTGTCCCTATCCGTCCCTATAAAATGTGATGTGAAGTCCCTATAAAATGCCTATATCCTGCGGTGGATTCATAATCATTCACTCATCATAATCATATCGGCTGATATGATTATGATGAAGTGACAATACTTAGAATTTCTTTTAAAATAATGGTATTTTTCTTTACTCTTAGGCTCAAGATTATTCAGTTAGCGTTAGAGTATTCTCGTGTGATCAAATGAGAAATGTAGAGATCCTCAAAAAAACCAGTCACCGACATAGATCAACGAGTCGCGAAGCTGAAGTGGTAATGGACGGGGGTACATTGTTCAAAGAGCGGATAAACGATGGGATTCCAAGGTGCTGAATTGGCGACCCAGCATCGAACCCAGTGTTGGTCGACCATACATTCCAAATTAAAAAAAAAACTTGACATCAATTACTATGAGCAGTATCGAAAGAGATGCCATGTAGGTAAACTTACACTTTTCCAAAAATAAGTGCAAAAATAACTGAAAAATCCATCATGACTTAAACGGACCGTAACAACACAAGATTTTGAGTTTATTCGAGAAAGCTTAGTAGAGTCCTTCATTAGTTCCAGAATTATCGTAAGGTTGTCATATTAGTTCTTAATGGACGTAACGTCCGAGCCATATTGTGGTGATTGATGCCCAGCATCCTTTGATCTGTGAGCCACCGGGTACGTTTAATTAAGATTTAAATTTATCTTTCAATTTTTTATTCCTATTGTCACTATTTTCTTATCTTCTTAATTGGATTCGAAAAAGCTCGAGATCATTATTTCTAACAATCGGGACAATTATCTGTTTTCCTTGTTTTTATTTTTTGACTTACTGAACAATATTCAGTCGACACTCGACTGGCAGTTGAAGAATACAGTTATGAAAAGGCTCCCATTACTTTATAGGTGCGTATATATTACCTAAACAAAAATATAGAAGCCATGACAGCAGTGACAAACAAATAAGATGGAAGCTTGTGGTATCTAGAAAAAAAATAATATCACTTGTCTCAAACGGTGAAGGAAAAACATCATAAGGAAATCTGCATACCAGAGATTGTGAAGTCTGCCAAACCGTATTGGGCCAGCGTGGTGGCCTAACTCCTCTTATTCTGAGAGTAGACTCGTGCTCAGCAGTGAGCCGAATATGGGTGATGATGATGGTGGGCTATAAGATTATCTCAATATTCCCACGGGAATGGGAATTACGCGGGTGAAAACGCGAGTCTGCTAGTATGCAAAATAAACAAAAGCTTAGGTAGGTACATAAATATCATTGAATAATTTGGAATATGTCCACAAAATACGGATCATCGTTATTCGGAATGTGGATTAATTTGAGCGTTTAATCGAAATCATCAACTTTGCAGCGGTGCTTGCGGTGTCGGCTGATTGATTTATGTACGCTGTGGAAAACAATATTATACATATTTCACGTGATTCATTACGAATCATTACCGACCAGTACAGACAAGCGACTGTATAGGCTGAAGTCAAAAAATTATAAATGAATGAACCCAATTTTTAGTTATTTTAACGTCCAGTTAACGCCAGTTAGGTTAGACTCTGTTGATCGGACTGAATCGGTCTGCTGGTCGATCGGATGAGAGAGAAGCGGATTCAGAGCAATCTTAGACGAAGACTTGTAGAAGTCGAACGGTTTCACCCGCGTGGTTCCCGTTCCCGTAGGAAGACGGGGATAAAATGTAGCCTATAGCCTTCCTCGATATAATATTAAGTATAGATGAAGACTGGATCAAAGAGGTCTTCAGTATGCACACCTCTAAGCGTAAATCTTCGTGCAAATAGCGTTTTTGTAGCGTTCAACATGATGACGTTTTTGGTTGTTGGTTTCTAGTGAGTGTTTCAGTTAGACTTACAAATGCGAGTTCGAAGCTGGAAGCAATATCGAAAATTGTATCAGCCGTGTTTCCGAAAGGGATGAGTTAACGCATAAGACGCGTACCTCAGTGTAATAGGCTGTTCTGCTGACTACCCTAAAGATGGAAGACGCAGAAGAGGATGTCAACAGACATAATAGGCAGATCCTAAAACTGGAATTCACTATTAGAGGACGATAGCACGGTATCGAACAGAGTGAAATAGGCTCTATCGTTATCAACCCATATTCGGCTCACTGCTGAGCTCAAGTCTCCTCTCAGAATGAGAGGGATTAGGCCAATAGTCCACCACGCTGGCCCAATGCGGATTGGCAGACTTCACATACGCAGAGAATTAAGGAAATTCTCTGGTTTCCTCACAATGTTTGTCCTTCACCGTTTGAGACACGGGATATTTAATTTCATAAAAAGCGCAAACTGAAAAGTTGGAGGTGCACGCCCCGGACCGGATTCAAACCCATACCCTACGGAATCGGAGGCAGAGGTCATATCCACTGGGCTATCACGGCGCTATCTGAAATAGGCTCTCTGCCAAGGGGTATTTAGAAACCACTCGATATTGTCTAAAAAACCTTCCTTTTAATCAGTATCTAACAGTATCAAACGTTTGTAAGCCTTTCTAAACCTTAAGCTCGCCAACTTACATGGGAACAGCGTGGTGGGTCTTAGCTCCAAGTTTCTTTCACTTTAGACGAAAACTTATTCCATCTCCTTATTAAGTCAAAATAGGTATTACAAAATGTTTCAAAGTGGTTTTAAGCCTACTACTGTTTGGAATTTAAATTAATTCCAGTTTACGTATAAATATATTCAGGAGTCGGGCTGTGTGTCCGTCTGCGCATCTGTTAGCGTCATACACTCGTAATTCAATGGGACATATATCGAGAGCCATCGACAACAACGCCTACGCGGTTTGGCAACAATATTTATGTACAGTCGCGCGACAAACTGATTCGGTTTATAAATTGTTACATGTCGCACGTGGTATTGACCTCAATCATAAAAATGCACAAATAACTTTTAATTTAATATACATGTTATGGCAATATAATACGGCATTCTATATAATACCTAGGCAATGTATAAAATACCTTAAACGTGAAGGCAATGTATGAAATATTATTAATTTTTGACGTCGCGAAGCCTAAGTTTTTTGTAAAGCGCGAAGCTAGAAGCTCGTGAAGGAGATCCTGAATGAAGCAAGCATACGAGGCCGAGTGACAGTGGCGTAGCGTGGGGTGGGATAGGGCCTAAATGAAGAGCCTCTCTCACAAAGGGAACAACAAAAGTACTCGCTTAAAATAAATATGACATTGATTTAACCATTCGCTGCCCGCGAGTATTTTATCGAAAAGCCCGTCTGCGTTGAAGAAGAAGTTTTAATCTACCGTTACGTCTAGTTTACTTTATATTTTTTTACATGTCATGTAACGGATACGATGGGCGACCAGTCATCCATTTAGGAATCAAATGGTTAAGTTATCCTTAACCATTCACACAGGATTTTTGAGAAATGACCAAGGAAAAGAAAAGATTTTTACTTTGGTCATTTCTGAAGTGATAACTCTGCAGTTTTTTGAGATTAATTGAGATTGTACATTTTACGAGTACTAATTTTTACTTTCACACGTAAGAGGCCCCTGTAGTCGGCGGGCCCCGTACATGATACAGCTGATACTGCGGTAGCTACGCCCCTGCGGAGTGGTTGAGAAGGTGCAGCTGAATGAAGGATACGTGTCGTGATTCTTTTGTTGGACCACAAATTCTAAGCCGCTGCATGTTATGACTCGTTTAATGTCGTTGTAGTGGAGTGGTAATTTAATTGCGTTTAATTAAAAACTAATTTAATTTATTATAACGCTTTTTCGCTCGCCAGTATCGGAAAAAACGATAAATAATAATTAGGCGCGATATAACCTTTCAGCGGCTGCCGATAGCCGACACAATCCTTCGGAAGAGCCCGGCCTCTGACTCCGAGCCATAATTCACTCATTTCCATATTGTGTGTAGCGTCCGTAAAGAGGATTTAAATCATATTTATTGCAATATCGGGCATATTATGGGCCTTTCACATCACGGGGTCGAATTAGATCCTTTCAATACAGCGCCGGTATTAGTAGACAATCTGTAACCTTGAAATACCTGCGTTATTTAATCTATAACCATTGACCATTTAAATTGACAATCCCACAATGTTAAGTAGTATTTGCACCTAACCTCACTTTAGGTTAGTTAGTAAGTTAGTATTCAGTTTTAGCGGGAAAGTGCACTTAAACTGCATTTTCGATCACATTACGATTACTTTACGCTAAGCGTTCGTAAATTCCTTCACTGTATGGGACTGATGACATCCGTTTAGACACTGTTATTTGGAAGTTCTTAAGATCAAACCTCAAGTGTTAATTAGATATGTATTAAGATCGCACAAATACATTTTATTAATAATCTTGCAAACTTGCTCAAAATCGAAATGGAAACGGTTATTTTAGTATTAAACAGCATGTCACAATAAAGGTCGCCCACTCGAAGCGACCGACTACCCGCAATAAATAAAATTAAAATATTGTTCGATCAAAAACGTCGGTAGGTGGCTAAGATGACGCTTTATGACTGTGTTGCTACAAATCCATACTATTATTATAAAGCTGAAGAGTTTGTTTGTTTAAACGCGCTAATCTCAGGAAATACTGGCCCGATTTAAAAAATTCTTTCAGCGTTAGATGGCCCATTTATCGAGAAGGGAGGAAGTTTCTATATTTAATCTCCGTATTCCTACGTGAACGGGAACCACGCTGGTGAAATCGCGCGGCGTCTACTAGTCGGTAATAAATTTTCAACAGATTTTAACTCAACACTTACGACATCAAAATGTTGTTTAAATGAAAAGTTTATAGCAATATTATGTTATGTTGTTGATATGTCTTTTCCATATATCGTTCATAGCAAAAGGACACCACGCCGGTCTAATCTATACATTTACTAATCTATACTAATATTATAAAGCTGAAGAGTTTGTTTGTTTGTTTTTTGATTGATCGCGCTAATCTCAGGAACTACTGGTCCGATTTGAAAAATTCTTTCAGTGTTAGATAGCCCATTTATCGAGGAAGGCTATAGGTTATATATAATCACCGTATTCCTACGGAAACGGGAACCACGCGGGTGAAACCGTGCGGCGTCAGCTAGTAAATTATAGAGGTAAAGTTTGTGGTGTTGTAGGGATTAAATTTATTAAAAAAATAATAGTGTCAAGTGATGTTTAGTGAATATTTTTGTATGTAGGTAGGTATTTGATCATCAACAACCCATATTCGGCTCACTGTTAAGCACAAGTCTCCTCTCAGAATCAGAGGGGCTAGGCTAAGTCTATCACGCTTACCCAATTCAGATTGGTAGACTTCACAAAAGTAGAGAATTAAGAAAATTCTTAGGTATGCAGATTGCAGGTTACCTCACGATGTTTTTCCTTCACCGTTTGAGACTCGTGATATTTAATTTCTTAAAATGCACACAACTGAAAAGTTGGAGGTACATGCATCGGTCCGGATTCAAACTTACGCCCTCCGAATCGAAGGCAGAGGTCATATCCACTGGCCTATCATGGCTCTAGATAGGTATTTATATCCTGAGAAATATAAAATATCCTGGATCCTTGAGGGTGCCACAAGCATATTAGCAAGTTGTGCTTTAATTTGCTAACGGGAGTAATTGGTTACCTTTTTACCGCAACATAGCGAGGTAGGTATTTAATTTTTGTAAGCAGGCTACAAATAAAGTCCTGAAATGAATTTATAAAGGTAAATACCTAAACCCACTCCATAGAGTAGTGATTATTTATAGTATTACTAGCGGTCGCCCGCGACTTCGTCGGCGTGGAATTCAGTTTTTCACAAATCTCGCGGGAACCATGGATTTTTCCTGGATGAAAAGTCTATGTGTTAATCCAGAGTAAAATCTATTTTCATTCCAAATTAGATCAGATAAATCGCTTCCGTAGCCGCATTGTAAAAGAGGAACAAACATACTTACACACTTTCACACTTACACACAAACTTTCGCCTTTATAATATTAGTGTGATTTTTTTCAACTGGAAACCGTTTTTTTTGCCTTATGTTTAATATGTGTATTGTTGGCGTACTATAAATAAATAAATAGTACTAAAATAACAGACGAAGTAACGCATATCTACTAACGTCGCAATCGATTCAGTATCCGATTATTTTAAGCGAAGCGTTGTTTTGACAGAAATGAGTAATTGAGTGCGGCCCTGGCGGATGTCGAGATGTATGGCGACACGACACAGGACCGGATTCCGACGCTGTATATGAATATTATTAGCGATCGATTTGTAAGTGATTACTCTTCAATTTTATAAAATAGGTACATTGAAATTTATTTTAGGACTGGGTACGACAATAGACCAACCGGGCCGGGATCGAACCATCACCCCTCGGTGATGAGTCCGACCGCTCTTACCGTTGAGCTATTGAGGTTGGTGGTCTTATAGATTTTGGTGTGTTCTTTCGAATTTCAAGACTTTGCCGCTTTGTATATTTGCAATGACAGCTAATTAAATAGTTTTTCGACATAATATCCCTTCCAACTTGATAATACTCAATTTTCAGCTCCCAAAAAGCTTTCCAGGTACAATTACCAAATGACTGGAATAAAGTTCTGCAGATTAAAATTTACTATTTCAAGTAAGTTTTTATACAAGCATTTTTGTACAATTGGCTAGATAGTTGATTCCATTTATTATGGAAAAAATTAATTATTCTTTCTTTAAAATGCAAAAAATACTTGTGGCGCTTCCCATGTCAGTTATTTTCAGGTCAATAATTAGAACTGAAACATATTTACATATATCTACCCACAGATCTTAAAGACTAATAGGCAGATAGAGTACACGGAACACGACGGTGTCGTAGAAGCTTTAAATACAAAATTTAAAAACGAATACGTTCTCGAGTCAGTACAACACGAAGTTTATGTATGCGGCTGTCAAGTAGACGCGTGACGTTTTTGGGTTTCACCGGCTTTACCACGCTGCTTGTAAAGACCCATTCTGGATCATCTTTATTCTGTGTATCTACCTTTACCTACTTAACACTAAAATTCACATCCTTAAAATAGATATATCGGTAAAAAACCCAAAAAAGTCAGGTGAGCCATCACACAAAACTTTGATGTGTTAAAATATCCAAGAGAAGATTAATCTTGAAATATTTTCATTCATACATTCGTCGATGCTTCCATAAACCTTTATCAATGGCCAACGGAAGTATTTGTCTTATAAAAAAATATAAATATCATCTCGTACATGCAAATTCCAACCTTAATGTTATATCAATAATGTTGCTGTCAACTGCAGAATATATTTGTTAATATACAAAGAGGTTTGATTAATAGTTTCGCTTGCCAGTAGCTACTTCTTTTTTTTTTTTGAGCGTCCAAGATCTTTGAGGCCAGTTTTAGAATTCGATTCATTTATCAAAACGTCTCATTATTGATCGCATCGAATTTTTAATATCGGTTTATTATTATGATTAGTCGATTGCTTGATCTTTCTGACTTTGGTCTACATTTAGACTTTTATTTAAGTGGATGAAAATTAACATAACTTAGCCATATTCTCCTTCAAAAGAAGAATTCTGCAACTCTGTTCGCGAGAAATTCTATTTTATAAATCAAATGGGAACTCTTTGTGGGAACTATACATTTTTCGACATAAATAGTAGCCTTGTAAATATTTATGTCGAAAATTAATCGGTTAATCATCTATTAGAGCCTCTCTTGATGAGTACTGTTTACCAATAAACAAATTAAATATGAGGGTATAAAATACTAGTCATTTCACCTAATAATAATTATAATTAACTTGTTCTTACATTAATGAAAACAATAAATATTAATAAGCTTTTATAAACAAAACATGAATTATTTAATATAAATAAGTAATTATGAAATGACAAGCGTTTTCTACCTTCATTTCTAATTTCTTTGTTAGTAAACAGTACTCACTCAACAGTACTCAAGAGCCGTGATAGCCAAGTGGATATGACCTCTGCCTCGTGTGGGTTCGAATCCGGTCCGGGGCATGCACCTCCAACTTTTCAGTTGTGTGCATTTTAAGAAATTTAATATCACGTGTTTCAAACTGTGAAGGAAAACATCGTGAGGAAACCTGCATACCAGAGAATTTCCTTAATTCTCTGCGTGTGTAAAGTCTGCCAATCCGCATTGGGCCAGCGTGGTGGACTATTGGCCTAACCTCAACCTCATTCTGAGAGGAGACTCGAGCTCACCAGTGAGCCGAATATGGGTTGATAACGTGAAGTAATTATGAAATGACAAGCGTTTTCTACCTTCATTTCTAATTTCTTTGTTAGTAAACAGTACTCATCAAAAAAAGCTGTAGTATAGGATATTATTTATTTCCGTTCTAAATTTTAGCTAAATCAATGCAGTAGTTACAGCGTGAAGGAGTACTTAACAAACACACACAGACAACACCTTTCGGTTCTAGGTATAACCGACAGTCCTCTGTGCAGAGCATGCATGGAGGAAGAGGAAACCCCGATACGAACAACGCGCAGCACGAATTGGATCCCCATCACTACATGAGGCGTTCGGCGACCTGGGCGGCCTGCTAAGCTTCTGGAGCGAGCTCAGTAGGCTGGAGTGACTCCGGCGGGGACCAGCACCACATGGACCTACGTACAAGGACCAACCACTGGTGGCCAAGTTCGGAAAAGGCCCAGGAAAGAAGAAGAAGAAGAAGAACAATGTTCTCATATATAGACATAATATAATTATGAAAACATTACAAAAATAAAACGGCTTCTTCACTTACCATGAGGATATATATGAATATGATTGCAGCCCAGCGCTAAAATTTGAAAGCACTTTTTTTAAGGCAATATTTATTTGATATGGCCAATATTCCCGCCCTTCTCCGATTAGCCTTAAATGAGTATTTAAGGCTGATTGGGGAAGTAGGTACAGTTTACTTGTACGAAAATCGAACCCACGACCTTTCGGTATTGGAGCTTGGACCATTTACTGCCAACTATTTACTATTAGGACATAAAGCGTATTATCTGTGATAAGTTTAAACACATTAACGGTGTTACTTTAATAGGAGTTCCCATCGTACACCGTAGACGTCCAATTACCGAATTACTCGAAGAACCGGGCGCGAAGACAAATGCTGGTGGTATTGATCCATCAGTGTACTTCCGTGATCCAATGATAACACGATCCGATGCTGATCGGAGATATGGACCATCGAAGTGTATGCTACTTGAGCTGATTCTACAGGGTGTTCTTGTTTTGTTTTAAGACAAGCGAGTTTTTGAGTTCTTGCTTGAAATAAATGACTTCTTCTCTTCGATATTTGTATTTTGACTAGCCCGTGATTCGTTATTTTTTTCAATAAATTTAAATGTATATTTTGTGTTTTTCTTTTTATTTGTCAATTTTAAATTCTATCATTCGTACGACCTATACTTTTTGCATGCTGTGGCTACTTATAAGAAAAATTATGTGTGAAACTACCCTTATTTGTAAAATATTTTGTGTGTTCATATAATTTTGTTGGTGGTCCTAATAAATAAATATATAAATCTGTCTCTCTCTTAATATTCGCTCTCAATGAGACATACACTATCATCATCATCTCCTAGAAATATAAAAATAAGTAAAAATTAATGAGTTTTTCATCGGCTCTCTTTTTTACTCGTAACTTTTGAATATTAAATCAATATATGCATTTCAAAATGTATTTTCGCTAGATGCAGGCGGCTCAGTATCGTGATGTTTGGAAGTCCCTACAAAAGGCCTATGTCCTGCAGTGGACGTCCATCGGCTGATATGAGGATGACGATGACGATGAAGATGTATTTCGAAACCGCTTGGCGTGCAAAATTGAAATTTGGCAGGGAGGTAGTTTTTAGTTAGTAGACGTCCGCTAAGAACGCATTTTACTACAGGTTCGAATCGGCATCTGCTGCTTAATAACAAGTGCATATCTATTAGATACTTACCTAAGTATTTTAAAAATTATTTATGTATTCCAAAAATAATCTTGTAAGTTAGGACATATTATATAGATATGCCATAATTATGATGATTGTGGCAACATTGTAATAATAAAATGAAGGGCAAAAAGTAGATTTTAGGATCATCCTGTACACATACCACACCGATGGGCAGATCCCGATAGTCGATAATGTCTCGATGATAGATAATCTTTGTCATCGAACAGCGTTCGACGGACGACACTAGCGCGTCCATTTATTACCAGTAATGTCGTTAGCTGCCGCTGAGGTTGCTGTAAACGTTCGAAACTTTTAGTGATGTACCTACGTTTTTTTAAAATTATAGTTACATGCAGTCGATGTTTCTAATGGTGTTTATTTATTTAGTATATTTATACTATCAGCGTAATAAAAAGAAGAAATTAATAACGATCATAAAAATACCCTTTATTTACTGATTTACAAAGATATTTTGGTTTAAAGTTCACAGAATATTTAAGTAAAAAAACCTCATTACGAGCTTGTAGTGCGCTAGGAATTTTCCACTTTGTGCCTATAGCGCATACCCTAGTTAAAAACCCTGTGCACGCCACTAAATGCTGGAGGAGGATCCCAACTTCTGTCAGTGCTCTTGGTGTCGAGATACTCTCTTCCAGAATGGACGAATGAAGCTTCAGCTCATCTAATGGCTATCTTGGTTGCTGAACTTTTTACCATCTCATTCACCCTATGAACAAAGGGTAGGTACCCCACTTTTGTTGCGATGTCTTCGGTCAATCTCTACATGATTCTGGTCAAAAGAGCAGAAAAAGAGTACCATCAACACTTTAATCCACTGCTGAGCTCGAGTCTCTTCTCAGAATCAGAGGGGTTAGGCCAATAGTCCACCACGTTGACCCAATACGGATTGTAAGACTTCACACACGCAGAGAATTATGAAAATTCTCAGTTATGCAGGTTTCCTCGCGATGTTTTTCCTTCACCGTTTGAGACGTGATATTTAATTTCTTAAAATGCACACAGCTGAAAAGTTTGAGGTGGATGTCCCGGACCGTATTCGAACCTACGCCCTCTGAATCTCAGGCAAAGGTCATATCCACTGAGCTATCACGGCTCTAACGCCACTGGTCTACCACGGCTGGGCTATCACATAGGTTAATTAGTTTTAACAGTCAGTAATTTCAATGTTCGCTATGACAATAATAATTTCATAATAATAACAAATGCTCTAGGTTGCACAATTAAAAATTGCCAGATACAGTACTCAATTAAATTTCATGCGAGCGATGCCAGAAACACAGATAGTGACGAAAAATATAGACATCTATGTCGAGATGAACCATTATGATCGACCTATCAAAGCGTTCCAGGATTTTTTTTCCTTTTTTTTATTCAAATAGCTGCGCCGACTTTTTTTCTAAACCTGATTGATACCTGTGCATATTTTACGTTAAACCATCCGTCACAGTAATGAAGTTACAATAAAAGTAATTTGTATGGAATTGGATTCTATGCGATTTGAACGGTCATTACTCAATATAACTTAAGGCGATGTTTCTACTTACCTCATATTTGTAAGAGATCTTTAGAATTTAAACTATCGTGAGTGTTATTCATATTAAATGATCCAAACCCTGTTTGTATCGTGCCGCGATGCAAGAACCAGCTCATGACTAAGGGCCCCGTATGGGTTCGAAACTAGTCGGGCATACTCCGACGTAATATCACGTGAGTTTTAGCCGTGTTTCATAATCATTTAAGAGATCTTTACATTCATTTAAGAAATCTATGCTGATATTGTAAAGCTAAAGAGTTTGTTTGTTTGGTTGAATGCGCTAAACTTAAGAACTACTGATTCGAAGTGTGTTTTGTGCTAAGTTAAGACCAAAAATAGTGTAGTATCAATAAAAATGTGTCACCAATGAGACAAATTATGGTTTTAGATCTGCGTAAACGTTTAAAGAACCTAATTTTTGACAAAATTGTTACTTGTTTCAAAGCTTCTTCTAAATATAAGAACAGAAGATCCACCTGATCTTAAATGGAATACCAGCACCTGTAAAAGGCATCGGTGTTCATATGTAATACCTATTCATACTATATTTATTTGTAATTTCACTAAAACCTGGTGTGCCTTTACCGATACTTTTTATAATTTTTTTTATTCTTTACAAGTTAGCCCTAGACTACAATCTCAACTGATGGTAAGTGATGATGCAATCTAAGATAGAAGTGGACTAACTTGCCAGGAGGAGGATGAAAATCCACACTCCTTTCGGTTTCTACACCGCATAATACCGGAACGCTAAATCGCTTGGCGGTACATCAGACAATAAAGTGCTTTTCCAGACGAGATCTGATAGATATTGGTGAGTGGATAGGCTTATATATAGGCCTGTGTCCTTAAATACAGATCTAATGTCGACTGAACCACCTAAGGACATAGCCCTAGATACGCCAAAACAGTATTTAATCTGAGCTGGATAGTGACAACTCGCCTTAAATCTGGACACGCCGGTAACCATATGTCACGGAATTCCCGATCTTATGACTACGGCACAGTCTATAAGGTGTGGCCATCGATATGTCCCGAAGTAGTTTTGAAGTGACAAAAAACGTGACGTGAAGTCTTCAATCAAAATAATGACTTTATTTAACACTGACAATAAAATATCGCGTACCCTATTGTATTCACTGGTTATAAAAAGGAGGTGAATTTCAAAGACACAGGGTAAAGGAGCCTTTATACAGGCATATAGATAAGTTTAGTAATATCGAATTAGATTCAAAATGCACAAGATCAAGAATGTTGATATTGTATTCATTAAAGAAAATTTAAGTAAGCTTGGAGTAAAAAAAACACAAGTAATTTTGTTTAAGATTCAGTTTGTCAAATCAAATCAAGAGAAGAAAAAATTGTTTTCATTTTAGGGATAAGTAAAATATTTTCAAACTTACTTTAGGGACAACGAAAAACTAATAATTACGCATGATATCAGGCAATAAATACATGATGTATTTGACTAGCATTTTTATTTACTTAAAATTATCGAGGTCGATAGAAATCCATGTTAATTATATTAAACATTTGCCAACTATGAAATTATCATCAACATATTCTTAAAATAATAATGACATTTTATAAGTAATGAAATATTTAACTACTTTTTTATTATTTTCAATTAGAATACCATAAAACACTCTCACAATTCCAAACGAGTACAATATTAAATAAAATTAAAAAAACAAGTTTATATTTATTTGAAACCCCTTAAAATGTTAACATAATAATAATTAATATCTATTACGATTTAGGTATCAACAAAACAAATCTAGCCTTTAAATGACATCCCCTGTTTATAAATTTAAGTAATATATATATCTATATTCCAATTCTTTAAACTTTTAAAGTTAGTATTTTGTGATATGCCAACAATGGTGCCTTTACCCTATTCAAATTCGATACAAACTCTGTGATGGAGCTTAAGCCGACAATACTGATTGGTTCCAATAAAGCATGCCATTGAGATCTGTCGTTCACGAAACAATGGCAGTGGGTTCGATCCCGAGATGGTTGGATTAGAAGATTGAATAATAAACTGATACATATTTATGTGCTGCACTTAAGGCATGCTGTACTTTAAATAATATAATACTGCTTTGTATATATAAATATATAACATACTTCAACCCGCAGCTTTGCATGCGTGGTCATTGAGACCTAATAAAAAATGTGTGATCGGAATTAACCCTATCAAGTAACAAATAAATATTTGCATTTTTGGTTAAAACCTAATAAGAGAGGACATTTACTTTTAAGTGATACCTAACATTTAAGTAAATTACTTACGATTTTGTAATCCCAAGGTAATTAATTAATAGTTAAACTTCTACTTTATATATCTACAAATACAATACACGGAAAAATATACATTTCCACAGCCCACAAAAAAGCCACAAGGTTTATTAAAAAAAAGAATCTTTTTATCTTTCACAAATGACTGTGTAAAAAAAATCCTGGCAGAAAATCTATCTTCTGTACGCCATCATTCAAAGTCACTCCAATAAAACCTCTCCAATACTAATAATCGCTCGATATACGGAACACAAGAACAATACCATTAGGGTTCCCTCGGCGTTATCTGCCTTGCGAAACAATCGGCAAATGATTCGCGCAGCAATTACGGGAAAATGACGATTGATCAATGATTATGTGGTAAACAGAAGTGACTACGGAAATCTGTATTTATTCTGTTATGACTATCTTGATAAGTATTTATTGATTACTAATTAGCAGACGCCGCGCGGTTTCACCCTCGGGGTTCCCGTTCCCGTAGGAAGACGGGGATAAAATATAGTCTATAGCAATATAGCCTTCAGTAGTTCCAGAGCCTATTCAAAACATTCAAACAAACAATCGAATATTTCCTCTTTATTATATTAGTATTGATTAAATCGAAAGTTATTCACTGTTACGATTTTACACATTTATAGATAAAAGTACCTACTGTTGTAAAGTAATAGATTTTTGGTTATTGAAAAGCCAAGGTTATTATTTAATTAATTTATTTAAATATAAATATACATTTTTTTAACTATTTTTAAATAACTTATCAGTGTGACATAAACTCAATCGAGTTTCTCTGCACACTGGCAATCGTCGTCAGCACTCTGAGTTCTCAATCAATAAGCAACATATAAAACAACAGCATACACAACACACATAAAAAATAAAATACAAAAATAATAACTTATAATATAATACAAAACGCACACATACCCGAAGAAACCAATTAAATTTATGAAGTGAGGGTATGTGCGCGCATTGGATAAATAACACATATTATACAGGTTGCTCCGATTCTGTACCTATTAGAAAAAGTATATTAGCTTTAACCAATAGGTATACCCAAAAACCAAAAAAAAAGTAGGGATTGAATCAAACACCTTTCTAACTTGAGTGAGCCTTGAGTCTTATTTGTTATTGAGACTTTATAATAATACACATTATATAGATTTATTTTTTAAACATTAGAAACCGATCGAATACATGTACACGGTACACAAGTATTTTAAATGTGTGGAATCGATAGAGTACTTATAAAACAAAAGTAGCTAGTATTAAAAATTATGTGTGTTTATTGAATGAATTATTTTTTTATTTAGTTTCTATAATTTCAATATAATTTTCTAAAACTACACATTACCTTTAAACATCTGTAAACATCAAACTGTTTTCCGTATAACATGGAAGAGACAAAAAAGTATAAAGTAGGTGGAAATAGAAATACATATCTGCTTTTATATTCTTTGACCTAAAGGCTGAATGGGGTAGCTGTCATTAATGTAAGTGACTCCCCGTTCGATGTACGAACGTTTTTGTCTGTCTACTTGATTGATAAAGAAATGGTATGGTTGCGACATTGCGGAACTTTTATCTTGAATTGCGGTTGAAATCTGAACTTTAAATGTAAGTACTAAGGCTCACTTTGAAAAGTAGAATAGATATCGAAGCTTACTTATTCCATTCACAAAAGAAATGATATAGGTAAATGATCTTCATTCTTGTTTTGTATCTGAAAATAGACTATTCTTTGTCATTTTGTGTTCAGATACTGACAATGTATATTTCAAATATTAAATGTCACGTGTCACAAATGGTGAAGGAAAAACATCGTAAGGAAACCAGCATAACAGAGAATTGTCCTAATTCTCCGCGTGTGTGAAGTCTGCCAATCCGCATTGGGGCAGCGTGGTGGACTATTGGCCTAACCCATCTCATTCTGAGAGGAGACTCGGACCTCGGCTTAAAGAGCCAGTTGTTTTGGCCTGAGTGTACCAATCCGGGCGCCCCCGAAATCGTGGGCCAAAAAGCCATAATTCCTTATATTGTAATGTATTTGGAGGCGTGATAGCCCAGTGGATTTGTCCTTTGCCTTCGATTCGGAGGGCGTAGGTTTGAATCCGGTCCGGGGCATGCAGCTTAAATTTTTCAGTTGTGTGCATTTTAAGAAATTAAATATCACGTGGCTCAAACGATGAAGGAAAACATCGTAAGGAAACCTACCAGCGTACCAGGGAATTCTTTTAATTTTCCGTGTGTTTGAAGTCTGCCAATCCGTATTGGGACAGCGTGGTGGACTATTTGGCCTAACCCCTTTCATTTTGAGAGGGGGCTCGTGCTCAGCAGTAAGCCGACTATGGGTTGATAAGGAACCCACTGCGTCACGCCGCCGTCAGAATATACACATGCCCTCATTCTAATAGTAGCATTATTTTTTGCTTCTATCGTAGCATCACTTGACAAGGTGCAAATATATGAGCTATTTTGTATTTTAGTTGATAACACTGAATCATCACAGGAGAATAAATGACGTATTTCTTTAACGGCATCAAAACACTCAATGGTCGGATCTTGAGATAATCCTCTTAAACTAAATCCTGAGTACAAAACAACCTTACAATGAACGTATTTTTTATTCAAGACTCAAAGGAGGTTGACATCGCCATTCATATTATAAAAAAAAAGATGATACTGTGACTCTATTGCAGATACCTGTCGCTATCGATAGATTGTGATTGTAACTCTACAACTATAAACTCAAACTCAAAAATAATTTTGGAAACTGAATCTCAAAATTCATTTATTTAAGTTAGATTTAGTTTACAATCACTTTTGAAACGTCAAGTTATGTCATGATTTAGAAAGAAAGAAAAGAAAGAAAGAAAGAAAATTATTTTATTTGGACACACACACACATAATACACAAAAGACAACAAATACCTAAAACAAAAGACAGAAATTTTAAAAATTTACTATATTTTATACTAATAATTTAAAGATATTAAACTAATGATTAAATTAAATCCAAAAAAATGATGTGTGTGGTACCAAAATGGTCTCCACTCAGCATGTGCTACGCTAGTGATGGATGCACCAGCGCAGCGCTGGTCTTCCGTGGAACCATGTGGTGGTGGATTTGATGGTGATAATTTAAATTGAAAGCTTAAAATTAAAGTTATGAGATAAAAATATACTTGCAAGTAGTCTGGAGATCCGACTCATGAGAGAAGTCTAATAGTTATGTAATATTTTTTTTTTAATTAAAAGTGCACTAAAAACTATTGGACTTATTTTAATTGTCTATTGAATAACGTGATTTGCTTTTTCTATGCCAAACATAATGAAATATCTACTTAACTTTTAGGTAATTAATTGAATTACAAACAATTATCTCGCTAACTCGGACCTTTTCAGAAAATAAAAGCCACCAAACTCATTTAACGTCTAATGGCTTTTCATAGATAATAGATAAATTACAATTTTATTTTTCTACCTACTAACATACTAATGTCCAATTATGTCTACCAGTACATATCTACTAGGTCGACTGCTACATATAATAAACCAGTAATCAAAAAAAATCATTTGAAATCAATCACTATCGATTATGATACCAAGTGTAGTTCCGTAATAGAGCCCCGATATCGTGGGAGACATAAATAACAGGTATCGATACAAGTGACTTATGTTGTATTGTTATCGATTCGTATAAAGTTTTTTAAGAAATTTTCGATAGAACGGCTTTGTGTGGATCAGGAAATAAGTCAACCTTGGCAGATGCGACCCTACTTTGTTGTAAAATCTATACAAAATATTACAAAATCTTGAAGAATCCAGTTAACGTCAGATTTTTGTTAATTAAATTTTTGCATGGTGGGTCTAAGCTCCATATCGCCTTTCCTGTAAGGAGCGAGGACTGGTGGAGGCAAGATCGTAGGCTGATGATGATGAAAAAGATAAAAGTTTTAGAGAAAACAAACATACAGGGTCAAATTTCTATATTGCCCAGCTCTTGCTTCTTGGTTTTATTGTCTATCTTACAAAGTTATACGCGGTTTTTACTATTCAATTGATTATATTGCCCAGAATACATTTCATTCCGAGAATGTACAAAAAAAACGCTATAAAATCAATACAATAAGCTTCAATAAGCAATCACCAGTAATAACGCTCTGGGTAATAAAGTTTGGATCGAAAAGGTTGTATTTTCAAATCATACGATATTTAATTCAATATTGTATCGAGTACCGAAAGCTTTTTGTTCCGCTTTATTTGCACGGACTAACACGGGAATTAAATTATAAATTATTACTAATTCTGTTAAATCTGCAGCAAAATGGTATTTGGATTACAAATTAAATAATACATATTTCCAGCCTCTTATTTGCAACTTACTGAAGTTATTATCAGCGATGCTTATTACTATTAAATATGAATATTGTGAATTCACAACAATGTGGAAGTGTACTATTAATATTCGATACAAATTATATTGCAGAACACAAATCCAATAATCGTAACCTTAATCTTGTTTAAGCTTGCCTAATATTTTTGTAATTACAAATCTATTAATAAATTTAAACTTAATAATTATGATACACCATGGAAGTATCTGACGCAAAACTAAATCGTCTCGCATATTTATTTACAAAGCCAGTAGATATAATAACGAACACCATACAACGTAATAGGGTATCTGCGCCGGCGCCGGCGCAGTCTTTAATTTGTAAATCGAACCGCCCGCTAGCGCCATCTATTAGTGTCAATGACCATTTGCCCACCGACGGCTACTGTGCTGCGGTGAGAACAATCTTTTATTCGACTTTTTTTTTTTCTTTGAATTAATTTTTGTTTGTTGAAAAATAAAAAGCTAACTTTGGGAAAACTGTCTTGCTTTAATATAATTTAAAAAAATAAAATGTAGCTAAAGAAATACTAGAAAATAATATCTAACATTTTTTATCTTCTATCTATGTTTTAACTGACTTTAAATATAGAGATTTTGTTATCTTATATTTTTTCTACAATTGTAGTAAAAATTGTAGTAAAAATAATTGTAGAAAAAAATGGTCATAATATTTTCTAGAATTGCTTACTTAATTAGGATTGGCTTGGGTTTTATCTTATATTTAGAAATACATAGTTTAGAATATGAAAACTGATAGACTTCTATACTAAATCCCACAGACAATTTTTGGTAGATTTTTTTGTCTATTTCTTAGCCTATGAGATAATACCTAAGAGAGCTTATCTTATTTTTAGACTAGACGTATCACAGACAATAACAAAACACTAAAGCTAACGCTTTAATGTTCATTTACACGAGCGGCAGCTGCTACCAACGACTGCAGTCAGCGATGTCTCGCCGGCAGCTAACGGGAGTCGACTGCAGTGGGCGACTGCCGTCGACCGCCGCCGAGAGTCGACTGCAGTCGGCGACGCCGTCGCCTGCCGCCGAGTCGTCATCGAGTGCAGTCGACTGCCGTTGGCTGCCGCCGAGACGTCGCTGACTGCAGTCGACTGCCGTGCGGTCGTCGGTGGAGTTGCCGCTCGTGTAAATGAACCCTAAGAAATAATTCCGTAAGCCGCATCTACGTTGAAGATATAAAATCACAAGTGATTGAGCAAACATAGTAATGTTCAGTTTATATTTCAATAATCAAACAAACAAACTCAATGCAGAATCCAATCTCAGAACGATTCGTCTATCCCATTTTTTCCATACAACAATTATTCCACCGCATCTTAATCTCGATTAGCGAATCATTCGCAATCATAATAATGACAAAACCCCCACAATTCGATTACAGCCTAATTAGAGCCTTATAGTGGAAAACGTCCAGGGAAATTGCTTCTAGACCGAAATCACTGTAATTGAGAGGAGCTACCGGTCTTAACTTGGCTACCTATCCTGGCGTCATACCCGTCACTTTCACTCCTATCGGCATTTTATAGTCTATCTTTGTCTGATTTCAGTTCGGAATAACTGTTGGTCCAGAATAACATATGCCGATCGCCTGCCAATCCATATTTAACTCTGTTGTAATGTAAAAAGTTTGGTATTCGATTGCAGGTGTACATGAGTTTAAGACAGTTGGTGAAAGTAATTTTGAGTCGATGATTAAAGGTGAATCGACATTAGGTCGTCTGTGATAAAGCATTATTTGTTTCTGATCACACGCATATAACAAGGTATAAGAAAACAAAAACAAAATCTCAATTAATTCATTAATTAGGTAGTTTTGAAATTTAGAATCATTTTTAAAGTTGATTTTGGAGCACACATCTTCCTGTTATCTTTTTACAATAGACTGGATCGGTTTAACTATACAACGAAAGGAATCGGCCACTGGATAGAGTAAGTAGCAGTCACGTGCACTCTGAAGTGCCAACTCCACCTATAAAAATCCAAGTACAAGCTATAAATACGATTATTTAAGCAATGTTAACCAAAAGCCCAATAATACATGCTATTAAACACAAAATTAGAATAAAAAGTTCTTTGAAGTAGGCTTACTTTACAAGCACTTTTGAAACGTCAAGTTTGACTATTACAAGATACTCTATCAGCGGTTTGGAAGGCAGGTTCTCATCATCACCATCATCATTTTCAACCGATGGACGTCCACAGCTGGACATAGGCCCCTTGTATGGACTTCTAAACAAAATAGTCTCGAGCCGCCAGCATCCAGCGGCTCAAGGCAGGTTCTGCTGCTGATAAACTAAATAAATGCTCATTTTAAACTATCATTACATCTCCTTTTTTGAGTCAGTCAGCTTCGTAAACTCTTTTCTATCTTTTGCTAGGCGACTTGTGATCATTACAAAATAATTAATTTACGTGTGAAAATGAAAGGCGATCCAAGCATTTTTTTTTTGGTACAATTTGTGTGGGTTTGTGTTATTTTTATCGATTGACTTGTTATAAGTGACTAATTTTCTTTCCAAACTATGTAAGTGCAATGGGTAGTCAGCTTTAACAATTTGTGTTCATCTGACGATCCGCCGTCAAAGAAACCGCCATCGATTCCGTCGATTTGCCTGCTATTGTAATTATGTTCTTTCCATTTTATTTCCTATTTATTGTTTTGTTGGGAGATGCTATAAACCGAAGACCACTGTTTGTTTTGTGCGATGAAATTAGTTTTTTATGGTTGTTGCAATATTTTTATTACAACTACCATCTTTTAACTGCACGAATGTATAGGTTTTTATGGAAGTGGGGATATGGATTTTGGATAATAGCACAGTATTTTCAGACTGGGTTCGGACTGGATAAATAAAGTCTTCTATTTGAGTACTTTTTTTTTATTCTACACAAGTTGTTTGGTTGAACAAACTTTTTTCAGAAACTACTGATTCGATATGAAACAATATGTTTGTGTTGGGTTTATTTACTAAACTAAATTAGTCGATGTTAATGGAGGAGTACCTAAGTAGTTCAAGTAGGTTTTTTATAGGTAAGACTTGGTACTGATGGCTAGTTACGATAGAACTAGTTGCTACCCTTACACCTAGTTATCTACCTAAGTATCTAGTTACTACCCCTACGGCTAGTTACCCTAGCTAGCCTGTACCCATAAGTACGGCAAAGGCAGCCTTACTTTTAATACCAGAAATCAATAGATTACTAAATCCTGAGAAACTAAATTCACGCCGGCAAACTCGTTGGCGTTTACTAGTATAATATCATCATAATGTCTGTTTGTATGTTCCAACCTTTCGCCACTGTGACCTACAAGAGACATTCAAGCCCCGACATCCGTCATGTCAACGACCCACCTGTCTGAACTAACTCAATATCATCTCGAAATTTTATTCCCCCATCACGACATCTTTGTATCTTAGGGCGACTACACACGGTGGATTAGACGATCTTATAATTTTAACTTGAAAATTTTTTTTTGGTAAATTGTACGTTTGATTAATATAAATTGTCATTGACTCGGTTCGTAAGAATTTCTGATTTCATTAATCTCGCAGGAATGAGTTTTAAAATTTTGTAAAAATGAGCCTCTGTTCTGCTTCAAGGCCTTATCACTGAATCAAAGTTTATCTAAATCGGGTCCACAGTTTAAACGTTGAACATTAACATACGCACTTAATGGTCTAAGACACACACTCATCCTTTTGCATTTATAAGGACTATATTCTCGAATCTTTGTAAATGCTAAAGAACGAAAAAAAAACAAGCTACCTAGGTAACTCTGTAATATTTTAATTTACTAAATAATTTTGGAGTTACAGCGTTATTAGTTCACTGTTAATTTTACAATACGCCCCTTAACATCGTTCAGTATGTACCTACCCACATTTCGACACCACCGTGTCTTGTCAAAGTCATAATTGTGTCTTACTATATATAGTTGTGTCGTACAACTGTGTCTTACTTACGACACAATTGTGTCTTACTTACGACACAACTGTGTCTTTCTCACGACACTTCTGTGTCTAACTTACGACACAACTAAGTTTTACTTACGACACAACTGTGTCTAATGTCAGTTACACCACCGCGTGTCGCAGTCCTTAAGGCTCCGTTGAAACAATACGGCACGGACTGCACTTAAGATCAAACCGATAAATGCGTTATGGTATATTTTATTAAAATTTATGTCTTATTCCAACTTCTCAGAATTTATTAATCGGCTAATATGAATTCTGTGTGTGTTTTTCTGTGTACCGAAACGAATCTGATATTTTTGTGATGCTACCAAAGGCGGTGTCGTTTTCGCGGCACCGTGCGTGCCTGTTGTGTATCGGCCATCTTGTTTTTAATTGATTTACTGTTGTATTGAAACTGTTTGTACTTTTTGGCATACTTTTTAATAGAGGCCTTTTCATATTGACCTATAGTAGGACTTCAAAGTGATTACAAATAAAAGAAATCTAATGTCTAACAAAGGTTATGATTGACAACACTTATCAGGACAACTTAATTAACAAATCAAACTGTAACCAAAATAAGACCCTAGAATGGCAGAGAATTACCTTGAGTGGAGTCACGCACTTGTGAACGATGTGTGTAGGGTTAAAGGATCCTTTGACTGTTAACAAACACTCACCTTTTCCACTCAAGTCACTCTCCCCGCCTATCCCAAGTAATCCATAAAGAATTACACAACAAGAGATGTGGACGGCTCTCGAACACATACGGGGCCCTTAGTCATGAGCTGGTTTTTGCAATGCGACACGATCCAAACTGCTTCAACTGGACAAAGTTTGGATCGTGAAGTGTACTTTGTACAGCGTGAGTTTTAACCGTGTTTCATACTAAATTAATTTCTACACTAAAATTATAAAGAGGAAAAAGTAGTTTTTTTATGTAACGAACAAACTCAAGGTTACTATTATAAGAGTAAATAGATAGGTAGTTTTATTTATGAATTTCTGATTATTTACAATCGCGTTTATACGACCACCACAGAACAATAAAGTAAATTCGACGAAAATAAGATACAAGCACAATTTTTAATTCGTAAGTTTCCTAACATCATTTTAATTAAGCCATACAACAATAATATACCATGCTTTAATACAAAATAGTAGTTGTGTATCACAAAACATACTTAACCCCACATACTTAGTAATCAATTTAGACGACGTTCACAATATATTACGTGTAATTTGTAGATGCTTATTTAAATCGATTCTTAATACTAAACATTGCTAATGAAATTTTTCAACAGTAACAGGCAACAGCCGGTCGTACAGGCCCCGAGAGTTCACACACACCGCCTCCGTAACGACCTTGTTCGCTCATTTGTCAAAGCGCGTGGATATTTTATTTATTACGGACCCTCCACGCGTAAGGAATACCTGAGCAATATCAACAATTTATCTTTTGAACTCAATAAAAATTAAATCAACTTTAAAGCGAACGTGATTGGACACAAAATCGTTTGTAGTGTTAACCTTTGAGAGAAAATATCTGAGATGTTAATGCCTTTACAGATATCGTTGCCCCAATAGTTACGGGTATTATTGTTTCTCTAATATCTTAACCGGAGAGTGCATATTCCGTCGGCAAAATGAAGATATAAATTATCACTTTAAAGATATTCGTAAAAGAGAAATAAATTAAAAATCTATAGACGCGGCGGGTCGTTCGGACCAGGCCACCGTCTTGAGTGTTAATATATTATACAACATGATAAATTTACTTTTGGTTCCGTATTTAAAACACACTTTTTTCTATAGAAAATCAACAAGTTTATTTAAAAAAAGAATGAAGTAAGTAGGTACTGAAAACTAAGTAGACTGAGACTCAAGGCCGCGATGTTTGGAAGTCCATGCAATTGGCCTTTGTTCAGCTGTGGACGTCCATGGACTATTAATGATGACTGAAAAGTTGAAGTGCATTTATATTTATAGTCTGACAAGTTCGTTGATAACACTCTCATGATATGCGGGCGACGGGCGGAAAGACTGCGCGGGTGTGAAATCGTGCGAGTGGGGAAGTGACGTGCATCAGTCGTGGGTTTTTCATTCATCCCTACATACCCTCCGGCCTCGCGCAACATCGGGAGTGTTACGAATGAAGTTGCCAAGCTATAGGTACCTATTGTAAAACTTATTTGTATGTCGCGTGCTATATTACGCGCTACGATGCCATAGTTAACTCTCCAATTTATAATTTAAGATGAATCTGATTCGCGACACAATGTTATTTGCTTCGTTCGCCGTATTCTTAGAACGCACCCACACGTTCAAGACCTACTCGTAGAAAGGTTACATATTGTTTACATTTCGAGAAATATATCTGGAAGCGCCTTCATTTTTTTACCGACTTCAAAAAGGACGAGGTTCTATTTTTGGCTGTTAAAAATTTAAATCAGAAGGTTTAATTTTTTTTATTGACGACTTTTACTACAAATTTACTTGTTTCGGTGGACCCCCATCATGCATCTAAATTTTCTATTTTTATTTTTAATCTAAATTCCCAAAATATGTGAAAATTTAACCACCAAATTAACAACAAAATTATCAGGTTTCAAAATTAAAATGTGAATTGATTGCTGAATTTGATTATCTTAATTTAAGATGATTACACTTAAATTAAAAAAAAAATGTTTACACCTAAATTAAAAAAAAAAATTAGATAATCAAATAACACAACTACTGCCGAGTTTTCAAAATATATTTCTAATATTTTAACGCTCAGGTATATATGTAGTAATCTTATTTCCTAAGATAAGGTCCAGCGGTAAGGATATAATATAGCTTCGGGCCATAAACTGGGTTGGGCTATGAAATATTGAGATTTTGTTACTTTCTAGGAATTAAAAAAAAATATCAGCACGAAGTTTAGGTATTGTATGAGTAATGTTACAACCATGTGCTAGCACAGAGAGCACGTTGAGTAGATGAAAAAAAATTATTAACCTACTTTTACTGTACTACACCTTAGGAGATTTCAAAGGTTCTGACATTTTATCATTTAGCGCCTGAAATAATCGAAGACGACAAATTCTGTCTGTTTGTCATCACAGGATTAATTTTTTGTTTATTTCTTTCTTACGTTTTAATGTCGCTTCCATTGAATCAGCATCTCGCATGAGCCTGGTGGTCACCCAGCGTGCTCTCCGCGTATCCTTTATGCATATAATAAAGGCTAGCCTTTGTGCCGGCCAAGGAATTGATCATGTCTGTACTATCAGAAACAAAACTAACTAGCCCATTACTAGTACTGTTAAAATAAGGCATTCTGTATCTACTTGTAATTAATATTAGAAATGGCGAAGTTTCTTGCTTAATCATGCCAGAATGGATCAAATGATGAACTGGATTTGGCACCACCCATAGCGACACACCGACGGCCTCCGTGACGGCCTCCGTGGCGCAGTGGTATGCGCGGTGGATTTACAAGACGGAGGTCCTGGGTTCGATCCCCGGCTGGGCAGATTGAGATTTCCTTAATTTGTCCAGGTCTGGCTGGTGGGAGGCTTCGGCCGTGGCTAGTTACCACCCTACCGGCAAAGACGTACCGCCAAGCGATCTAGCGTTCCGGTATGATGCCGTGTAGAAACCGAAAGGGGTGTGGATTTTCATCCTCCTCCTAACAAGTTAGCCCGCTTTCATCTTAGACTGCATCATCACTTACCATCAGGTGAGATTGTAGTCAAGGGCTAACTTGTAAAGAATAAAAAAAAAAAAAAAAAAAAACACCAAACCGCATTGGATCATCATGGTGGGTCTAACCTCTATATCCCCTCTCCTGTAACGGGGGAGGGTCTGGCTCTGTAGCAGGCCGATTAAAATAGGCTGATGAACATGAACTGGTAAATTTTGACAGCCTTTAGAAACTAACGTATTGGAAACCTACACTGAACCATTTTTTGCAAAAAAAATAATGCTGTAATTTAGTTTTTTTTTGTGTCGTGTCTGTGTCTGTGTGCGGTGAAGGAAAAACATCTTGAGGAAACCGGCATAACAGAGAATTTTCTAAATTCTCTACGTGTGTGAAGTGTGCAATTGGTCAGCGAGGTGGACTAAGACCTAACACCTCTCATTCTGAGAAGAGACTCGCGCTCAACAGTGAGCAGAATATGGTTTGATCATGATGATGACGATGAGATACATGTTTCCCAGATTTCCAATTACTTTTATTTTGTTAACCATGTAGGTATGACCGTGGTCAAGCCCAAATTTAATCAAGAATAAAAATAATTTAGAGAGAGATCTCAAGTATAAAGATGTACATATCCAACCTTTGCCACGTATAACATAAAGGTCTCATGCACGTGACTGATGCATTGTGATATCGCGAGCTAGCATCAGATCACAGGGTTCGTTCACTCTTTAATGGCCTTACGGGGAATCAGAAAACGTGATGAAATCAAAATTATATATGATCTTTGTTAAAGGTTTGCAGAAAAACTGGTTAATTTCAACTTAGATTTGTGGCTTTTTTATTTTTAAAACCTTCGCTAATTAATTAGTAAGTATAAGTTGATGCTTTACTCTACTGCTACTAGTAGGGGAGCCCGGGATGCTAAATTTGCAGTTACTCGAGCGTCATTGAGACCGATTACATTTGGTAGATAAAATTATAGGAAGAATAAATGGTTATTTACTTTTTCCGCTTTTAGCGGTGGAAAAAAAAAACTACAGACTTTAAAAACAATTTTTATTACTTTGGCTTACTGAAATTGTAAGAAAATTTTAGCGATTAATAAGGAGATTATTTCCTTAAAAATAAGTAAAAAATTAATCGCACTCGTACCTCGAGCACTAAAATATAAGGGTTTAATTTTGTAACTTTGAAACCCTCCCATTCCATTACGTTACGCTCAAATCGTCAGATTTTCGAAATGTGCAGTTTTTAGTTATCAACTCACCTACCTTATCTTAATCTGACGTGCTGGTTGAGTATTTATGAAGTTAGTTTTTTTTTGGTTGCCCTAAACGTACCCAGCAATATTAAGGGCATACTCGGTGGAGGTACTCGACAAAGTGTAAGGTATAGTCCCTTATGTTTATCTGCCGCGCTCGAGTAACTGCAAAAATCCCCTCTTCGGCTCCTCTACCATACTGCGTTTTCCAGTGTTGTACTACTTACAAGTACTTCACAATGGAACAAATGATGAACTGGATCTGGATTTGGCACCACCCATAGACACACACTAAGCCGCAAGGGATCGGCATGGTGGGTCTAAGCTCCATATCCCCTCTCCTATATCGAGGGTGGGGGGAGGGTCTGGCTCTGTAGTAGGCCATTAAAATATGCTAATGAACATGAACTGGTAAATTTTGACAGCCTTGGAAGCATTGCGTTTTTCAGTGTTGTAAGTAGAATGAGAGCCGGGATAGCCCAGTGGATATGACCTCTGCCTCCGATTCCAGAGGGTGTGGATTCGAATCCGGTCCGGCGCATGCACCTCCAACTTTTAAGTTGTGTGCATTTTAAGAAATTAAATATCACGTGTCTCAAACGGTGAAGGAAAAATATTGCGAGGAAACCTGCATATCAGAGAATTTTCTTAATTCTCTGCATATATGGAGCCTATCTACATTGGGTCAGCGTGGTGGACTATTGGCTCCTAACTCCTCTCATTCTGAGAGGAGACTCAACTCAGCAGTGAGCCGAATATGGGTTGATAATGATGATGCTAAAGCTACCATAAAAGGTTTAAACAACATTTCATTATTTTTCTTAGCAAACGCCCCGCGGTTTTAACCGCATCTAGTTCCCGTGGGAATACGGGGATAAAATACTCGCAAATAGCGTGGCTCTATAAATTGGTAAAATAATTTTTAAAATCGATACAGTAGATCCAGAGATTATCCCCTACAACCTCTTTACATCTTTATAATATTAGTAGACTCCGCGTAACGAAAGAAGAAGAAAGTGTAAAGCTTCTACAACGTACCGGAACGCAAATCGTTAACTAGTCAAATCAAAATCAAAAATCATTTATTTCAAGTAGGCTCAGTTTACGATCACTTTTGACAGTCAGTTGACTGTTTGTAAAGATTCTACCACCGGTTCGAAAGGTAGGTTCTGCTGAGAAGAAACCGGCAAGAAACTCAACAGTTGCACTTTTTAAAAAAATCATACAGTATTATAATTTACAATTTATGACAACATTACCATTTCTTATAGTTCTACTTTTTGTGTGAAGCTGATCCAATGGCTGATCCAATGGCCTCCAAGCGTTTTTATCTTTAAGGAACACATCAATGTTGTAGTAACCTCAACTGAGTAAATTTTTTTTAACACATTGCTTAAAGCTATGCATTGGCAGGTCCATCACAGTCTTGGGGATCTTGTTATAGAAGAGTATACCCAAATCTACAAAAGATTTTTTTATTCTTTGGAGACGATATGCTGAAATAACTAACTTATGCCCGTGTCTTGGTTCTTCTTGTACTAAATTCGCCAACTCGCATTAAGACAGCGTGGTGAGACTAATAATAACTTCTCCAGACTTATAGTTATAAATCGCAATTCAAAATTGTTATTACTTTTTACATATTAATAATTAAATTAAATATAAGAATTAACAGTATATTAAATTTAAATTTTCAATAAATAACATAATTATAAGAAATACACACCATCCAATTGTTCATCCAGAGGCAGGGTACCCAAAGTCAGCCATTGATGGTCAATTATTCTCACGTTTCTGCAGCGCAAACAGCACCGAAGACGTTTCATAAGTGCAGCAGTAATGCACGCAGCGACCAATACACGATCAGTTATTAGTCAATGGCATGCACAATGCGCTGGCGCTATTAAGTACCCTTATGGATGGCAAGGCTTAACCTTCAAGCCAAATAAGCGCCAGCTCTTCGATCACCTGACGTATGGACCAATTTGTCAGACATAGTATTGACTTTTTGGTGTTATTATTAAAATATAACACTAAATTAATCTTCTGGCATACATATAACTTACAAAATATGAAGGTAGTAGCAAAATAAACTACAACACTCGGCAGATTATCTACATACTTCATTCCCTTGTCATTTCTTATAATTTTTAAATTGCCTCCCGAATGATTGTTAGTGTTATTTCGTCGATTTTTTTGTCCAGATCCGATCTTTCTGATTGACTGCACTTTGCTACCGGACCTTAATCGAATAATTTAAACATACAATACAACGTTGGTTTTACACTTCAAAATTGCAGTGACGTAGAAATATCAACCTAATTTCCAATACAATAGTGACGTAGATGCATTTTTATCGATGTATAATTTTATGTCGATAATATTTTTCGATTATAACATTCGATTTCTACTTGAACGCGCCCGTCAGCCGGCCGTGTTTCGAACGCGTCGAACGCGAGTTCCAAATTCAAATGTCAAATCGATGTTATAAAAAATAATCTGTTGATATATTAAAGTGTTGCCATTAAATTAAAATGTTTAAGTAATGAGTCATAATATTATTAGTAGGTTTAGTAAAATTAATCAACCACAGCAAATAAATAAATAAATTGGCTTATACAATAGGCACACATCATCATGTAGTTCAAAAGTCAGCGTAATTAAAGCTTGTGTTATAGGTACTAAAGTCCTATGTATATATCCTCTTATGTTACATTGCCCACCTGTCAGAGACTGCGTTTCTGACAGGTGGGCAATGTAACATAAGAGAGAGACTTTTTTGTCTCTCTCTTACGTTACATTGCCCAGGCCATTGCGAGGCAATTGTAATTGAATATTTTTGGCCAATTCGCAAGACCTGTCAGAAACGCAATTTCTGAGCGGCCGGACTTTAACACAGCTTACACAGATAATAGCTGATTAATCAACAGTGATTTGGCATAGCAAAATAACCCAACACATTAATAACTGAAACAATAAAACATCAATACAATAACTAAAAGAGACACCGCCGTTTCACCCACGTAGTTTCTATTCCTGTGAGAAGACGGGGACAAAATACAGCCTATGTAACTTGGTGAAGATGTAGCTTGTTAATGGTTAAATAATTTTAAAAATTGCTCGAAAAGCTTTCAATTTAAAACGTCACAAACAAATAAATAAATATGTATATGGTATGTAAAAATTTGTAAAACTTTTTTTAAAGACAAATGTTATCACCAAGACAAACACTCGTATTTTCGATCTCCCAGCGGGTTGTCGGTATCCCGAATTGACAGACAATAAATGGGGACACCCAGGGCTTTCACTGAAGAAGACATGCATTAAAACAACCATTATTATAATTCAAAGTGGACATTATGTTAAGGATAAATGATTATAAGTTATAAACTTCCAGCGTTCTGGAACTAACTAAATAAAAAATAAATAAGCCATTTATTCCATATTTACATTTTAAATGTTGTTAGTAGTTTGTTAGTAAGTTTTTTTTTAATTATG
Organism: Bicyclus anynana; assembly: GCF_947172395.1. Classification (NCBI taxonomy): domain Eukaryota; kingdom Metazoa; phylum Arthropoda; class Insecta; order Lepidoptera; family Nymphalidae; genus Bicyclus; species Bicyclus anynana. Next base: position 6,265,980 of record NC_069090.1, read on the forward strand.
TTAGTAATATTAGTTACTTTATTATTGTTAAATATGGACCCCTGAAAGGGTAAAGGCCTCCTCACTCTTCTCCCACAACTCTCTGTCTTTGCCAGAATTCATTCAATCGCTTCCAGCTATCTGAGTGATTTGACTAAAGGCTGAATTTTGGAAAAAATTGGCAATATTTTATATCCTCTATCCATCCACAATCTGGCATCGGGAGGATCTATCAGGACAGCACTTACTTTATTGGACACACTGATCTCATCGTCGAAAATGCTTTTCAAACTCCAAAATCTATTGATAATTTAAAAGCTTTTGCCTACATCTTGTACCAATCACGAACACACCATTTAGGTAAAGCAACTGACGATTATTACCAGAATACAATACCTGCATTGGGCAATTTGTTTGCCATTTCTTGACCGAATTTATATTCAGCAGAGTTATGTTTATTGTTCTTTGGGACATGTCAATGTTCGAGGGACACATGATCCCATATTTGTGCTTCTGGTTTTTTTTTAATTTAAAAATGTCATATTGAAGTTATGTAATTGTTATCACTAATAACATACCTTATAGATAAACATACATGCACCACGGTCAACAAGCCGGACACGACACTAAAGAGATCCAGTTCAGGGATTCGTGTAGCTTCGAGAATTTTCATCTACACTACACTATATAGAGACTATAGACTATAGAGTGTTAATATCATCTTTCGAGAAAAGCTTCATCCATACGTGAAAACCTTTCCCTGATGGCTCAATCAAATCATGGCCAAATCTCCTACTAATACACTGATCACAACCCCAGGATTTAAATCAGACTCTTTTAATTTAGTAGGTACAAGGACAGTAAGGATGGTTTTCATGTTTCACAAGTTTTGGAGCATGCAAAATAAGATTACCCAACATCCTAGATACTTGTGTTTTGTTTCTACTCATTCCGAATGTTCGAATATTTTGCGAAAAATTTTCACGTATATATGGTACATATGTTATACCTAATAATATTAATTAGTCTAAATTAATGGGCTACCCAAACCATTGAAATATTATTTCAATTCAGACCAAAAGCGCGTTCAACCAAAAATATTTTTCAAAGGCTTTTATATTTATTATATAGTATAACTAGATATCATATTTTATTTATAGATAATAATTTAAACCATTATAAAAATATACTAGTATAGCTATTCGTACTTGTATCACGTTTTCTCAATAAAAGTTTAATTTTACTAAATAATTGGCAAACTTTTCCAATAATTTCCATAGGTTTTATATCAGGAAATAATATAAACCACGGTGCCTCATCAGAATTCCTATTACCCGACAGCCAATAAAAGTATTATATTGCAAAATGAGAAGGCGATAACATAGAACGAAATTATTACCGGAAAATGGGGGGGTGACGTTTGGGGGCAAAATGGGGAGCATTTAAAAAAGTTTGATTGAAGCACCGACTGGGATAAACTTTTTGATTGTATCCCGAAGGTTTCTGAGAAAAAAATGGAATAAACAAATTCGGAAAACAGGGCACGGTTTGATGTTATTGAAATTAATGTTTTTTTTTTCGTTTCATTAACAAATTTACCTTTAATTATAATTCTTCTATTATATACCTATACCGAAATATAGACTGAGATAAATAGTTGCCGTGTATTGTTGTGCTTTAAAAATGTATAGTTACTATATATTTTTTTCTTGAAAAATATGCATTTGAATAACGAAATCAGATTTAACATAATTACTATTAATTGATTTTAGACTTGAATACAACTAAATAATATTAAACTAAATAATATTAAAACTTAATAATATTAAATAATATATGTTCAATAGTTCTTTTTTATTATATTTTAAATAGGTATAAAAAATTCATTGGAATTTTTCAAGCAACTGGCGTGCTAGGAAAATACCAATTGTAGTTATCTTTAAATACCTAATACATAAATAGCGCATGAGTCTCGCTTGGATTCAAACCATATTTCGCAAAATCTCGTATATTTATTAAATTATTATTCTACTGTCACTTTTTTAAATAAATCTAAAGGTGTATTGGGATACTCCGTTAAATTCATTTTCTATACCGTATTGTTATATTCGCCTTTTTTATCCTTTATTAAAATTATTTTACCATTTTAAAAGTTCTCCCCTATTATTACTGTAAGCACTAAATTATTCTTTTGCTTCGAGATCGAGTTGAACGAAGAATATTTCATTAAAAACTTAAAATAAGCAGTATAGTAGTACTACGTTGTAGGTCAAAAATAGTTTCGTGAATACTCTGAAAAGTCCAAGTTGTAGAAATACATTTTTATAATATGAAATATTATAAAAATGTATTTCTACAACTTTGGCTCAATCAAAGAATGCCATTTTTACTAAATATAATAAATAACATTGCTGTTTTCTAGTCTGAAAGGTGTAGGTATTCTATGACAAATTACAGGTACATGAGACATAAGCAGCGCAGTATGCTATCTGAAAAACACTTTGGTATCCATATCTTGTTGTTGCTCTGAAAGCGTTGGAAAATCTTGCTTTTTGTATTTACTATTAATCAAAAGAAATATTCCGATTAGATACAGAATCGACTATCGTAATAATATATTTATTTATACGCTAACACAACATGAAAAAATCACTTAAGAAGACATAATTATTATTTTGATTACAGACAGACACTTTTATTATGATATATTATTGATTGTTATATGAAAGCACACGCATATTAAGTACGTGCGCGTACGTAAAATTCTGCAAATTCAAATTTTCATTTCATGTAATTAACTAGCCGACGCCTCACGGTTTCACCCCCTTAGTTTCCGTTCCTGTGAATATACGGGGATAAAATATAGCCATATATAATCTTTCAATTACCGAATATTCTAAATTAGTCTAAAAATGGCACATTACCGTGATAAGGTACAGCTTATTATATTAACACCTAATAGATTTTGCAAACCCGGTCGTTTTAAAATATGCCAGAATTGAATTAGTTGCTGTAGCATTTATAAATGTCACAAATGGGTTGGTTCGTCTCGACAAAGTTAGATTGGCTGGCATCGAATGATGACTGTCTGAGATACGTAGTAAAATACACTCAAATAATATATTAATAGTAGCTACCTACCTTGCAGTAGAGAGGTCTGTATGAAGCATAACTAACTCTAAGCTTCTTTCTTTAAAAAATAAAAATATTAGTCCGCAGTAGAGAAGATGGTGATTGGTGCATGCCCCGTATCGTAACCGTTACTTGCGTTTATTAGATACCATTAGCACCTTGGTGGGTCTAAATCACCTCACCAATAAGTAGGTATGTAAGTAGGCTTGGCACTGCACTGGGTCAAAATTATCTGATAAAAATGATAAATCGTTCCTAATATTTTCCTCTATAATATTGTGTATCGAAGTATTTCTTTATTTTAAATAATTAACCGTTTAATTAATTAACGTTGTCGTCAAACCCTCGCGTGATTAAATTCTTTAGGGCAGATCAAATCAATTTAAAATTGACACTGTCATAGAATACAAAACGCAAGAGACGTCACAAATTCCAGAAGTCTCGACTTTAATTATTTTGAATGTATATATTTTACCTACGAGTACTATGAATTTTATTTGTAATAATTTTCGTTAGTGTTTATTTTGCCATGAATTCTGATAAAATATTTTAAATCAAATTATTTTTATACATATAGGAATATCCTGTTTAGCTTTAATGAATCTTTAAGTCTTAAGTCTACTTTAAGAGTTATTGAGACTCAGACTTTCAAAAATAACAAAAGACCGTTCTGTTTTAATACCAACAGTATAATCTTTGATTCATTGGGTTAATTTTATTTGACGTTTTGACAGCTTCGTCAGAATGGGAGAGGTGCATTAATAACGATGCGTTAGAGCGGGAAGGAAGTAATCAATAAAGATTAAGTTATCAGCAGGTGCGTCAGAAGCTATTGATTAATTAGCATCTGTCAAAGATTGATGAAGGTATTTAGAAAAACACAACGAAATTTTACTTAACCGTTTATTTTAATTTGATAGTGTTTTATATATGGTAGCTTAGAAAATGTATTAAAATCCTGTAAATCTATATACGAGTATATAAAAATCAATGGCACTTTTTGTTTTAATTTTATAACTCAAGAACGGGCTCACCTATTCTAACCGAAAGTTAGGGTAGGAGTTGGGTAGTGTAGGGTAGGAATAGGGTAGGAGTAGGGTAGGGTAGGGTAGGAATAGGGTAGGAGTAGGGTAGGGATAGGGAAGAAGTGCACATAAGTAGAAGCGAAGCTTGACCGGGTCCGCTAGTTATGTATCTATTTATTACTTCTGTTACTTTTACTAATTTTGTGACTTTTATTACTAGTATTTCTAATTAATTTGTTCTATTCATTATAACTCATAATTTATGTTTAGTCGATTAATTTTTCATACATCTTGTACTTGACAGACTCCTAGTAGTTATGCTTTTCGTATGTTTTATTTTTGCGTGTACATTGATTTATCGACGATATTTTAGTTGTTATTGTGTATGAGATTGTGATATGATCTCATAACTATTAGTTCTTTAAAAAAAGGACACAAAATTTAACAAATACGTGAAAAGTTTAACAACATATATATATATATATATATATATATATATATATGTATATATAGCTCTTATACATATATGATGCTCTTTGCGTAGCCAGAGATAGGAAAAAATGGCATAATATCCTAAGGACAAAGATCAGAGATGGAGATGGTCACGACCCTCACACATGAGGATTACGACTCACGTAGGAGGATTATAGAATATTATATCATAAAACATTATTATAAAATAAATTATACTAATATTATTAAGAGGAAAGATTTGATTGTTTGTTTGTATGTCTTCAATAGGCTCTGGAAGTACTGAACTGATTTGAAAAATTCTTACACTGTTGGGAAGCTACTCTATCCTCGAGTACTATAGGCTATATTTTATCACCGTATTCCTACAGGAACGGGAACCACGAGGGTGAAACCACGCGGCGTCTGCTAGTTATATCTAAATAAATATAAAATTTTATATCATATGAATAATGTTACCATCAGTTTTATGATGTCCTATTATGATAGAAATTAAAAGAAGTGTTCATATCATAGATACATATTTTAGAACTAGCTGACGCCGCGTGGTTTGACCCGAGTAGTTCCCGTTCCCGTAGGAATACGGGGATAATATATAGCCTATAGCCTTTCTCGATAAATGGGCTATCTAACACTGAAAGAACTTTTCAAATGGAATAAGTAGTTCCTGAGATTAGCGCGTTCAATCAAACTAACAAACTCTTCAGCTTTATAATATTAGTATAGATATCCCACAAGAGGGTAGGCTGAGGTAAACAAGTACCTCGAGCCGGACGAGCTATTGAGTCATGATCCGTGCTCTGATACTCACAATTCCGCAGCACTATAACTCAAAAAGCTCAAGCACATATGACACGAGGACTCCATTCAAGGCGCGGCGCGACGCCTACGCAATCAGGACTGCCACTGATTTCATTTTTAATTTATTTACAAGCCTTCAAGGACACAAGATTAGAGCCGTGATAGCCCAGTGGATATGCCCTCTGCCTTCGATTGTGGAAGGTGTGGGCTCGAATCCGGGGCATGCACCTCCAACTTTTCAGTTGTGTGCATTTAGAGAAATTAAATATCACGTGTCTCAAACGGTGAAGGAAAACATCGTTTAGAAACCTGCAGAACCAGAAAATTTTCTTAATTCTCTGCGTGTGTGAAGTCTGCCAATCCGCATTGGCCCAGCGTGGTGAACTACAGTTTTTTGAAAATTTTCGGTGTCGCTGTTTCATGGACATGAGTTTTACATACTTCTATGTTCCCTGCAATTTTACTGCTCATAGAGCAAATTTTAAAAACATTTGTGTATTTTTTGTGAATATTTTTGGTGTCGATGTTTCGCACTTCCACCTCCATCGCAATCCCATAGATTGTCACGATCCTGACATACCGTAACGAATAATTTGAATCTTTAGCTTTACATAACTTCACTTTAACTTTTCTTTATGAAGTGGTGGATATAAGAATATACATTATATATAACTGCAAGCAGGATTTTCCAAACTCTATCATCTAATTTCTTATTATCAGTCTTTTGTGTTGCCTCCCACTAATACATAAAATCTGTAAAAATATTTAATAAACCTCGAATAGGTTAAAGTAAACAAGCACAACTTGAATTGAACGAGTTATTGAGTCATGATCCATCTGCTGAAAGAAGCATCATATTTTAGTCAATTTGATATTCTTAAGTTTTATTTTTTCATGGCTTTGGATTCAAGGCAGCCCTGACATTAAGCGATATGTATCATCTATGCGAGCGCGATATTTTTAACTCGCAACAACACTTTGATTCAATACCCATTGTGCGTCGGTTGACAATGCTGCTGCGGTAATGCGTGCCCTATGCGATCCTCTAATTTTCAAGCCTTTGGCATCATTGCAATGTGGTAAATTAAAAACTGTCTCGTTAGTCCAGTTGTCTATGTGGCTTCGGATCACTAGGTTCTGGGCTCGTATCCGGTTGGCCTAACATGTGACCAAACGAAGTATCTCACAATATGAAGCCGTGATAGCCCAGTGAATATGACCTCTTCGTTCGATTCTGAGGGCATAGGTTCGAATCCTGTCCTCAACCGCTCAACCGATTTTTATCAAACATATCTAAAAACACTCGCACATAAGTCACCTTTAATACGAAAAAACTAAATTGAAATCGCTTCACCCGTTTGGAAGCTATGGTGCCACAGACAGACTGACAGACACACAACCCTCTTTTGCGTCGGGGGTTAAAAACAAAACAAACTGCCATTCACTATCTACTCTCAGTCGTTATCAACCCATATACGGCTGACTCCTGATTTCGAATCTCCTCTCAGAATGAGAGGGGTTAGGCCAATAGTCCTCCACGCTGGCCCAATGCGGATTGGCAGACTTCACACACGCAGAGAATTAAGAAAATTCTCTGATATGCAGGTTTCCTCACGATGTGTTCCTTCACCGTTTGAGACACGTGATATTTAATTTCTTAAAATGCACACAAATGATAAGTTGGAGGTGCATGCCCCAGACCGGACCGGTCATATCCACTGGGCTATCACGGCTCTCTAAGTACATTAACTATTATAATATTAACGAAATAATTTCAAACAAACCCACACAACTACACAAGCAAGTAATTACGCACTGGCGTCGAGTCCCCGTGTGTTTGTGTGTCTTTAATCCACACCAAGTCGATGACTTAGCAGCCCCATTCATACCACAAATAAAGTCGGTAAAGCAAGTCCTTTATTCGCGTAGAAATCATAAATCAATGGACCTTAAGCTGAGCCTTTATTGTGGAAACTGATTCTGTCACCGCCTCTAATCCTTTAAGAGTTTTCTTATAACTCTCTTTATGTGTAGCATATGCTTGATAACTAGATGAAACGAAATATTGAGAATGTATTATTGTATATATTTATTTTATTTTTGGCACAATACATATAAATTGTTATTGTCATTAAATTAACATAAAACCGATTTTACAATTTATTTTCAATGTGATTTAATAAATACAATAGATGCACTGTTTGTAGATGATGAGTTTAAGTAGTAAATATAAGTGATAACTAGCGATTCGCCGCATGTAGATGTTTATAAGTTATAACCTTACCCAAATATCTTTATTGTTGAGAACCTTATGAAATTCTGATCAGTAGTTTTTTTTGTTTAAAATTGAAGAGTTCGAATAGACATAAACACGTATATTAATTACTAGTAGACGCCTACGAGGATAAATAAATTATAGCATATGGTAAGATAAATTGTACGTCGTAAAAATTATTTTTTGTATTGAATACAATACAAAAAAATATTTTTCAGTTAGTTACTCGTGAAAAGGTACGAATAATTTCAGTAATTATGTGCAAAATAACTATTTCTTTATCTTTACTAACATTCCCTTTTAAAACTATTTTAAATAGACAATAATGTTTACTGATGTGGATGTATGCTACCGCAAACTTTTTTTAGGTCTGTTTTTGAGACAGTAGTCTCAGATTCTTTCCAAAAGTGCTTGTAAAGTGAAGGTAATTACATCACAGAGAAGTAGCATATAAATTTGAAAAATTGGTAATTTGTGTTAAATATACACTACCGAAAACTATTAAACTGCTTCTGTTACTTTCCATATACTGCCCATCCATACAAATCATCCCACTGTTTGTTTGTAAGTCACAATAATCACCGCTCCACTCAATACAGACCTCTTTGTAAACGAATCTTTTTGTTAATTTTATTAATTCAACCTCTCATCCTTTGAATCGAGATGAACGTATGACAAATCGTATCAGAATAATTTATAATATCATTATTAATACAATTATAATGGAACGCGTAGTGGTTTTTAATTATAATTAATGTCCGATATGAAGAACTTTCTTATGTTTGTTTAGATATGTAATTATGAAATTGTATAGGCTCAAATAAAATAAATTTAAAAGAATAATATGAAATTGAAAAATTTTACTCTAGTTATAAAAACGTAGTGGTTCGCGCAGTTAGTTTAGTCCAGTTCCTGGATTCGAGTCCTGAGCAGAGCTATGAAACACATATTTCTTTTAACTGGTATATACAGTCCAGAGTTAGGAGTTCCACCTGTTATACCTGTGTCTCAAAGATAATGTTAAACCGTTGGTCTTTTTCAATATCTTTGTTATTTGGATGGTGGGAGGCTTGGGCCGTGGCTAGTTACCACCCTACCGACAAAAACATACCGCCAAGGGGTGTGGATTTTCATCCTCCTCCTAACAAGTTAGCCCGCTTCCATCTTAGATTGCATCATCACTTACCATCAGGTGAGATTGTAGACAAGGGCTCACTTGTAAAAACATATCCTGTTACAGATAGATACACAGTTATTATCACCTGCTAATCTACATTGAAACAGTGCGTTTGGTATAAGCTCCAAGTCTTTAGTAAAGAGAGTGGTCGCTATAGAGTGAGCCATACAAATAGGTTGATAATGGCATGTATCTTAAAAATCAAAATCAATCAAAATCAAAAATCATTTATTTCAAGTAGGCTCAGTTTACAAGCACTTTTGACACGTCAGTTGACTATTTGTAAAGATTCTACCACCGGTTCGGAAGGCAGGTTCTGCTGAGAAGATACCGGCAAGAAACTCAACAGTTGCTCTTTTGAAAAAGTCATACAGTATTATAATTTACAATTGATAACAATTACTGTTTACATTTCTTATAGTTTTACTTCCTGTGAAGGTGGAAGCTGATCCAACGGCCTCCAAGCATCTTTATCATTAAGGAACTCATTAATGTTGCAGTACGCTCGATGGTATTATCGTCTTATTTATACACTGCTTACCTATATCAAGGTTTTTTATTATCTTTTAACTAGAATGTATTAAAAGTATCTTGATTAGTAGGTAATTACAAAGGACTGTGACGTCACCCTGGTCTCAGCTGAAAATCAGCGCTGGGCATTGCTTTTCTTCGATGAACGGCTAATGCTGAGCTGTAAACCCTTTCTGTTAGGTGTCACAGACCGTCATATAATATCTTAGATAGGATGTACTGTGTGTGACACTTAAAATGGATAAACTTATTTTCTTTCTTCTTCTTTCTTTTTTAACGTGTATGAACATTGTACTTCACAGCTCGTTGATAAAACAATACACAGTGAGAATTAGCAGGGATAACAGACGAATGACACTAATAAATAGAGCGCGAATTGGACACATTCGTTGTTCATTGTCATTCATCCAATAATCGCTTTTAGTCTTAACGACTAAGATTAAGATATATTTTTGTTTAGTCTTAGCGACTAAAATTATTATTCAAGATGCTTGTTGTAAGATTGATTGCAGAACCTCGCGGTTCATGCCGGGATGTTCCCATTTCCATGGGAGTACGGGGATAAAATATAGCCTATTATATAATTAGTTGCTCCCTGGATAATGTAGCTTTCTATTGAAATAATTTTATTCGGTCTAGCAGTTTTTAAGTTTATTCGTTACAGACTTTGGTACTGTAGCTAGTGACTATTTCAATTATGCTTTTTCACGTTTCCATTTTTTTCTCCTTAAACTCTATGATTTCGGGGACAAATAGTATTTTTACAGGATATCTCTGCATTAACTACCAGACTGAACCTTGTGATGGCTAAAACACAAAACATTTTAGTTATTAGTAAAGATATAGGTAAATAAGTGTGCATAATAAAAAACTTACGTAAACTAATCTAAACTACGTTTGTTTGTTTGTTTGATTGAACGCGCTAATCTCAGGAACTACTGGTCCGATTTGAAAAATTCTGTCATTGTTAGATAGCCCATTTATCGAGGAAGGCTATATATTACCCCCGTATTCCTACGGGGACAGGAACCACGCGGGTGAAACTGCGCGGCGTCAGCTAGTTAAGTATAAATTCGTTCTATTATTTGTTAACATAAAATTTATAAGACTAACAGCACACAAGCAACGCATGCTTTGTTAGTAAAATATCGTCGAATCAAACGATATCGTAGTCGTGTCGTCATGTTTAAATGTAAATACGATGTTGTACTAGACCACAATACGCGGAAATGACGTTTAGTGACAATATCACGTGACCAATATGAGTCACTAATTACAATCGACGCCTTGGCCGTCTCACAGCCATTAGGTCCAATTTAATCTCGTTAATTTAATCCGAAGCTGTACAACCCACGCGAGGAAGTCGATCATCAGCGTTTTTAACGGTATCGGCTTTACCAGGACGAGTGGAAATTGTTTTATGGGGACTTTTGAATGGGACTTTAACAAGCCCTTTAACAGGACCTCATCAATTATATTACGTTAATACGTATAATACTCATAAGTTTATGATCTAAAGAGTTTTCCGACGTATAGTGTTCTACGTCGTTAATCCCAAATATAGATTTGATGTGAACTTCAAAAGAATTACAAATGAAGAATTTTTTTTTGATCCTATCGTCAACATCTCCTGAAGATGCTCCGGTTCAATAGGAAACGTACATGGAGGACTTGTCGTTTGGATTCATAGGTTTTAGGTGGAAAATAACAAAATATACAACAACTAAGCGAAACACTACAAAGTGAGGATTGCGTTGTTGGTACAGTAGTGAACCTTTGATGGCTTCCGTGGCGCAGTGGCCTGCGTGGTGGATTTACAAGACGGAGGTCCTGGGTTCGATCCCCGGCTGGGCCGATTCGATTTCTTCGTCTGTCTGGCTGGTGGGAGGCTGTAGCCGTGGCTAGTTACCACCCTACCGGCAAAGACGTACCGCCAAGCGATTTAGCATTCCGGTACGATGCCGTGTAGAAACCAAAAGGAGTGTGGATTTTTATCCTCCTCCTAACAAGTAAGCCCGCTTCCATCTTAGATTGTATCATCACTTACCATTTTAGTCTACCAGATTTAGTCTATGGCTAACTAGTAAAGAATAAAAAAAGCCTATGTGGTTTCAGATCTTGAGATTCTGCATTCGACTCTTTGCTTGGGCTATTAATCTAAAATATTGCTTTGCTTTCTTCAATAAAAAATTGTTGGATGAAAATAATCCAGCAGGGACTGAAGGACTCACGCGCAACGCCCAACAACGTGGTCAATATCTAATTATCAAAGGATAATAAGTTTGAATAAAATAATATAACCTCATTCGCGTGAGAGTGAAAAAAAAGATGCGTTAAAACCCAGAGTTGGCGGATATAGCGTATAGTATAAAGTTGAATGAAGGTCTATTTTCAACGATCAAAATTGAAAATGCTGTTCGATAAAAAAGCGTAGTGTTTTAAAAACGCTGTCGTGTGAATATATACTTGGCATTGGCATTTGGAGCCGTGATAGCTGAATGGATCCCTGCCTCCAATTCCGGAGGGCGTAGGTTCGAATCCGGTCCGGGGCATGCACCTTCAACTTTTCAGTTGTGTGCAGAAATTAAATATCAAGTGTCTCAAACGGTGAAGGAAAACATCGTGAGGAAACCTGCACACCAGAGATTTCTTAATTCTCTGCGTGTGTGAAGTCTGCCAATCCGCATTGGGCCAGCGTGATGGACTATTGGCCTAACCCCTCTCATTCTGAGAGGAGACTCGAGCTCAGCAGTTAGTCAAATATGGGTTGATAATGATGTAATTGGCATTTGTTGTATTTGATTGCTTTTTTAACGTCCGTTAAAATAACTCTTGTGCGAATGATGGCTAAAAACAAACGAATAACAACATACGACTCATCGGAAACGGCAATAGTTGACGAGTATGACAAAAAGTCTTGGTCGATGATATTTTACTCTTCTTCATGTGACATCTTTGTGTGACAGTTAACATTCACCAGGAACGTAACCATGAAATGTCAAATTAAACTCTGTGTTAAAATGAAATTGCTGCCACACTTTTTTCCTATCTCTGGACCCAATTAAGAAGCCCGTGCGAAGTAAAAATACACAAATAGATTAAAATAATTATAATGAAAATAACTTTCAATTAAGCTCGTTATATTATGACATACATCATAAATACCGTTCATAGAAGTTACGATAATCAGTAAAAGTCCATCATCTGTCACTGTCGATATAAAATTACAACCTTATTCTTTTCTCTGCATCCAATTATAATAAAGTCAGCGAGTACGAAATTGCAGGTACAGTAGAACCCGTTTAATTCGATTTCGCAGAGACCCAACTAAAAACGTGTCTTAGACGGGAAAGCGTATTATAAGGGGTATTGGTGGGGATAGTGAAAAATATAACGACTAATGTACACATACATTATAAAAATTAGTGTATTTGGTGTAAATACTACCTAATTATGCTACTTAAAGTCGTCATCAACTCATATTCGGCCCATATTCTCCTCTCAGAATGAGAGGAGTAAGGCTATTAGTCCACCACGCTGGCCCAATGCGGATTGGCAGACTTCACACACGCAGAGAATTAAAATAATTCTCTGGTATGCAGGTTTCCTCACGATGTTTTCCTTCACCATTTGAAACACGTGATATTTAATTTCTTAAAATGCACACAACTGAAAAGTTGGAGGTGCATGCCCCGGACCGGATTCGAACCTACACCCTCCGGAATCGGAGGCAGAGGTCATATCCACTGGGCTATCACGGCTCTACTTACTAGTATTACTCGATTACTTAAAGTAATCACATATATCTGTGATCATTATAGAGTATCAAAAAGATTTTGATGCATTAGCAATTACGAAATTTTCAATTAAATTTTACTTTTGCAGTGCGTTTTCAAAATTTTCAGCAAATCGCATCATGTCAAGGTTCGTTTGCTGTCAGGGTCTTTCAGTTCTTTAAGATATCATGTATGTCTTGTCCTGCAATCTTGTTTAAGGACCTTTATGATGCCCTGATCTCCTTTGGAACCTGGTCGCATTTGGAATAGAATAACATTCAATTATTTTTATTTAAAAATACCTGTGTATTATATATTGACTTGATATCTTTTAAAGACAAATTATCCACTCTATCAATTTAAAATTTCTACCACACCTTTTTCTTTCTACAGCTTTCTTTCATCCGACACTATATCAGTCCACGCGGCCGAAGTCTGGCAACCTTTAGTAGAAAAAATAAAAAAATATGAGTACCAATTAATATACAAATAATTTTCAATTAAACTCATTTGACATGCAAATTATTTCTATGCCAGTTCATTGAAATCTTGATAAATTTATATAAAAGGTGCATAATACGAACATTTCTAGCGAAACAGAGATGATTAATTCATTCAATTTGTGCAAAACACCTTTATTATTTTTCATGTTGCAGTAATTTGTAATTATGCGAAAGTAACATGACATTCATTTATTTCTATTTCCATTCATTTGCGAATATCCTATAATTAATAATAACTGTCAAATTAATTTCTCATTGCTTTTTTTATTAACATGTAGGTTGTGCCTACCTGCGTTACATTTATCGTTTGTAACTACTTGTAATAAGTAACATATTACCGTTTACCTAAACTACTAGTCATATCTTATAATTTGCTAGAAGTAAACATGAGCCGTGATAGCTCAGTAGATAATACCTCTGCCTTCGATTCGGAGGGCGTAGGTTCGAATCCGGTTCGGGGCAAGGACCTCCAACTTTTCAGTTATGTGCAAATCAAAAATTTAAATATCACGTGTCGTATGAGGAACGTTGCATATCTGTGAATTTTCTGTGAAAAAGTGTGTGCTGCCAACCCGCATTGGCCAGCGTGGTCGACTATTAAGCTAATCGCTCTCATTGTGGGAGGAGACTCGTGCTCAACTTAGAGCCTAATATGTGTTAATAATGATGATGATGATGAAGTAAACCTACTTGGTGGTACCTAATAGAGTAACCTCGATTGACCTATCTTAAGCCATCGATGCAGGAGATGTTAAAGTGTTTATGTCTGCATACAATCACAGGTGCACTTTAATGTTCTTTCAATCTCATAGTCCGAATGGATCACACATTGACTAGACTGTCGTCGTCATCAACCCATATTCGGCTCACTGCTGAGCTCGAGTCTCCTCTCAGAATGAGAGGGATAAGGCCAATAGTCCACCATGCTGGCCCAATGCGGATTGGCAGACTTCACACACGCAGAGAATTATGAAATTCTCCGGTGTGCAGGTTTTCCTCACGATGTTTTCCTTCACCGATAACTATCCGACTAGACTGTACATAGATACATTCTCGTAGTCCGAATGGATCACACATTGACTAGACTGTACATAGATACAATCTCGTAGTCCGAATGGATCACACACTGACACGACTGGACATAGATCAGGCGATACATGATCTCAAATACAGTAACCACAAAGTAAGCTTCCCTACTCCAGACTGCTACTAAGATTTTTAGGAAATACCCTTGCAACTACAAAATAGACATCAAAAATTGTATCTAACAGATAACATATCACTCACGAAAATATATTATAATATCAGTAACCACGAAACTATAATTTATTCAGTTCAAATTGAGAGTCGTAATCGAAATAATTTGTCCTCCATTATGTTACATAATAAAACAGCTTATGAACAATTATTATTCCTAATACAGGAGAGGTACCCAATTTCCTCTCTCTTGGACCCCTTTGTGACACTAACTGCTTCTTATTTACCATACAATGAAACGTCGAATTGATCTGATCATCTTATTTTGAATCTCCAAACACGTGCGTAGATATAAGACAAGATGGGAAGATTCTCGTTTTTAAAAAAAAATAAAAAATAACGTTTTTTTTAAACTTTAAAAAAAACAGAGGAGATTCGCAATTCGAAGGGTATATATTTTTTAAGCATAACTTTTTGCAGTATTGTCTGATTTTGATAATTATTTTTTGTTCCAATTAGAATGTTAACAGAACAGCCCCCTAGCCAAGTGGCATGTCGATTCTCTTTCTACGATCGCTAACGCTTCAAAACTAGAAAAATGTATGGGAATGACAGATCTTGATCACGTGACCTGTCGATCGCAAATGTCATTCCCATACATTTTTCTTGTTTTCGAAGCGTTAGCGATCGTAGAAAGAGAATTGACACGCCACTTGGCTAGGGGGGCAGGTAATCTATAAAAATAACATTTTATAAATAAATAGTTTGTAAGCTAATAAGTTTGTAATACGATAATATTTGTCGTAGTTGGAAAGTTAGCGCTAGTTGTCAGACAATTTTGTCTTAAGACAGTGTATTATGTCTGCGCAGCTAAGATATATTGTTATAATTTCCATACGTTAACGCTTGTAAATTCGGTGGGTTGTGGCACCATTGTCTTTATAGACGATGACTCAACTTGGAGTTATTTTTTTTATTCAATGTTATTAGTGATTTGTCTTAAATTTGCTAAATATTACACCAAGTAATTTTTAACCGACTATTTCAAGTGAAAATTTCCGAGTTTTACTCTTTTTTTTTTCGTCGTCATGTTCGTCGTTTAAACAGCTCCGTAAAAATACCTTTAAACGTAGTTGAATGGTGTAAAAAACGGACATCAGCTTCTTGTTAATTATAAGATTCTAAAAAATCTCTAAAAATTACAGACAATTTCGTGAATTTGGGTGTAATAAAAGTCCTTATGTCCTTATGTCCATAGTCTCAGAGTTTTCATTTGTGTGGTCATGTTTATAAGAATATATTAATATTAATTTATAATATATGAGAATATGTTCTAAAATGCTATCAATTAATATTGATTACAAAACAAATCGGTCGAATAATGTAACCAGAAAGGCAACTTGCGGTTAAAGTTCGCAAATTGGACTCAATCAACATTGTGGTTTGGAAGCCTTGCACTTACAAAATACTTCTGAAATTTTGATTGCGTACAAACACAGTCGTGACGTGAAGTTTGCAAAGTTTATTGTTTTAGAACTTTTTATTAATCTACTGTAGATATTCAATAGTCAATTCACCTTTTGCCGTGGAGACCCTTGGGCCATGGAGTCGCAGTGTCAAAAAATTTTACCGAATATTTTCACCGCGGCTAGTTGCCTCGACTGGTGACAGAAGGGCTGGCTCATTTTTTGCGCAAAGGATCAGCCTGGCTGTTCAGCGCGGAAATGCAGCCAGTATTCTTGGCACCATTCCACGTGGGCATGATTTGTATTACAGGATAAGTTAGCTTAAGTTCCTTATTGTATTCTTTCTCAATAAAAAAAAATAGTCAATAGTCAATATATATTTATTTCAATTCGGCTTAGCTTACAAGCAATTTTGTAACGTTAGGTAGGTAAATATTGATATAATATTCTAATTGATATGTCTGGTTTATGCGTTTCGGTGAAAGCCTAATAGGTTGAAACGATGTAATTTGTTTGAGAGGACACAATTTTTAACATAAATTATGAATTTCTACTTTAGATGCTCGTTAAATAGAACTGATATTATCGCATTTTAAACTACACACTATCATACTACAAAAAATATATTTTTTTAAAGTACCTATGGAAAACTTCTGTTTTTTTTTTTAAAATGAATATTTGCCACATCTTTTTAAATATGACCAATATTCCCATTCCCCTCCAGTTAGTCGGTAAAGACTGTGCTAGAAGTGGGTACGACAATAGACCAACGGGGCGGGGATCAAACCACCACCCCTTAGTTATGAGTGTGACCGCTTTTACCGTTGAGCTATTAAGGCTCTATCCGTCCAACTACCGTCTCGAACTCTCAGCATCCAGCGGCTCCCTGCAACCTGCTTGATGTCATCTGTCGATCTATATTCCAAAAAACGTGTGTTAAATTTTAATATCATCCAAAAAATCAAATAACCATTTGATGGTATTATAGGAACATAAGCAATGTCTCGTCCCACAGCTAGTTGCGCAATAAAACAAATCTCCTTAGACGTGGTTCTCCGGTACTCATCCACAAGGCCTCAATTATCGGCCATCGCTGAGCAATCATTCGTTATAAAACTAATTGTGTACATATATCCTGCCGATCGCGATATTTCATGCCCTACGTACTATTAAAATCGAATTACTTGGAGGAGAGCAGACATTACACAATACTGTCTTGATACAAAATGTTGAAATTCTTTTAGAACCGAGTAGGGATGGGTTGATATATTTTATTTATTACTAGCCGACGCCCGCGACTTCGTGCGCGTAAAACTCGATGTAAACTTTCAACTACCCCTATCCTACCCCTAGCCTACCCCTACCCCTACCCTACTCCTACCTACCCCTACCCTACTTTTCTGGTTGATTTTTTACACCTTGTGTCCGAAAAACCCAAATATTATATATCCCTATTTTTTTCCAAAATAAAATTTAGCCTGTGTTACTTGTGGATAATGTAGCTTTCGAATGGTGAAAGAATTTTTAAAATCGGTCCTGTAATTTTTGAGCCTATTCATTACAATCAAACAAACATACAAACAAAGTTTTCCTCTTTATAATATTATAGTATATATAGTATAGATGATTCATAGTCAACAAATAATAGCCCATTATGTGATACATGCTTTTTCTCGTGTAGAAGAAGATGTATTTGAGATTAGACCCACGACGCTGGCAGCAGCTATTCTCAAAAAAATACATTTTTGGCTGGTGGGAAGCTTCGGCCGTGGCTAGTTACCACCCTACCGGCAAATACGTACCGCCAAACAATTAAGCGTTCCGGTACGATGCCGTGTAGAAACCGAAAGGGGTGTGAAAAAAAATTATAAAAAAAAGTGAATTTCGTCTTGCGTCTGCGCCTAACCTCTCAACAACTGAAGAATGATCCGCATCTTGATTTCCTCTCCAACTATAAATAGTCTAGCTTCGATTTGTGAAGCCATTTAATGAGGGGTTATTTTACTATTTCACTAAATAGCCCAGCTATTGCCGACGGCTTCGTTCACATTAACCCAGGTCGTATACCCTCACTATATACTTAATGATAGCATGCCATCTATTTAGTACGTATATTATTAGCAATTTACTGACTATTATATTATTATGATTATGATACAATAAATGATTAGCATACTGTCCTACAGCTGTAAGTATATTCATTAGTTTATTTTATAACAATAATATGCATACTTACTAGTAAGTAGATACTAATTTTAATTACTATACAGGGTGCTGGGGAGTAATTTCCCATAGCTCTGGGGTTATATTATTTACCGAAAATTAATTGAAAATAAGATTGTTTTTAATTAATAAAAAAGATATATGAAGAAAGAGAGAGAGAAGAAGAAATTAAATATCACGTGTCTCAAACGGTGAAGGAAAACATCGTGAGGAAACCTGCATACCAGTGAATTGTCGTAATTCTCTGCGTGTGTGAAGTCTGCCAATCAGCATTGGGCTAGCGTGGTGGACTATTGGCCTAACCCTTCTCAGTTTGAGACGAGACTCGAGCTCAGCAGTGAGCCGATAATGGGTTGATAATGATGAAGATGAATTGAAAATATTCAAGTAACATTGTGTTCTAAAAATAATATTTTCGGGTTAAATAATATTTCTTTTGTAAACAGATCTAATGTGTAAACACATCATTATAATTATGACGTAGCCAAGTTATACGTATTTTCAAATGCAAGGATAGTTAAAGGTATGTTTACATGGATAGTCGAAATTATTTGAATTACTTTGTATGAAAACATAAAAATAAAATATTTTTTAGTTAAAAAAATATTAGTTATGCAATTCGGCTCCTATAAATGACTGCCAACACCTCGAAATTCTGAAATATACTCCCGAGCAACCTGTATATTTTACATTTTTTATGAACTTCAAAAAATTATCTTTATAGGTAGGTAACATTATGGAATATTATTTTATTTTTTATAAAAATAACATCCGTGCATGTTTCAAGGGTTCAAAATCAAAATCAAAATCAAAATCAAAATTCATTTATTTCAAGTAGGCTCAGATTACAAGCACTTTTGACACGTCAGTTGACTATTTGTAAAGATTCTACCACCGGTTCGGAAGGCAGGTTCTGCTGAGAAGATACCGACAAGAAACTCAACAGTTGCTCTTTTGAAAAAGTCATACAGTATTATAATTTACAATTGATAACAATTACTGTTTACATTTCTTATAGTTTTACTTCCTCCAAGTCTTCCTTATCTGACCATCGATCCAAGGCTCATCACTATAAATTAACGGTAATATTAAAAAATATGGAAAATTCAGATTGAATATTTAAGTTTGAGTGATTTCTATATGTCAATCATAATAAGCATAAAAAAAACATCGAACTCCTGCGCATGCCAAATAAACGAAAGCGCCAGTGAGGTTAGTAGCGACATCTGTCTGTGGATAGCTTTAACTCAGACGCTGAAGTTTTTGGACTTTGTTAACACCACGTTAGCGGGTCTTTTGCATTTATAATTTTATGGATGAACCAATACATATATTTTTTTCTCAGAATACAGACAACTTCAGAAGGTGTGATTGTGCTTAGAAATGAAGCTGTTGAAATTACTCTTTTTTGGTGTAATTTCACGAACAAGCGATCTTTGTATGCAGTGTTGTGTGGCGTGCTATAGGTACAGGTACAATTTTTGGACACAATGCGTGCTTTATAATGATGGCTGAACGTGGCTCTGGTGTTTTCTCTGTTCTGAGATATATTCGTATCGAAAAAATCCATAATAGATAAAAATAAAGTTAAGTTACATAATATTTGTACCTTTTGCCGTGGAGACCCTTGGGCCATTGAGTCGCAGTGCCAAAAAATTTTACCGAATCATTTTACCGCGGCTTGTTGCCTTGACTGGTGACAGAAGGGCTGGCTCATTTTTTGCGCAAAGGACCTGGCTGTCCACCGCGGAAATACATTATATTCTTTATTGTATTCTTGTCACAATTCCACGTGGGCATGATGTGTATAGCTATTAGGATAAGTTAGCTTTAGTTCCTTTTTGTATTCTTTCTCAATAATGGATATATACTTTTATAAATTCATAATGGATATATCCACATTGGATGGATTCTGAGATACATTCATATAAAAAAAATCCAACTATCTATTAAAATCTCATTTATCAGAGTGTATTTTTATATTTTTTACAGGTTATCTTGCTAAATCATGACCCCAATTCCCTAGTTAAAAAAAAAAAAAATCCCTAGTCGCTTGACACTTAGTTTCTTGGCTACTTTTCCCTTCTTCTTAATCGTTCACTCTTAGCAGAGTGGTAGAGGTTACTTTTCCCTAGACACCCCTTAAAATTTATTCTATACCTTTATGTTTTTGAGGGTTACTCATGGTATCGTGCGTGTGTAAAGACCCCTATCCAGGAGCACCTTGCATTCAACCAACATGTACGTAACTTGCCATTGCCTCACCACAAGTATAATGATTTTTCAAAGTGCACATCGTAGTTAATCTGATCTCGGATGGCACCAATACATTTGTCGCGTGTCTCCTTTACATCCGCATATACAAACTTTTTTATAATTTGTATTTCAAGGTTAAACACTAACAGCAATTACGTAGAAGATCATAATAGACTAATAATCAATATTTATTCTTTAGTTTTTGTAAATACTTTTAAAATATTTAAAAACAAACAAACAAAAAAAGGCGCTATTTTTCTTGAATAATGTTGGAAAATACTGATGCAGTCTAATCCAAAACTTCATTTGCATCCAACTTTGCTAAAAGAGTTTTACCGGTAGGTATAATCTATACTAAAGAGTTAGTTTGTTTGTATTGTTTGTTTGTTTGTTGGATTCAACGCGCTAATCTCAGGAAATGCTGGTCCGATTAGAAAAAATCTTTCAGTGTTAGATAGCCCATTTATCGAGGAAGGCTATAGGGCTATCACACTAATAGGATATATATTATCCACGTATTCCTACGGGAATGGTAACCATGCGGGTGAAACCACACGGTGTCAGCTAGTATTCAAATGTTTATTTTTGTAAAGTCTAATGGCTATATTTAAAGTTGTGAACTTAAAGTTGTGAGAGTTTTATACGTATCCAATCTAAGACCTTCATCATTATCAGCTGATGGACGTCCACAGCTGGACATAGGCCTCTTGCATGGACTTCCAAACAAAACGGTCTCGAGCCGCCAGCATCCAGCGGCTCCCTGCAACCCACTTGATGTTTTCGGTCCACCTAGTGGAGGGTCGACCAACACTGCGCTTTCGCCATTCCAGCACTTTGGACCCCAACGTCTATTATCATATTTTTATTTAAGCCTACTACAAGTACTAATGAACTTGTTAACCACTACGATTATGTTAATGAACTGCCGCGGATCAAGGCTAATATAATGAACGCTTAAGATTACACGCAACGATAGCATACATACAGAAGCCCAAAGAACAATTTTATTATTATAGCAAACGAAATTCGCATAAAACTTAACATTTTTGCAAAAGCCTTAAGCCGTCATGACATTTTAAAACTAGTTGTCCTTCCAGGAACATATGGACATGATATAGAGAG
This sequence comes from Bicyclus anynana, assembly GCF_947172395.1. Classification (NCBI taxonomy): domain Eukaryota; kingdom Metazoa; phylum Arthropoda; class Insecta; order Lepidoptera; family Nymphalidae; genus Bicyclus; species Bicyclus anynana. The sequence continues at coordinate 6,287,914 of NC_069090.1, forward strand.
CCTTCAATCGATCAAGCGTGAAATTGTCCGTCTCTTTCCGCGGAGCGATATTGAGTGACCAATATATTGGGGAGAGGGAGATGGGTAGTTAGAGGACAGACCACGCCCCCATCGATCTGATAATGAAAACAACTTGCTCCGCTCAAGCGCATGATTTTTATCTCATCGTGAGTTTGACTTCGCGATTACACCGCGTGCTGAGGCCTTTTGTATTTAAAATTATCTTTATTTAAGGTGACCTCCCATAGGCCTTTATAACGCGAACATAACCTTAACTCAGAAAGCGCTATTTACAAGCACAGTTTACTTTCTTTCTTCTACTAAAAGTACCTCTTCGATAATTACATCTACACTGCATACTTCGTTATTAAAGGAGATCGATAAATTTTCATTAATTATGAATCAGATTTTCAGTCACAGACACAGATATTATGAATAATGTCTTCAATATTATAAATATTGTATTGGCTCTTTTCAGTAGAAACTGAAAAGAACTGAATAATGCCTTCAGAACTGGCGGTAGAATCTCTATAATAGTCAAAACTTGACGCTTAAAACTAAGCCTATGAAAAACTCTATTTAAAATAACATTAACGTCTCTGTCATATTCTTGTCATGTATATAACGTATTGATGTATTATTCGAATCACTAGCACAAATAATCAAATAGTTTACCAGAATATTGTAAATAATATGACTTTCTTGATGACTCTTTTCAGTAGATACTGCCTTCAGAACTGGCGGTAGAATCTCTACAATAGTCAAACTTGACGCTTAAAACCAAGCCTATGACAAACTCTATTTAAAATAACATAAACGTCTCTGTCCTATTCTTGTCATGTCTATAACATATTGATTTATTATTCGAATCACTAGCACAAATAATCAAATAGTTTACCAGATATAACATGAACTTAGAAAATATATTACTTCACAGCAAAAGTGTATCAAAGAGCTCGGCGCGGCTCTGTTCGCACTTCAACGCACCATGGGAAATCACCTTAACTTTGAACGTGGGAGCTACGGATATTCAAAAATGTTTTATTGCATTGAGTCACGACTGTACGTGATCCCTCATGGGGTTAGAGTCGTTGACACGGTAATGACGGATCTTGATTGCTCTTGTCTACGATCGGCATTTTCACGAACTAACTTACCTATAGATATAATAACACTAGCGGACGCCCACGACTACGTCCGATTAGACCTCTTTAATCCGGCTCTATCGCAAAATCCGTTCTCAGTGGATACCTACTAACTATAAACTACCTTCCTGCCAAATTTCAGCTTTGTACAACAAGAAGGTTTTCGAGATTTCGTGACGAAACCTTTCGCATGTATATGTTAAAGATTAAAGAAGAAATAAAAATAATTTATTTAACAATTTATTTCGAGGCAAAAATTAATAGAAACATTAATTTTTGTATTGTAGAATTTTCTGAGTTTATAAGGAAATGTATTCCTATACAGCTAAAGAGTAGATCTAGGGAAACATAATGTACTCGTATATCTCAATACTATAACATTTCTCTTCACTCATTATCACTGAACCATTTCTAGCTGTAGGTATCCAATTATTTGATATTCGAATAACTCATCTTTCTGATTATATGTAGTTCAGTCTAGTAAACTTTCTTAACTAATGTAAAAAAATGTCTAATCATTAGTCTTGGGAGACCGTGCTGTCTCTTGCTCAGTAACTTTCTTTCCAAGAATAAAATTGAAGCCAATATTTCCTCTAAGTACCTACCTAAGTGTTTAGAGACAACAAGCCTTATTACTTACCTTATTATTACTATCACTTCCTTATTATTACTTCCAGTACATAGATATACATTTGATATAAAGCTTTTATAGTACAGAAGCACAATTACAATAAAAAAATAAAAAGTAAAACTTCTTTATAATACGTCATCAACCCATATTCGGCTCACTGCTGAGCTCGAGTCTCCTCTCAGAACGAGAGGGGTAAGGTCATTAGTCCACCACGCTGGCCCAATGCGGATTGGCAGACTTCACACACGCAGAGAATTAAGATAATTCTCTGTTATCAGGTTTCCTCACGATGTTTTCCTTCACCGATTGAGACACGTGATATTTAATTTCTTTAAAATACACACAACTGAAAAGTTGGAGGTGCATGCCCCAGACCGGATTCGAACCCACACCCTCCGGAATGGGAGGCAGAGGTCACACTCCACTGGGCTATCACGGCCTCTATAATAATAGCCCTTTTATCTTCTTTATAATAATAGCCTTAAAATATCGCACATTTTAATTTTCGTTTCGATTTAATTTTTTGTTTTTTTACTGTAAATATTTAAAATTTGAGAGCAAATATCATAGATCAGCATCGGCACATATATCTCAAAACATTACGAGATAAAGAACGATCTTCGACCCAAATAATAATCGTGTCTGCACTTTTTTCAGAAGCCCCGTTTCATCTAAAGCAATTAGGCGCGCGCCATTGACAAAGATTAGTTTCGAGCGTTTTGATTTTACAGGGAAATATGGCGGGAATATGCTGGTAGTAATTTTTATCGCCAGCTCGCATCCCATCTGAAGTTGGAGATTAATGATCCGCCGCGTCTAGTCATACGGTTCCGCCGAATGCCGTAAAAACTGCGCGCAATTCTGTTTTTATGCCGATGTGGGAATGTAGATGGAGGTGGCATTTTGGTGATATTGTTGTGGTATTAGGTGAAAGGTCTTTATAGGCTGATAGATTAATCGAAGAGACTTCGACTGTAGATTGTAAGGTTGGCAGTTATATCCTGGGCACGCATTTATAACTTGAAGCCTGAAATCTGTGAAAACTTGATGGATTAAGACGAAGATTCATTTTTATTTGGCAGGTTAGAACTAGTCTGAGTTTGTAAAAACTTGTCTTTTCAAAGGTAGGGTATATTATGGTCACAAATAACTTCAAGGTGAAAAAAATCCGCTATAACTGGATGGATTTTGACTTAATTTTTCTAACTTTTGTCTAACTTTGAGGCCTGTGATTTCAAAGATAGTCTGATGGGTTACACACTCATTATTTATTTGAAAGGTTAGGAGTTATCTATGTCCCGGGCACGCATCAATGTACGTTATAATCAAATAAAAATAATTATTAAACCTATTTCTATGTATCTCAAAATTCTCTACAATGATCTCTAGAGGCTAGCAGTCCATAAACTGCATTTAGTCGGCAGGCTGGAGTATGACCTAATGATACAAAATAGATATAGCAAACGTAACAAACAAAAACTATCAATGTTATACATTATGTGTTAAGAATGGGTATGTATTGTCTATGAGTATTCTTACTAATAATAAAAAATAATTTTAAATTGGCATTCGTCTAATCTAGAATGTAGATTAAATTTTACTGTTTCTTATATCTAGATCTCTATTATAAATACGTACTTTCAGAATAAAACGCGTTAAGTAATAATATTTGAAGTAATACTATAATAGAGATTTTTATATACCGCATCCATTAAAAAAATTGTCGTGTAAGCCACACATCGTACCCCTACCTTTAATTGCTGCCATCTTGATACGGGTGTTATATCGAGCGGCAAAATGGGTTTTTCGCGGTTACAGCAACTTTGTACTCGCACATTATCGGATTTGCCAGATACTGATACCCGTTTTGGGAAAATATGCACAATGTTTTGCACAATTTACTAAAAATTTGTCTATTACGATTTTAAAATATATATGTATATACAATAACTTTATCAGCAATCTTCTTCTTACACCTCGCATATTCTCGTTACACGGGGTCTGCTTTCCCAATCAATCGGCGCCACTTCGAACGCGGGTGTGCATCGTCGTCAGAGAGTCCCAGTTCTTTAGTCCCAGTCCCAGATCCTTTTGGACCGTAGTCAGCCAAGTAGTCGGGGTCTACCCCTACCTCTTTTACCCGTAGCGATAACGAATAACGTCATCAGCAATAGTACAAAATATTTCGAATCTTACAGCTTGATACGAGTAGGTATACAAGGCAAGGTACAAGGAAGCTGAAGACCTGATAGAAGGCATCTACTAGCTCAAACACCTCTGCTCAAGAATCGTACTTCAATCAATCAATCAATCTTCTGAGCTGCCTGTAGATGAAATGGCACTTGAAGAAGAAAATATTTTTTCTAGTTCTTCTTCAAGAGTCTACCTGATCTTTAGTGCCTTATAGAAATGTTTTTCATCAGTAGCAAGAATGTCTAAAGAACGAAGAACAGCATAATATTATATAATAATATGTCATGTCTTCGCTCTTGAAAATTTAAAGTATTTTTATAAGGCTATATTAAAAATACCAGAGTCGGCTATGCTGGTTTTTATTTGTCATCGTACAGGAATATATTTTTTTAAAGCTATATAACCATAATGCCTCACGATAGGTAAACATGGTACCGACATAAAGATCAAGTAGGTACATAAGAGTTCATGCCACCATTCTGATTTCCGTTTCTGATCAACAACTTTGACGCGTTTGGCTAAAACTCTCGATTCGACATTCCAAAAATATTCCAAAAAAGTCAAATTCTTCCGCCAAATAAAGCGAGACGCGTGCATAAGAGCGAGAGGGCAATTAAAACATTTTTCTGCCGGCGTGACGCCTGCGGGCTCATCAGCTAGGTTTCTCAAAACATCAAAATAATTATACACCGTAAACGAATAATGATTGAAAGGTCTACACATTGGTTCGGTTATAGAGTAGCTACACACAGAGAATTTAATTTTTCGATTCGTTGTTTTCTAATACACTTATAGACCTTCAGAAATATCTGGGATATAATTCGCACAAGACAAGAGTATTCGCTAACATTGTCGTAATAGTAATTGAAAGCGACTGAACACGTTACGTTTAATGGATTTCGTATTTCCCATTGATGGTAACGATTTCTAAAATGTGTACGAGTACTCAATGCTATTGCAATTTTAAATCAAATACTTTATTCGACTTTATCCTCTGAAAACACACCAACTACTTAGCGAATAATCTATTTCATTACCATCATCATCATCATCATAGTTATCAGCCGATGGACGTGCACTGTTGAACCTAGGCCTCTTGCATGGACTTCCAAGCACAGCAATCTCGAGCCGCCAGCATCCAGCGGCCCCCTGCAACCCGCTCGATGTCCTCGGTCTATTGGCTCTTCGAACTATGTGGCCTGCCCACTGCCACTTCCGCTTCACGACTGGCTGAGCTATGTCAGTGCTTTTGGTTTGTCTGCGGATCTCCTCATTCCTGATTCGATCACGCAGTGAAACTCTAAGCAGAGCTCGCTCCATCGCCCGCTGAGTGAATCTATGTATGGTCATAGAATACTTAGCGAATGACCCACATGTCCTGTCATAGCCTAAAAATTCTACCACTCTTGTAATTATGATATCATATACTCGAGTTTAAGAATTATTTTAGGTGTTTTAATTAATTTCTATCGCATAAAAGTTAAGTAAAAAATAATGTCCTTCTCCTTCCTTCCTTCCTTTCTCTATATCACTACCTTATCCAGCTTTTGTTATATCCTCAACAATTAACTCCTCTGCTTTACCTTTTACATTATGTGTTAGTCATACAAATTTGGTATAAAATATATGTACGAGTAGGTAAGAATTGTCTTAAAATTAAAAAGAAAAAGAAGATTTCAATGAACACTTTTCTGTATATGAAACTTTTCCATCATCGTAGATACTTCAGCGTCCTTCAAATAGGTCTCGCCTCTGTTTCCGTAGCCTACTCTTTATTATAAATAAGAGATCGCCTGAAGCGGCCCATCTGAATCGTATGAACCGGCGGCATGTCGAACAAACTCCAACACGACTGCTATTAAAAGGTCTTTAGGTTGCGACAACCAATCTATTGATACCCCCTGCTAATGTAAAATCACCCTTGCTTCAAACACAATAAAGTTTATACAAACTACAAGACAAAGTTTGCGAAACACTTAACATAATTGGCATTACTATTTGCGATTAATTTATACTAACTTCAACTTTATTTATTAAAGGATAAGGTTGTGGTGGAAAGCAGAAAGTTCTTTTTGATCGGGCATCTGCATTGCGAGTAGTTATTTGAAAAACGACCGATTCGAATTAATGAATTAACCACCGGTTTTATCCGATACGGCTATCCCTTTGTTCATTATTTTGATGTGCTCTTATGTTGTTACCATTAAGTTTAGGATATTTGTAAGTAAGTATTATTTTGGTTTATTAATGGGTCGGCATATCATCATCAGCTGTCTTTTGAAAAAAAAAAATCTTTGTAAAGTTCATTCGGTTCTATTGCACCTGCAATTAAAACTTTATTAAAATCTATTTAGTGTTTTAATTTTATAGAATTAATTTTTGTTCACGAGCCACTGTGTACAGAAAAAAGAATTGATGACAGCTGCTGCTGTTTTTTCAATTAAACTAATTTTAATAATTATACTAAAATCATACTTTATGTGCACTGTTTACTTACAAGCAATTAGAAATGAAGGTAGAAAACGCAGGTCTTTTTATAACTTATTGATTTTAAATTATGTATTGTTTTTGTATAAAATGTTATTCAAAATATATTATCTATGTTTAATTGTTCCAAGCTTATTAATCAAATTTATTTTCATTAATTTCTGTTAATAATAATAATTATTAGGTGTGAAATGACCAGCTATCCTCTTTTTTAATTTATTTGTTGGTAAACAGTGCACATCCATTAAGGCCGTAGTACACTACAGCTACGTCATTAAGGAGCCTTGGTGACTGTGCAGTATAATAGCAGTCCCACGTTCGAATCCTAGAACAGGCCATGAGTCACAGAGGAGACGGCCTTAGAGAGCCGTTCCACCCATCTCTTCTTCTGCCTTCGGGTCCCGTCGGGCGATGCTTCTGCGCTCAATAGCTCAACCGTAAGAGGGGTCGGACTCATCATCGAGGGGTGGTGATTCGATCCCCGCCCCGTTGGTCTATTTTCGTACCCACTCCTAATACAGTCTTTCCCAACTAGTTGGAGGGGAATGGAAATATTTGTCATATTTACAAGATATGGCAAATATTCCTTTAAAAATATAAAAAAAACTAAAAAGAAATCCCTCGGTGATGCCCGTCGAGGTGTAAGTATAGAGCCTACAGCATTTACATTGTCAGAATAAAAAGCTATGAAATTATTGTGTTTGCCATTCTTAAAATTAATACTTAACATCATCTTGAGTTGAGTTATAATCTTGAGAGAGTATAAACAAATAGTGACGTTTTTAAACTGCCTTTATGCTAAGCCCACTTGAAATAAAACAATATTGATCGATTTTAGTTTGAGTTGGACTTTACAATTTCAATTATAGATCATAAAAAACGATAAAGCTAACCTTTATTTCAAAGAACACTGAAGGGTCAAATCATTATGATCGTTATATCAGCCGATGGACGTCCACTGCAGGACATTTTTTTTTATTCTTTACAAGTTGGTCCCTTGATTACAATTTCACCTGATGGTAAGTGATGATGCAATCTAATTGGAAGCGGGCTATCTTGTTAGGAGGAGGATGAAAATCCACACCCCTTTCGGTTTCTACACGACATCGTACCGGAACACTAAATCACTTGGCGGTACGGTGGTAACTAGCTACGGCCAAAGCCTCCTACCAGCCAGACCTGGACCAATTAAGAAGACCTCAATCGGCCCAGCTGGGCATTGAACCCAGGACCTCCGTCTTGTAAATCGCGCACACCACTGCGCCACGGAGGCCATCAAAATATCTTCTATAGGGACTTCCAAACATCATGAACAACATCCTTAGCCGCCTGCATCCCTGCGACTTTGTACATGAATTATATACGTGCGCTAAATTACTAGCACTAAATCAACAATTTAAACAGATATTGGAATCCTTATGCACAATTTCAGCCAATTTTCGATCCCGAGGGCGTGCTTAGCTATTCAGTTTTAGATATCACACCCGATCTGTTGACAACTGCACTACAGGTGGTGAGAGCTGCGTTTACTAATGTTTGGTCACTTGAAACTAACTCGAGCAAGTTATCTCTCAAGTCTAATAGAGTAGAGAGTTCAGATTGTTTTGTTTTAAGTTAATCTTTAACGGCTTTCGCTTCTATCGTATACATTTAATTTAAAATTTATTAATTTATCTTAATTGAATATTATGCTGCTTAAAAGAGGCTTATGTCCAGCAGTAGATGACGGCTGATAATGATGATGATGATTATGAATATTTTTAAAATGATTCCACTGACTTATTATAAATTTAATATGGATCATAACAATATGTTAGCAACTAATTACCACCAAACTTTTGGCATTCTACCATGCCTACCACCATACACATCTGTACAGACTTTCGTAATTTTGATAGCCTACGCCTACTATCCTATTACGGCTATTTCGATTTAGGTGTATAGGACTATTAGAATTTAAGCTACTTAGTTATGTGTTATTGTTTCTGAATAAAATTAGATAAAGTACAGTATGAAACGATATGCAAGTTTTTAAAAGTCTCGGTTTATACATACACTCGCATTTTAAGATCTTATACCTATAATGCAAACCGTTTCATCTAGTGTAAAGTTTCACAAGTATAAATTAGTGTTGATCAAGTAACTTGCCCAATGTAAACGGGTCTATCATACCCTTCAGGTACATCCAATCTCTCAGGGACGGTGCGGTGACAGAATTGTCTGTTGAACGGAAATTGTTCGATTATCCTGCAGTTTAGAAGATGGAACGAACACGTTTCAGTTTAATTAAATTTTGCATACTAAAATTACTGAATTGGTTCAATCGTGGATTTTTTATTTCACGATTAACGTTCCAGATGTTCTTAGACTGCCCCGTTATTTCAGTGATTGCTTTGAGCTTATGGATCGACAAGATGACGTACGTTACTTGACTTATACGAAATTGAGATTCTATGTAACAAATGGCATCCGGTGCCTTTTGTGGATATCATGCAGTAGTGATATCAGCAGGTGATATTTATTCAGGTGATATTTGTTTATTTTTATATTTAGTAAATAAAGACCAAATTAGTGAATGGGTGACTCAGTATCGTGATGTTTGGAAGTACCTACAAAAGGCCTATGTCCTGCAGAGGGCGTCCATCGGCTGATATGGCGATGATGATGATGATAGTGGATAGGCCAGCAGAAAGTGGGAGGATGGTTGTGTGAGACCTCCGTACCGTCAACTTGTAATAGATGAGCATGGGTCTAACGTACCTGCGGCGAAGACTCTATACAGGCCGATTTCCGCCGGGTTACCTTTTAAAAATCCATACATAATGAATATGTATGGATGTATGAAAAGCCGGAGTTTGTATCAAGGGCATGAATTTCCTTTACTTTACCTTCGGTGGCTTACCTTCAAAATTCCATCCTTCGCCACTGATACCTTTTACAATCAGAGAGTGGGTCATCAAAAGAAGTTTGACGATGATGATCTTAGATTACACTGCCACTTAACACCATGATGAAAAAAAATAGGAGTCGATTAAATTTCGATTTAATTCCAAATTAAAATCAAGCACCTCCACAATTAGGATATTTCGTTATTACACGCAAAATGTACACGGCGACACCGATCGCCACTTTTGTTGCTAAACACGTAAAAAAAAGCGGACACCGTTCACAAAGCAACCTTTTCTTACCGCAAAAAAGTTTTCCACGGGGGGGAACGGGGGCACATTTTTCCCTTTACCCTTACAAACGGACCGCAGTTTAAAAAAAAGTTACCGGGACCCGCGTCGGCCGACAAAAGAGGTTTTTTTTCTGTATTTTATATTTCAAATATTAAACAACGTCGTTAGCGGTTAGCATTTGCTGAATATCCCAAATAATTTTGTGCGCTTTTGAAACTCTGTTCGTTATTTTTTTTTTTCACCGTGCCCGAGTTGTCTTGTTTTAAGTGGGTATTTAAAAAATAAGTTTCTTCTGGGATTGTTTCGTTTCGTTTGTGAATGTTGTGCGGTGAAGGGTTTGAGGAGCTGTAGGTATTGTGTTGTGCGAACATTGGTTGTTGTTGCTGACAACAATTGTTGAAAGAGTATTAGTATTATTAGTGCTTTTAACCCCTAAATAACCTTATTTTACGTGTTAATCTAATCTAATGTTTATACCCCTAAAGTAAATTTAACATTTCTTATTAGCTCTATCTTTCAAACAATTCCACAGCTAAGATACTAAAATGGGTAGGTACAATTGGCCAATGCTAAGACAAATTAAAAAAAAACTTTTATTTTTGTTACAGCCACCATAATCTACTAATTGCTAAACAGAATAAATAATGTGATTTATATCTTATTGCAAAAAAATAAAAATTCAAAATTCATTTATTTTAAGTAGACTCAGTTTACAAGCACTTTTGATACGTCAGTTGACTATTTGTAAAGATTCTATCACCGGTTCGGAAGGCAGGTTCTGCTCAGAAGAAACCGCAAGAAACTCAACAGTTTCTCTTTAAAAGAAATCATACAATATTATATTTACAATTGATGACAACATTACAATTTCTTATAGTTTTCTTCCTGTGTGATGGTGGAAGCTGATTCAATGGCCAAGCATCTTTATCATTGAGGAACTCATTAATGGTGTAGCAACCTCGACTAAGTAAATGAATATATGAAATAATTTTACTTATACAAAAGGAAAGAAATTTATCCATTTATCCCAAAACAACAGAATTCCAAAACATCCAATAACATATTGTGAGAAAAACTAACCAATAACTTCATCTTATTTCCTGCGAAACTAAGACAGCACGATCTCGTTAATAATATTATCTTTTCTATTCCTATACGAATAGAGTTATCCTCCTTCAATGCTACTTCTAATCGGATAATTATTCAAGGAAGCATTAGGTTGTAGTTGCACTAAGCGCAGCATTCATTTCTCAATAAAATAAATATTTAAATACCCGCTCACTTTCATCCACGTAGACACCGTTTCTTTGGGAATAAACAGATAAAATATAGTCTATGTTACTGGATGAAGATATAGCTTATATAATGATTTATTTATTTTGCTATCATCCGCGAAAATTCGGCGAACCCATGCGACAACGTCACCCAGGTCCGACAAAATACTCTCTACGTACGTTTCACCCCGAAACCGGAGCATCCTCAGGAGATGTTGACTCTACAACGTGCAATTGCAAAGTGTCGTTTTCGACCTTTGCTTCGTCTTTTATAGACCAAAAAGTAGGTGGGGCAAGAGGTGGGCGTTGCCAAAATACTCATAATATAAGCGATTTATCTCGCATCGCATTCAAACATTTTTATTAGTGGTGACTTCGATAACTCTATTTGTTCATTTAATAAGGTAATTCCTGACTTATTATGTTTTATTATTTCTAATTGTTCCAAAACGCATAGTCGTAGGCCTTTATTGCAAGTGTGTAAAATGTCATACATATGATTATCTGCCAGCTTATGACCAGTATCTAGGAGATGCTTTGCAAAGTGCGACCTTTGTGGACGGTCATTTCGAACAGCGGATATGTGTTCCTTGTAACGTGTATCAAAATTCCGACCGGTTTGACCAATATATGTTGCATTACATTCAGAACATTGCAATTTATATACTCCCGATTTATGTTGCTTTTCTAGTTTATCTTTACCATTGCAAATATTTTTAAGAGTGTTATTTGTTCTGAAAGCCACATTTATATCATGCTTTCTAAGTGTTTTTGCAATACGTTCCGACACTGGACCAAAGTATGTTAGACTAGCTTTAAATTTTTTAGGTTTTTCTAATGGAATTCCATAAAGTTCTTTTCTAATCAACACCAATTGTTAACGATGATTGAGGAGAAGAAGAAGCTGCGTAGGAAATGGCAAACCCTACGATGCCCGACCATGAGGTTGCAGCTCAACGCTCTGGCAGCTAAAGTCTCTCCGGAAAACCCCCTCCGATTAGGCCCCTCATGGCCAGTGACGGTACCCCCCGTTACCGAGCCGAGGACCGAGCGGAGATTTTTGCGGATTTTCTGGAGTCGCAGTTTACACCGAACCCGACCACAGATGTGCAACAAGAAGATACCATCGAGCAGCATTTGAAGGACTACTTCGAGTTGCCGATAGAATCGACAGAGGACCCCGTCGTGTTTTCCCCTGGACAAGTCCTAAGGATGATTCATGATTGAAAAAAGAATAGTCTCCGAAGAAATACAAACTATGAAGAGTGGCTACTATCACAAAAAATTCTTTGAATGTAATAAAAAACCAAAAAAAATGTGGGATCTAATAAACAGCTTAACGAGCAATAATATTAGAGAAGTTTCGATACCAGCTAAACTAAAAAAAGGTGACAAGGAATTAAAAGATGGAAAGGAAATTTGCGAATATTTCAACGAATTCTTCTCAACTGTTGGCTTATTCTTAGCAGAGGCTATCGATATAAAGTATCACAATAATAAAATATATACTGATGCAACACAAACCAGTAAAAATCTTAACTTTGGTCTTTATGATCTAAATTTAACAACAACAAAAGAAATCACACAAATAATTAATAACTTAGACTCTAATACTAGTTCTGGTATCGATCGTATTAACACTAAAGTTGTAAAGTCCATTAAAAACTCAATAGCCGATGAACTTACTCGATGTGTAAATGATTGTTTAAAAAATGGTAGCTTTCCTGCATCTCTCAAGTTAGCCAAAGTGACTCCTATCTATAAATCTGGCACGAAATCAGACCCTAGTAACTACCGTCCCATTTCCGTTCTACCTATAATGTCAAAAATATTTGAGAAAGTAATATATAATCGGCTAGAATCTTACTTGAATTCCATTAACTATCTATATCCTAAACAGTATGGATTTAGATCAAAATCAAATACGTTATCTGCTACTGTTGATCTAGTGACTAAAATAAAAAATAATATAGATGCCAAAAAAATAGCTCTAGGGATATTTATAGACCTTAAGAAAGCCTTTGACACGGTCAGTCATAAAATTCTACTAAAAAAACTACAGGATATAGGTATCACCGACAACGCATATAAAATTTTTGAATCCTACTTGACTGATCGCTTTCAAGTAGTAAAGATTGGTAGTTATCAAAGTGAACCGAAATCAATAACTTACGGAGTTCCACAGGGCTCGATTCTCGGATCCATACTGTTTTTGATTTACATAAATAATATAAGTAAACTAGGGCTTAAAGGTGAACTTTCACTCTATGCTGACGATACCACTCTGTTTTACTATGGAAATAAAATCGAAGACATAATTCGGGACGCCCAAAACGACCTGAACCTACTTAATATTTGGTTTCAATGTAATTTACTTACACTTAATGTTAACAAAACTCATTATGTAATTTTTACAGCTAAAAATAAAAAAATCAACGACTTTGAGCCACTTAAAATTAATAATATTACCATCAGTAGATCAGACTCTGAAAAATATTTAGGCTTAACTCTAGATAACAAACTCACATGGAAACCACATATTAAAAATATTAAAAATAAACTAATATCTCTAACTGGAGCCCTTCGCAGTATTGTTCGATGCCTACCTCAAAAAATTCGCTTTCTAATCTATAATTCCTTGGTAAAGCCACACGTAGATTATCTGATTCAAGTCTGGGGGTCTGCAGCTAAAACTAATCTAATGGAGCTACAAACAGCGCAAAATAAACTGATAAAAGTTCTATTTCACTATGACTTCTTAACACCAACAGAAAAAATATATAAAGAAACCAAATTAATGAACATAACAAATACCTATAAATATTATTCTTGCATCTTAATACGCAAATTGTTGACAAAAGAAATACATTCAAACATCACCTTTACAATAAAAAATAAATATCCGCAACTGCGAAATTTAAGAAGCGCCAATAACATAATTTTACGCCCACCAAGAACTAATTATGGTAAACGAAATGTTACTTATGAAAGTGCTCAATTATATAACAAGCTTCCAAAATGCATTAAAGATTGCAAAAGTATTATCCTGTTTAAAAAACTCCTGAAAGCCCACTTAAACTAATTATTACCAATTAAATAAAAAACTATATCACCGTGCCGCATCTAGTCGCACATTACTCTCTGGTAATGTCGACCGGCCGCTGTTGGTATTTTTCTTTCAATGACTACCTACAAATAGTCATTAAAAATTGAATTATTATGTATTTTTGTTTATCACGTTATAATTCTTACTATATATTTTGTTATTATATTATTGTTTATAGTTTATTTGTTAGCACTACTATTACTATTATTACTACGTTATACTATTTCTTGTACGCTCAAACTGAAATGTATTAGCCTGTAAGTTTCACATAAGTGAATAAGTTAATTCTTAGTGAAATAATAAATATTTTTAAACCCATGATTCGACGAACTAAACTACGTAAAGCACCCGGCTCCGATAGAGTCACTAACGAAGCCCTGCGTCACCTTCCTCCACGAGCAATCGCGACGCTGACGCGGCTCTTCAATGGCATCCTCCGCACCGGGCACTTCCCCTCAACGTGGAAGCTCGGCCGAGTCATCCTGCTCCCCAAACAAGGGAAGAACGTCCTGCTACCTGGGAGCTATCGTCCAATCACACTGCTGTCAACCACCTCGAAGGTTTTCGAAAAGCTGCTCCTGCTGCACATCACGCCTCATCTCCAGCCACGCGACGAACAGTTTGGATTCCGTGCCGAACACTCAACGACGCTCCAAGTAACGAGGGTACTGCACCACCTCGCTGCCGCCTTTAATAAGCGAGAGCACTCCATCGCAGTATTCCTCGACATGGAGAAAGCGTTCGACCGCGTCTGGCACACTGGATTAGTGTATAAGCTGTCCACGTCTACTACTCCTCGCCGAGTAGTTAAGACTGTGGCCACCTTCCTACAAGACAGACGCTTTCAAGTGGCGGTTGAAGACGTCCTGTCCACGGTACGGCCCATCCGCGCCGGTGTGCCCCAGGGAAGCTGCCTGTCGCCCGTCTGCTATAGCAGATATACGGACGATATACCAGTTGCTGGCGGCGCCTTACTTGCGCTGTACGCCGATGACGCTGCATTCATTACCACCTCGCTGTCTAGCCGACACGCAGCGATCAAAATGCAGCGAACACTGGATGCGCTTCCCCACTGGCTGAAGACCTGGAGACTCAAGGTCAACGTGGCAAAAACTCAGGCGACCTACATAGGGCGATCTCATCTACCGCCCCCGGTGTCGCTAATGGATGAGACTGTCGAATGGTCCCCGACGGCTAAATACCTAGGGGTGACCATAGACAGGAATCTCTCCATGCGACAGCACGTGAAGAACGTGGTCACGCAGACGCGTGCCGCACGTAGCCTCCTGCACCCTGTGCTAGCGTCTCATCTGCCTCTCCGTGCGAAGCTGGGCGTCTACAAGGCATACATCCGCACGCGCCTCACATACGCTGCCCCGGCGTGGTACGCGCTGGTCTGCGAGTCGGGTCGCAAGTCGCTGCGAGCGCAGCAATCTTTAGCGCTGCGCACAATTACAGCCGCCCCACGCTACGTACGGAACCAGGTCATCTCCAGAGACCTGAACATCGAGAGCCTGGACGATCACATTCGCCGCCTGAGCACCTCAATGTTCGCACGCGCCGACGGAGCGCAATCCCAGCACCTGCGACGACCACCACCGGACGTACGAGGCCTGCCACGAGACCTGATCTCATGAACCCCCCAGACACGACCGCTCCCTCGCTGCTGGCTGACGGGCGCACTCCAGCACACATCTGGTGGGCTCCACCTCGCCGAGCAGTGAGAGAAGCCCCACACAGAAGACCATCACGCCGCAGCTCCGCAGATCGCCGGCGACCTGCGCAGGCTCGATCGCAGCGCGGCGTAACACACCGGATATGACACATCCATTCTGGCACCATGGACCGCGACAGTGGTCCCACCCAGTGACCCGCCTGTAGTCGCAGGCGGCGTTTGCAACCACCGTAAGAGGCCATCGCCGAGCCGGTAACCCCGAGACCCGTGAGGGTCTGCGTGGATGATCTCTTGTCGAAAACGACACTTTGCAATTGCACGTTGTAGAGTCAACATCTCCTGAGGATGCTCCGGTTTCGGGGTGAAACGTACGTAGAGAGTATTTTGTCGGACCTGGGTGACGTTGTCGCATGGGTTCGCCGAATTTTCGCGGATGATAGCAAAATAAATAAATCATTATATAATCATGATGAACTTCCGCAAAGTAACGCCTGCTTCTATCCAATATTTAGAAGATATAGCTTTCTATTAGTAAGAAAAAATTGGTTCTGTGTATCCAGAGATTCACAAACTTACAAATTCACAGATTTCCCATCCCGAACTTATTCCCGAAATCATAAAAAAATTAAATTAACTTTTTACCTCAGAAAAAAAATCTTAGTCAAATAATAATTTAATATAAAAAAAAATGCATTGAAAAAATTTGACGATGCAAATCATAGTCAAAGTCTACAAAATAATTAATTAATAGGTAAATATTAATACTCGGGATATATTCAGTTGCCATACCTACATCAAATCACGTGGAAGGATGTGCGTTGCATGTGTTTTATTGATATGATATACGCCAAAAAGTTTTTTATTTATTTATTTATCAGGCTTTTGTAGAAACTATTGTATGTCTGGCATTGTTGTTAATTATACAATTTTAGCAATCACAGCTGTATTAGCTAACTCAGTTACACTAAAAATGTTACCGCCAAGAAGTTTATGTAACTTGCCTAAGGTTTTAGCATTAATTATACATCCCGATTATTATTATTATTGGTCTAATATTATTCAACATCCAATTTTAAGATTTTGAGCAACAGTTTCTATTTCATAGGCAACTTCAAGTCAGCAGCAACCTTTAGTTAATAGTAAGAAATTAATGTTTTTGTGCAAGCTCGTTGTGTCCCCACCTTTGTTGGATTGTATTACATAGCACAGCGAACATTATACACGGACCGCACAATGGACCACCCTAATTTGAATATCTTGCTGCAAACCGCCGAGCAAAAAATATGAGCAATAAACATTGCCTCGTCGATTCCACCATGGTTGCCACAGTGGGTCCGAGTTTGTTGAGGGTTTCTCAGGTTTGGCCATGATCGGAACCTTCGTACCCATACTGTTAATATTTAAAATTATGTTTAGCGTTTATTTTAACTGAGGAGATCCGCAGGCGAACCAAAGTCACTGACATAGCTCAGCGAGTCCCGAAGCTGAAGTGGCAATGGCCAGGCCATATATTCCGAAGAGCCATCTGCAGATAATGATGATGATGATGATGATATTAAGCATCATTTCTCCAGCTTATTTGCTTCGATCTTATTTTTGATCCTTTGAATGCTACACACGTCATCGTCCACAATCATTGTGTACTTTTCATTTATAACATACCCTGTGTACCTACTAGCTGTAGGTGTTTCAATAAATAAATAAAAAAATATTGTTTGCTAAGTTAAAAAAGATTTGCTAAAAGGGCTAATTCCGATGTGTTACGTATTTAGTTTTAGAAGTTCATTTCGATACTTTCTGACTCCATTAACAATGTATTATTAATGGAAAAGATTCAGAGAGAGATCTCCAGCCTGTCAGACTGGTTAAGTCAAGGCAGCAACAGAATCATCTGTACTGGAGTGGAGTGTACTCATAATGTAGCCAATCGATGATAATTAGTGTAACAGCACAGAAGGTGTCGTACATCGATGCAACCTTCAAAACTCTGCCAAGGGTGTACTATTAAGAAGATTCCATTATCACATCAATTTCATGATACCATCTTATTCCATTAACACTGAAACAAGTATACCAAATTCAAGTCCACAAACTTGAGGAAGTGCTCCTTTAGCCTCCAAGATTTGACTTCCACATACCAACATGTTAAATTAAATTAATTCTCATTAACAATCCTCACTGTTGAACACGAGTTTCCTCTCAAAACGAGATGAGTCCACCACGCTGACCCAATGCGGGTTGGCAGACTTTACATGCGTAGAGAATTGAGAAAATTCTTCTGCAGGTTTCTTCACGATGCATTTCCTTCACCTTTTATATATTTTAATTTCTTGAAATGTACAGTAACTGAAAAATTGAAGGTACATGCACCGGACTAGACGCAAAAGAACCAATGGCAGAGGTTATATTGACTGGGACATGATTCTACATATATTCTTGTATTGAATTCACATAATTGGAACCTTTCAGTTATTCGTTCTTATTAGAGCCCGCGTTTTATTTTCTGTAGAAATTCTTTCGGCAGCCCTGTGACGAATATATTAACAATACGATGAGGACAAATATGAAAATAACTTCTGCACGGGTATCGGCATTGTACAACTCATTTGCCTACCGTTGAGCGTACAGCCGGACAAGCAAGTTTGATATTCATATTAACCATTTCCTTAAACAATCCTGAGTTCCTTCGGTTAAAGCATACCTTATCAGCCCGTAGACGTCCACTGCTGGACATAGGCCTTTTGCATGGACCTCCAAGCACAACGATCTCGAGCCACCAGCATCCAGCGGCTCCCTGCAACCCGCTTGATATCCTCGGTCCACCTAGTGGGCGACTAACACTGCGCTTTTGCACGGTCGTCATTCGTGCAACTTGAGACACTAACATCCATCGGCTCCTCGAACTATGTGGCCTGCCCATTGCTACTTCAGCTTCGCGACTCGCTGAGCTACGTCAGTAACTTTGGTTTGTCTGCGGATCTCCTCATTCCTGATTCGATCACGCAGAGAAACTCCAAGCATAGCTCGCTCCATCGTCCGCTGACTTTAAGCCTTCTATTAAGGCCCATAGTCAGCATAGGTTAAATCATAACCACTTTTATTTAATAGCTATTACTGAACTTTGTGTGATAGCCCAGGGGATATGACGTTTGCCTCCGATTCCGGAGGATGCATGGACCTCCAACTTTTCAGTTATGTGCATTTTCAGAAATTAAATATCATGTGTCTCAAACGGTGAAGGGAAAACATCGTGAAGAAACCTGCATACCAGAGAATTTTCTTAATTATCTGCGTGTGGAAAATCTGTCAAACCGCATTTTGCCAGCGTAGTGGACTATTAGCCTAACCTCTCTCATTCTGACATAAGACTCGATGAATGATGATGAATGAATGGAGTATTTCCTGATATATATATTATGCCCGTATTCCTTCGGGAACGGGGACTACACGGGTGAAACCGTGCGGCGTCTGCTAGTCTCCAATAAAATCCGTGACCCAAACTTACCACCACCGCCGTACGCGGACGTTTTAATACAATAAACAATCAGATTACTTTTTGCTTGCGCATTCGATATCGGCCCGTAAGTAGCTGCCCACTTTGCTATGGAAACCCCATTGATAACCATAAACGGAGTTATGGGATGCTTATTGATTTTTAATAGCCCGATCTTGTGTGGTAAATCTTTATTGCTGTGTTGTAACAGAAAAAAGTGCATACTTGCTTTTTGTTATTCTTTACAAGTTAGTCCTTGACTACAATCTCACCATGGCAAGTGATAATGCAATCTAAGATGTTAGGACTGACTTGTTAGGAGGAGGATGAAAATTCACACCCCTTTCGGTTTCTACACGATATCGTACCGGAACTATAAATCGCTTGGCGGTACGTCTTTTGTCGGTGGTGACTAGCCACGGAGCCTCTCAGCAGCCTACCTACTACACTAAAATCTAAAAATTTAATTAAAATTTGAAAAGTACACACACGTAGGTAAGGTAAGTATACCTATGTGTATAGGTACGAAGTATTTTTTCAGTTTTTCGCCTTCGAACCAATTTTCAGAAAATGGAACTATTATATCTACTGATTAATTGATTACTGGTTCGAATTCGGTTCTAAGATAAATAGTAATAACTATTTTACTTAAGCCACAGAATACATACTAAAGCTTTTGTTTTATCGGCACCGCCTCAATAATGACCACTTGACCACCCATTTTAATTAATTTAATAGTTAAAAATATGCTTAAAAATCTCTTAAATAATTTGAAACATGCATTAAATGCAACCACATTATATTAAGGTTTTCACTCACTCTCATGTCGGTGTACCATCACAGAACATTAAGAAGAGAAATTTGCCGTGGAGACCCTTGGGCCATAGAGTCGCAGTGCCAAAAAATATCACCGAATTATTTCCGCGAGGCTAGTCGCCTCGACTGGTGACAGAAGGTCTGGCTTATTTATTGCGCAAAGGATCAGCCTGGCTGTCCAGCGCGGAAATGCAGCCAGTATTCTTGCCACCATTCCACGTAGGCATGATTTGTATAGTTATTCTTTCTCAACAGAAGAGAGTACATCTTTGTTTGTGCACTAAAGTAATACAGTCCTAATATATACAATAGCAGGAATTTAGGTTTTTTTTGTAAGTTAATTGAAACCTTGTCAAAAATTATAAAAAAAAATACAACAGGCGTTCCTTATTGTTTATTCCATTTCATTTCACGGTTATTACAGGTATTTTATAATCTTGAGACACAACGATTTAATGCGCTCATCCCTTCGCCAGAGTTTGATCGACAGGGAATTAAAAAAAAATTCGAACCACAGACGAGATCAGAAATGGAATCGCCATTTTAATTATAAACAACCGACCGTTCCCGTCAAACCGATACAACAAAATCGAAAAATCAAAATTCTAAAGTGTAATATCAAACTCAGGTTATAATTGGTCGCTCTGTGAGCTTGACTTTTGCCTCTTATTTATTTATGGCAAAAAAGAAAATTCGCTCCTATATCTTAAAACTTAGAGTGTATTATCGAAGGATAGATATCGAAGTTAAGGAGCGTGTACACGCTGTAATATTTATAAGACGTGTATCAAAACCGAAGAGCCGTCTTCCAGGCCGATGACGTTTGACGTGAATTCTGACATCCCCTTTCGGGTTTGGTCCAAATGTAAGTTGTGAGATATTTTTAACTAGTACTAGAGTTATAATGTGCTGGAGAAGAATGCTCTGTATTCCATGGACAGCACATAGAACCAATGTATCGGTGCTAAAACAGCTTAACATCTCGAAGAGGCTGTCCACCACCTGTCTTCAGAGGATCCTCGAGTACTTCGGCCACATTGCCAGGAGAGAAGAAGATAACTTAAAGAAACTAGTGATCACTGGCAAAGTGGAAGGAAAAAAGTCTCGAGGACGTAGCCCGATGCGTTAGTCCGACCAAATCCGCGCCACTCTCGACACCAAAGTACATGAGGCTCTGAAAGTCGCAAAAAGCCGAGCCACATGGCGCAACATCGTGAAGAAGCAAGCTTGTGATAGGGGTCACGACACTCAGTAATGAGGAATACGACGCAAGGAGGAGAGAGTTATATAATTTATATAAATCCATGAAAATCCGTGATGAAAATAGCAGTGTTGTAAATGTTGTAATATAATGCTGTAGAGTAATAGCGTTAAGTTTTGTAATAATTCAATTTACAGCTGTGATTTTAAGCTGTTTGACGTATTTGGTACTTTACAAATTGCTCTAAAACAGAGATTAGTCGTTTGTATGATGAAAAACATTTAGGTAGCGCCACTCTTTGTATTATTACGCACTTATAATAATTTATACTTTCTATGTTTGTTTAAAATAGTAAAATATTGTTGTGCTCGGAAATTAGCTTTTTGGGCTGTTAGATTGCCCATGTTGAAGCCATGTTATGAAGGTATTATGTGATGTTAATTTTATGTTTTTATTGCTTTTTAGTGTGTTAGTCTTTAAGTTTATAAAGAAAGCTTCTTCTTATAATTTTTTTTTTGGCTTTTTCTAGTGACAAACCAGCACAGTGCACTTTAATAAAGTTAAGTTTTTAAGAGTAGGCACGAATTAGATAGGTAGAAAAAAGCTTTAAACATCTATAGTAAACTAAAACAAAGTATTTAAAAAAACATAAGCAATCATGACATGATTATTTTGTTCATATACTGATCCAAAAACCTGTGATAAGGGATTAAAATAAAAAAAAAACAGTAAATATTTTTTTAAGTTCACGTCCACTTACAGCATGCACTTGTTACGTACTAAGATAAGATGTGCGTGCACGTCTCTGGGTAATGACATAAAATTATGCGTTCTTTAGTATGGAAGGGCCCATCTAACGATTTATATCGATGAGCCTACGACTATTTTGATATTAATTTTCATATTACGGAGGTTGAATTGAAAAATATTATTACTTGACACTTATAGCTTGTACCACACAAAAAGTATCGCAACTCGATGAGCAAATAAAACACATGGAATCTTCGTATCGTGAGCTTTGAATAAGTTAGAACCAATATGAAAATTGTTTTACATACCGTAGCATTATTACACCGAACTGGATTATGTTTTGTCTTGCAAAAGTTTCTTATATTGGACTAGCTGACGCTGCGCGGTTTTACCCGCGTGGTTCTCGTTCCTCGACAATAGCTTATAGCCTTCCTCGACAAATGGGCTATCTAACACTGAAAGAATTTTCTAAATCGGGCCAGTAGTTTCTGAGATTAGCGCATTCAAACAAGCAAACAAACCCTTCAGCTTTATAATATTAGTATAGATATAACTTCGGACAACTAATACAATCAAATACATTTACTTAAAATGAAATACAGTTTAAATACTACTTACGAGCCGTGATAGCCTAATGAATATAACCTCTGCCTTCGATTCAGAGGGCGTAGGTTCGAATCTGGTCCGGGGCGTGCATCTCCAACTTTTCAGTTATGTTCATTTTAATATATTAAATATTAAGTATCTCAAACGGTGAAGGAAAAACAACGCGAAGAAACCTGCATACATAAGAAATTTCTTAAACCTCTGTGTTTTCCAATCCACACTGGGCTTAATCCTTCTTATTTTGAGAGAGACTCGTGCTCAACAGTGAGGTGAATGTGAGTTGGTAATGGTGATGGTGACAGTTCAAATAATATCTTGTAGAAAAAATAAGGTTTTATAGGAACATTAGCTCATTACGAGTACGTAAAGTAGGTAATGGCGGTATACATTTAGTAACTTAAAAATAAACCGTTTATTAAATACTCGTATATCCAATACTAAGACAAAACGTCTAGTACTTTGTCTTACAACACAACCAGCCAATTATTGTATTAATTATCACCATCATACAAAATACCTAGTTACATACATCAACTACTAGCATACTTACAGAGCAGTTATAACTTTGTTACTAAAAAACGTAAAGATTTTTTTGTTACAACTAATACTATTTCAAGTAAGTACTTTATCATTTATCTAAAATTTGTGACTGTCACCGTAAGTGGCCGTAAGTAATATAAGTACTGCCAGGGTAGTTAACTTTTTCAATCAACAACCTCCTTAATTTTAAATTTAATTAAAACATAAACAAAAAAAATCGGTTGTCTGTAAAGTCGGTTTACTGACGATAGTTGAACGTGACTACATCATAAGAAAATACTGATGGAATGGTTGCATTTTTCAAAAGAAAATTTTCGTTTTTCTGAAATAGTTTAATAATCTTCATAGACCAGAATATATTTTATTTCTTATAAAAAAGTTGGCAACCCTAGAGCGAGGGAACGACGCATGACGTCATCTTTTTTCGAGTGTGCAGCCGGCTATATCGAAATATAAGACGTTGTCACGCCAAAAATTCAAATATATTTGCATATAGGCCCGTAATACCAACTTCACGTCGTACGTGCAGTCACATAAAAAATACCTGTACTTGAAATACGTCAATAAGTTTTTTACTTTTTTTTACCACAATCGGTTAGAATCCTACGGTATCCATATCGTTCACACATCGCCGCGTTCCATACATTTACCCTTCAATGGTACACAACAAAAAGAATTAGTACAAATAGCCCGCTGGGATAAACCGCTGTCAATCGCCTTTCAACTGATGCAGTGTAGACGCGCCTTTACAATTTTCGTGATCTCACATCTGTAAAGAATTTAAAGTCGTATTACAAAAGATCTAAGATTCAAAATTACAGTTCCTATCGATTCTTACGTACTTCAATGTACTTGAATTGATAAAATTATGAAAAAAACGATTGTTGAAACAGATTTTTTTAATACGTAGGTACTTCGGGAATAGTCTGTGTTGTCACTAAATCGATTGTATTCAGCGGTTCTTTTTTATTTTTTTTATTTCTATTGTAAACTTTTTGAGGACATCGATAAGGATTACTATTATGAAAATAAAAGTTTTGCATAATGAAAAGGTCACCATATTCATTATATCAGGGTAACATTCAATTAATAAATCACAACATCGTATTTCATTGTATTATCGGTCTAATTAATTACATTCTACGTAAAATGGCATTAGTATTGCTGTAACAGTAGAAAGTAATAACTTTATTTTAATGAAATACCATAATTTACCTTATTTTATTAAAATTACCACAATCATTAATGATTTTTTTTTGTTCGTTGAAAAAATCACTGTCAGTTAATGTAAATTATCGTAGAAAGTCATTTCGTTGAAATAACTATCTTAGATTATTACAAAAATGAAAATACTTAGAAGAACGATATAATGATTCATTTGTATACCGAGATACGTAATAACCCTATAAAACTGTTTCCACATAGAAGAGATGATATAGTGTTTAGTCCCATCACGCTAATTATATATTATATGATATATTTTGCTCTGTTTACATGTATTCTGAGATTACACCATTGGTAACACCACCAACTTTCCAACTACAAGCTTTTTTTATTTTTATTGTTTACAAGTTAGCCCTTGACTTCTCACCTGATGGTAAGTGATGATGCAGTCTAAGATGAAAGCGGGCTAACTTGTTAGGAGGTGGATGAAAATCTACACCCCTACACGGCATCGTACCGGAACGCTAAATCGCTTGGCGGTACGTTTTTGCCGGTAGGGTGGTAACTAGCCACGGCCGAAGCCTCCCACCAGCCAGACCTGGACAAATTAAGAAATTCTCAATCTGCGCAGCCGGGGATCGAACCCAGGACCACCGTCTTGTATATCCACCGCGCCTACCACTGCGCCACGGAGGCCGTCAAAAAAAAAAGCTGATACTGAGATTTAAAAAAATGCGACACCCAGTATTTCATAGCATAGGATCTTGAACCCAAGACCCAAGACCTCATTTCTATATAATTTTATGTTCATAGTCTTGACCAGTCAAGTCACGTATTTTAAAACTGGAGAACACTTTTGTAAGTTAAAAAATATTTTTCATTATTTTTATCATTTTTTATTAATAGTTTTCACTTGTGCATTTTAATTACGTATGCACTTATTTGAAAACTTACTCTCTTTAAATATTTTGTCACTATAGTTTCTATTATTCAGCTGAATCAATCATGTACATTTAATTAATCATGAATCATTAGACAAACTTAAGCTATCTAATGACATTATCACGATTAGTAGATGTATAATTGAGTAAATTATAGGGTGGTTTTGATTAATGTAATCATTTCGTGTTAAACTTAAGGAATAATAAATTAAAAGTAAAAACCTTTTTAAAAAAAACAACCTTTTATTTGAATGCGCTAAAATTAAAAATAAAAACTTTGAAATTTATTATCTACTTATTAAAGTCATTACATAACTTTTAAGATGCAAAATGAAAACTGTCATTTTTCAAAATCGTCTTCGTTACAGGTGCTTATGAGTTCTATCATAAAATTAACTATCAGTCAAACTGTAGTTTAAAATTTTCAATTATCATAGACCATAATTACTGTATAGTTGCTTCACTTATGTTATAATAATGGTTAATGATTAGATAATTAAAAAAGGTAGTCATAATTTTAATAATAATTAAAAAGGCATATACCGTATCTAACGAAATGAAAATTAGAAAAAAAGGCATAAAAAATAAGTGAAACAATAAATAAGGGTGGATGATTGACACAGACAGCGGTTAAGTACAGGTCGAATCGCGAAACGTGGGAGTTTTCAAATAAAAGTATCAAATGCTAGAGCTGAGTATTATTTTGGCAGGGTTCTGTAGACTTTAAGTCTTTAGAATGGCTTTTTTAAACAATTTTAATGAAATTTTCAGTAAATTTGCTTTCCCATTTTGGATTGGAGACTTCTATTGAAAAAGCTCTTAATGTTTGAAGTGCAAATAGTTATAAATAGTCGGAGTGACCCAATCAATCGTATTCTCGACAAAGAAGTCATAGACGTGTAGTGATGTAGTGAGGAAAAATAATCTTTTATTTACCTACTCGTCAATAAACCATAATATACAATAGGTACATATTATGTGAAGGAAAACATCGTGAGGAAACCTGCATACCAGAGAATTATCTTAATTCTCTGCGTGTGTGAAGTCTGCCAATCCGCATTGGGCCAGCGTGGTGGACTATTGGCCTTACCCCTCTCATTCTGAGAGGAGACTCGAGCTCAGCAGTGAGCCGAATATGGGTTGATGACGACGACGACGACGACATATTATGTATCTAGGAAATGTAATTGAAAATTAAAAAAAAATATATTATTGTAATGAAAAAATTGAAATTCCGTATATTATTTTTTATTTGGAATGTAATCTATTCCAAATTATGTCGTTAGGAGTTCAAGTAATAATAACGGTTTCAGAAAAATATTTGATAAGGGATCTCTAAAAGATCGCTTCCCCGGAGGGTTTTTGTGGTTCGATACGTCGAGCTCGCAGCTGGACGTCCGATTCGGTTCGTAATTTTATGAAATCCGTGGCATTGATTTTTTTTCTAATCCTTTATAGGTGTGGATTTGTTTGATTCAAAGTGGGTACAATGGTTATTGAACGCTTTTTTTACTGTAACAGGTAATACGCAACCATTGTAGAAGGTTCTTTCACAAATGTACAAGCTTTTGCCCGTGGTTTCGATGAGATAGTTATGATTTGTTTTAATTCAACCTTAATATATTGATTACTTTATAATACTTTAATGGCAACACCTTACCTTATCAACCGATAGACGTCCACTGCTGGACATAGGCCTCTTGCATGGACCTCCAAGCATAACGATCTCGAGCCGCCAGCATCCAGCGCCTCCCTGCAAACGGAGCCCCAACGTCCATCAGGCCTACGAACTATGTGGCCTGTCCATTGCCACTTCAGCTTCGCGACTCGCTGAGCTATGTCAGGTGACTTTGGTTCGTCTGCGGATCTCCTCATTCCGGATTCGATCACGCAGAGAAACTCCAAGCATATCTCGCTCCATCGCCCGCTGATTGACTTTGAGCCTTCTAATAAAGCCCATAGTTAGCGACCAAGTCTTGGATCCGTAGGTCATCTGGCAACACGCACTGATCGGAGACTTTCGTCTTCAAGCACTGAGGAATTTCGGACGAAAAGATGTTGCTTTTTTTCGAAGTTAATGGCAATGACGTAGTTTAAACTGTATCGCAGGTACTAACGCCTACGAAAGTCAACAAATCGTTACATTTGACGTATATAGGTAGGTTTACTAATTCAAACAAACTTGCCATAGTTATAAAATCATCATCTTCCTTATATCCTTTCACACCTAGTGGGCTCTATGGCGAACCTAACTTTTTTTTTATTTTGTAAAAGCAAGCGCTTAGCTGCAATCACGCCTGATGGTAAGTGATGATGCAGCATATGGTGGAACGCGCTTGCCTAGAAGATGCCTATTTACTCTTGACTTGAAGATACCCATATTGTAACTTTTTGCAGTCGGATCTATCCCGGGCTGCATTCTATAGCGTACCCAGGATAAATTTTCAGCCTTCATCTCCGCTTCTATGAGTCGCTTCCACGTCTTCGCTAATTAAAATATTGTAGGTATTACTACATAAATTAATTGACAAATGCAGTTTTTTTTCATTCGATGATGGTTATGGAGTAAAAACAATATAAATAAACTCAAATATTTATAATATCACCGTAGGATTTGCTCTGCTAATACTCTCGTATTTTTGTATGGCCGGTATTAACTCGATCAAAAACAACGCGCAATCCAAAAACACTCCCGCAGGCAGCATCTCGGCAATTTTTGATATTAAAATCTTCAATAATACCTAATGGATGTCTCCGAGATCGAGACGAAAGCGCTCGTATTGAGTGCACCCTTCACAATTCATTTTTTTAATATCGCCCTTTGTATTCAGGGCTTTTGTCTCATTTGAGTATTTGATGTCCTCCCCCCATTCTCTGTAGTGTCATAATTATGTAATTTTTAAAGGATGAAATTGATAATACAACTGTCTCTCGTAAATGTGTAAATGGCTAATGGTTTTGTAGCTCGAGGAAAGTTATAGAATGAGAAAGAGAGACATATCTTATTTTATGAACATTAAAAGGTTTTCAAACCATGCTCGTATCATATTAGCCAATTGTGGAGGATTTTGGAGAGTCCAAACCACAGGGAGACGCGTATAAATAAAACACGTAATTCTTGTTATGTAGAGGTGCGATCGCTTCAGGCTTCGGGAGTGAAGTGTGTGATTGATTGAAGTGAAGTGTGTGATTCGGGAGTGAAGTGTGTGTGTGATTTTCAGTTGTGTGCATTTTAAGAAATTGAATATCATGTGTCTCAATCGGTGAAGGAAAACATCGTGAGGAAACCTGCATACCAGAGAATTATCTTAATTCTCTGCGTGTGTGAAGTCTGCCAATCCGCATTGGGCCAGCGTGGTAGACTATTGGCCTAACCCCTCTCATTCTGAGAGGAGACTCGAGCTCAGCAGTGAGCCCGAATATGGGTTGATTGATATAAGGGGTGCTGAATTATATAGTATTTGAAGCGTCCGCATTCCCTCATCTTTATTGCAGTAATAGGGTACAATACAAAAGAGAAGGAGTTACATGTGCAAATGAGATAGTAATACAATAAGAGCGAGATAACAATATTGTGAGAATAGGATAATAAATATACATCAGAACGAGACAGTATTAATATTAAAGTAGTACAGCAATATAGAATGTGATGGTGAAACAAATACATAGTAAAGACAGTTAACAATTAACTCTTAACACTATCAGATAATCGGCATCTGCATGCATATTTATATACAATAATTGGTCTTATAACTAATGAGCTACATAGAAATCATTCTTAATCACAAAGATATTATACTTAATGAACTATGAACATATTAGGAAGTACGTTTAACAAACTTAATAATCTAATACCTACTATCTAATTCCTAAGCGCATAGTTAAACATTTACTAATGTATCGACAACTAGAATTGGTTGCCTAACAATTCTTAACAGTCTCCCCCTCGTGCGAAGATAAGATCTGTCAAGATGTAATCTGCAGCACTAAATGTAGGGGTTGTCGATACAGGTTAAATTCAAAATCTGTAGGGTTTTATTAGAGCTACAACGTTTGATATGGAATCTATTATGAGGTTTTATCTAGTGTTCAATATTATTGGTTCAAGAAATATGTAATAGTTTGTTAAGTAATCTAAAGTTGTAAATAATATTAATATAATTATATGATTATTTTCTATTTACATAAATGAAATAAAATACAGTACCAACTGCGTAGATCTAAACTTTATAGCATATAATTCTGTATGTTGTAGCAGCGTAAATATCTTTAATGATGAATGTGTACTGCTCTTAATGAATTATTGGTTCGCATTATAACGTTAAGGTAACTTGTTCGTCTTGGTATTCGTAATTAATTAATTCGTAAGTTGTTCTAATCTTGTAACTAAATAGCATCATTTATTTTCATTAAATATATGATTGTATTGTATTAATATATACTAGGATACTATTACAGGTTTAATTTACATGTGTGTTCTAGGCTTCATCTTGCTTTTGTTACCGAAATTCAGTTTTCTAATGTTCTTGAGTCTAGTTTTCCAATTTGCACCTTGTATACTTTTAAGATTGTACATACGAATAATATTGGAGTAGAGCTCCCCTTCGTATTGATATTGACGTGACTGTAATGTTATGCGTGTATGTTTTATCATAACTTTCGTTTCTGTAAAGACTTCTTTGTTTATTATTAAATATTTACTGGTGAAGAGCTGTCTTAGCCTTACAACTTTCGCTATGACGTAATTAAAGGTTCTCATCTGCGAACATTTGTCTTCAACGACTTCGGTTATTAATTTAAATTCCGATGGCTTATTGTTTAATTCCTTCAATATCAATCCGATAAATTCAGTGACCATACTCGGAATTCTTTTGTTAATCGTTTTTAACTTCGGCTTATTGTAGTAAAATTTAAATTTTGCATTTTTTAGCAGCTTTGTTTTTATATTGATAAACAGGTGTTCAACAATGGAATCTAGGTATAGCGGGTTTGAATCGTTATCTGCAGCTGACGGCAATAAAATGCGTTTACCTATTTCAAGAATATATATTTTTACATTCTTTTCTATTGTTGTATTGATATTTTCTTCTTTGTGGTTTTTTGCAGGTTTGTTATGTGTTTTTCTAAGTTTTAAATTATTGTGTTCTTGGATTAGTAGTTTAATGATTTTATGGTTCTTGCGGCAGATGTTTAATGAAATTATTTTATTATATCCAGATGGCTGCAATAAACCAAGTTTTATTGTTTCTTCGGTAAATTGCTGTGCTTTTGTTTTACCTTCTATTGTTATTTCTTTATCTGATTTATTTTTGTCTCTTATTATGCAGCTGTTTAATTTTAACATTAGGTAATTCAGCGATCTTGTACCTTTAGGCAAATCGTAAGTTTTAAGTTCGTGATTATACTGGTTTATAATTTTAAAGAATGATGATGCGCTGTCATATTTATTTTGTACTATTTTATACTTAAAACATGAGAATTCTCTGATGTTTCCTAGTGCAATTGATTTTGCAATTAAGTTGAGATGTTTTATGTTATTTGAACTCAAGTAATTATTTTTCTGAAATTGGTTGGTTGTAAAAGGTTTAATGCTATCTATTTGATTAGTATTAATGTAATTTATTCTAGTATGAGTAGGTGATATATTCTTTAGTGGAGATATTGTACCTGCTCTAAGTTTACACGGTTCTTGTGATGTTGATTTTTTACTATAATCTTTAGTTGTATCTAATTTGTTGATAAAAACAAGTCCATGTGGTTCGGTATTAAAAGATTTGCCAAATTTAGCACCATGTTCATTTTCGGAGTTGTGCGGCCATGTTATTGTTTTGGTAGTCATTCGCTCCGTTAAGAATTCTTTTGGACAGTTGTATAACATTAACTTGAATTCATCTTCTGTGTAACAATACAATGTTGACGTGTGGCGGTTCAGTGAACTTTTGGATTTACCTAAAAGTCGGCAGTCATGGATGTTTTCATTCTTAATTGGTTTTAAAGCCATGGTCAGCTGTCTACCGATGTCTTCACTTCTTAATGGTTTTTTTACAGTATTATTTTGATTTATATATAGTGTTCTACTTGGTGCATCGTTACATTTGTATATTGAAAATCTACTCTTGTTCAATCTGTAAAGTAAGTTTTGTGATAATTTTAAGTTAGTTGTACATAGTTTTCTTATTTTTGAAATTTCGTGTCGTTCGTTTTTCTTGCCAAATGTTCCATGTGGTGATTTAATGACTTTTTGTATTTCAATTTGATTTAATTTACGTTGTTCTGGTTGACGCATAAAAGTTTGCTCTTCTGGTTTAGAAATGACCGAAATTATTGTAGTTTTATCTTCAAAATTACTGTAATCGTATGACTCATAATTGTTGTCTTTGTTTAGTACCGTTCGTTTTGAAATATTGCTAAAGGTGATGTCATTATTTTCATATGTAATTGGCAATTTTTCTATATCGTTATTTACAATTTCTATTTCTTTACTAAAGTTACTTTCTTCTGTGAGTTGCATAAGTTCAATTTTTGTTTTTGCTAACTCGACTTCTATATTTGCCCGTTCACATCGTGCTTTTTGAACTTCTAGACGTGCCATTAAAATGGCTCTTTTTCTTTCCTTATCTCTTGTCCGTTTATCCATGCGGGGTCCGTCATATAAAGATTGCGTTTGATTATTATTATTTCTGCAGGGGTCTTCATTTGAAACTCGTTCTACGGTTTGTAGGTAGTGCAACAGCTTTCGTAATTCTGTGCTTACTAATCCTTCCATTTTCTTGCGTGCGTCGTTGTTTTATAATTTAACTTATCCTAGAGCCACTTGCTCTCTCCGTCTTTGGGGTTTTATTGACTGTACCGATCCTACTGTCCCTAAAACCCTAATAATCCTAACGTTCCTAATACCCTAAATAAAATAAATAAATACCCTAAAAAAATAAATAAAACACATAAATACCATAGTTAACCTAATACCCTAAATAAAATACATAAATACCTTGAAAAAATAAAATAAATAAATACCCTAATAAACCTACCGTCCCTAATATCCTAACTGCCCTACTAGCCCTAACGCCCTAGCAGTCCTGTTTGAGGGTCACTCTCCCAGGGATGGAATAATAGGTAAGGTGAGGTGGGAATCGCCCGACAGAGGGTAACACGTGAGGGTTAGAGTGCTCAGGTATCGGGAGGAACGCCCGACACCCTCGGCTGTGCCTACTAGGAGGACCCCTATCTCACGTGAACCGTATTGGCGCGATCAGACTGTTACAGTTGCCGGTTAAGGCAAACTGGCAGTACCGTCTGGTATACTGCTCCCGCCGTTAGGCGTTAACTCACTGTTCACCGTTTGACACCGTTAGGTGGTGAACAGATGAGGCGCGGTAAACCGCTTAGAGTCTTCTCCAACGCGACGAAGCGATCTTCCCAACAGCCTCGCGGTCTTCAGCAGCTACTCCGAGCTTCGCCTCAATGCACCCGCAGCGAAGGTGGATTCCTCTTCGGTTTGTTGAAGATGACACCCTTGAAGTCTTCTCCAACGCGCCGAAGCGATCTTTCCAACAGCCTCGCGGTCTTCAGCAGCTACTCGGAGCTTCGCCTCAATGCACCCGCAGCGAAGGTGGATTCCTCTTCGTTTTGTTGAAGGTGTACCCTTGAAAGTCTTCTACAGCGTGACGAAACGATCTTCCCCACAGCCTCGCGGTCTTTGGCAGCTACTACTGAGCTTCGCCTCAACGCACCCGCAGCGAAGGTGGATTCCTTTTCGTCATTGCGTCGTAGATCTTCGGTTGGTCTGTAGCTCGATGAAACGATCTTCCCCACAAGCCTCGCGGTCTTCGGCAGCTACTACCGAGCTTCGCCTCAATGCACCCGCAGCGAAGGGTCGATGCCTTTTCTTCGGTCTAGGCAGACTTCGATGACGCCACTTCAGTTCCGTGGCCCAACTGAACGATCTTCCCAGCCCGCGGAACCCTGTTCTGCGGCGATAGGTTGATTCCTCTTCAGTTCTTCCACGGAGACGCTCTCTTGCCTGAGCTTATTCTTCAGATGTTTGCCGGCTCGGTGAATCCGGCTCGAAGGACCATGCACTGTGGAGGATTTTGGAGAGTCCAAACCACAGGGAGACGCGTATAAATAAAACACGTAATTCTTGTTATGTAGAGGTGCGATCGCTTCAGGCTTCGGGAGTGAAGTGTGTGATTGACGTACATCTCCTCTCACGCACCCGTCGGGGTGTGGGGTTAACGGTTCCGAGTTAAACTCCCTGCCGTGGTATCTGCCGCCAGCCGTTAAAACAGCGATGGGTCGTTGGGTTGGCTTTTAGCCGAAGAGTGTGGGCCTATAGGCTGGTAGGCCGGGAAAAGGTTGCTAGTTGCCACCGCCAGGTTGAACCCGCTTGTGGGAGGCCCGGCGGTGACAGAAGTGGCACTATGTCACTGGGTGGGAGGCGGAGCGGGTCGTTGCCCGGGCTGCGTGCGTAGAGCGGGAGTCTGTTGGGCGCTGGAGCGCGGCGATCCGGGCGATGCCCTGTACGATGTCCGCGG
The DNA here is from genome assembly GCF_947172395.1 of Bicyclus anynana. Classification (NCBI taxonomy): domain Eukaryota; kingdom Metazoa; phylum Arthropoda; class Insecta; order Lepidoptera; family Nymphalidae; genus Bicyclus; species Bicyclus anynana. The sequence goes on from NC_069090.1 coordinate 6,321,649, forward strand.
TAGGGTCGCGGCCTTCCCGGACAGCATTGAGGATCAGTTGCAGCACTTCGAGTGCTGCGACTATCGCGTCGTCGGCGGCTGTCGTTGGCCGCTGGGCTGTCTTGGCGCTGGTTCTGGTGGCGGCGCTGCTGGCCGCGACGTTCCGCGGGTTCTTGGGTCTCTTTGATTAGGATTTCTCCCGGAGTTCTTCGGACGCAGATCCGACCGCGAGGTCTCGCGGGGGAGCATCTCGTCGCGCTGCCCACGGTCTTCAACGAGGTGTGAGACCGGACATCTTGTTCTTGAGACGATCTACTCCGCGATATATCGCGGGCGAAGCTGCGTTAGGTTTATAATAATAAACCGCGGCAGGTTCTAGAGCGTATCGAGGCACGTGCGCGTCCGACAAGTGCGACACTCCGTGTGATTGATATAAGGGGTGCTGAATTATATAGTATTTGAAGCGTCCGCATTCCCTCATCTTTATTGCAGTAATAGGGTACAATACAAAAGAGAAGGAGTTACATGTGCAAATGAGATAGTAATACAATAAGAGCGAGATAACAATATTGTGAGAATAGGATAATAAATATACATCAGAACGAGACAGTATTAATATTAAAGTAGTACAGCAATATAGAATGTGATGGTGAAACAAATACATAGTAAAGACAGTTAACAATTAACTCTTAACACTATCAGATAATCGGCATCTGCATGCATATTTATATACAATAATTGGTCTTATAACTAATGAGCTACATAGAAATCATTCTTAATCACAAAGATATTATACTTAATGAACTATGAACATATTAGGAAGTACGTTTAACAAACTTAATAATCTAATACCTACTATCTAATTCCTAAGCGCATAGTTAAACATTTACTAATGTATCGACAACTAGAATTGGTTGCCTAACAATTCTTAACACAATTATAGACTATAGTAGTTTTGGAAGAAAGCAGGTTTCATGGGTCGAAACTCGAGACACTCAACCGTCTTAGTGTTAAACATAGTCATTCTTAAAGACCTATGTCAGGAGAACTATGATATTTCAATAATTGAGAATCTAATCGACAGAAGTCTTATCAATAATTGATATGACTTATGTCTTCGATTCGGAAGGCGTAGGATCGAATCCAGTCCTTCAATCAATTCGAATTTGTCTGGATTTATATAAATTTGGTTACACTAACAGCATTTTGAATCGGTAGTTAAAATATCTCTAATAAACAGACTAACTTGATCAAAGTTCTTCTAAACTGAACTTACTAAGTTTACATGTAACATTAGTTAAGTTGTTTAAGTAGCCATAAGTATTAACAGGTGGAAACTTAGATTTCTATTTGTGCCATCTTGACGCATACTATTTTTTCCAAGTCTTCTACTGCTTTCTTGGTGGACTCAAATGCCCAATAGAGGGCTATAACGCCCACTTTTAAACCCCATTGCTCAACCTATTAATTGGTCATCAATTGAGGGAGAACAAAACCGATAAAACGGCCAACTAATAGCAAAGCCAACGATTCAATTGCGGTAATTAGAACGGATTCAGCTTAGCCGGCCGGAAGATTTACACGGCTAAAGCCATTAGGCCGCGCGCACATGGAAGACCGTATAATTCGTGCGCTATCTTCAATCTTGTGCCTACCGCATGCAGTCACTAACAAACAGCTATTGCGTACGGCGCGCATTAGGTAGGAAAGCGTTGCAGTCGTGACATCTAAATTTCGGCCAGCCGCACGGATGGTAGGCATTGGACTACGAACGAGGTAACATTTGGAGAAGGCAATTCTCTACAATTTACTTAACTCTCAACACATAATATGCGCGGTACAAGTTTGCTATGCCATGATTGCGACTGTATCATTCGTTAGCCTAAGTGGGTTCGAAAACTGAGATCATGAATGTGTGGGTATGTAAAGTTAAGCTTTACTTTAGATACAGGTATAATACTTAAAAAAATATTATGAAATATCTGCCAATCCGATCAGTTACGTAAACTTGGTAAAACAAATAATTTTCATTTCATTTCACTTTCTGTCAAGAAATTCATTCATTCAGATCATCATTATTACCTAATACTGTGAAGTGAATTTTACAAATTCAGGTATAATAACCGTAAGCCCGTCAATACGCAATGGAGCATGCAGAATGTTGGCTATGAATATTACTGGCCCTATAAAGTTGTGGACTGTTTTGCTACAGATAAATAATCTGATTTTATTATTTATCAGACAGATAAATAATCTGATTTTATTATTTATCAGACAGATAAATAATCTGATTTTATTATTTATCAGACAGATAAATAATCTGATTTTATTATTTATTTGTAGCAAAAATCTAAATAGATCGATCGAATGGGATGAGTGATATTTTAGTGGTATGTACTTAATGATTTTTCATTTCAAAAAAATTAAAAATCCAACTCTTCAATCTCAATATCTTTCAAACAGAACAAATGCATCACAATCGGTTCAATCCATAAACTACAAAGTTGCAGACACGTCAAACTCTTAACAATCCTCTTTTCTTTTCTTTCCTCTCTCAAAGAAGAAAAGTTTTACTTTAAATGCCTTCTCCATGTTTTTCGTGCGCGGCAACGGCGGGCTCCGTGACCGCGGTTTGCGAAGCGACAAAACGTATCGGTCGGCGTCGCCCCCGCCTAGCTGTGCCGGCTTATAACAAATATTCGCTGCTGTGATTTACTTTGGATACTTCCTTGTGTATTCATTTTAAAGCCTTACCTTTTGATATTTAATATATATTTTTTCCTAGTAATAGGGAAGAGGAGGGGTGAAAAATTGTAGTAGTAGGGTAACGGGTAAAATAAAACTATCCTTAAAATCATCATTAACAACCCATATTCGCTTCACTGTTGAGAATGAATGTAATCTCAGTATGTGATGGGTTAGGCTAATAGTCCACCTTGCGGATTGGAAGACTTCACACACGCAGAGAATTAAGAAAATTAATTCTCTGGTATGCATTTTTTCCTCACGATGTTTTTCCTTCACCGTTTGAGTCACGTAATATTAAATCTTAAAATGCAGATAACTGAAAAGTTGGAGACGCATGCCCCAAAGCGAATTCGATCTATACTCGTATCAAGAGAAAGAGTTGAAAGAGCAACTAAGTAGTCATAACCAATGTCATGATTAAGACAGACTAAAAGTTATTCAGAAAGCTGTACTAAAGAACAAACGTCTAAGGTATCATGACACTATACGTGGTAGGTAATAGGTAAGTTGTTTCGTCGTTAAGAGTAAAATGTTGGCCCTGTGATACAATTTTTGTGACAGTATCTTAATCGCGAATAACTCTTACACTATGACTAAACTACACACGATTTAACATTGTGTGTAGTTTAGGCTAACTAAAAAGATGCTGTTTTTTTAAAGAATATGCATAAGTTAATTAATCTAAGCACTGGAAATACTTGACGCAATAATAATACCCGAAGTCGTAACCCTAAAACGCGGCCAGCGGGCAAAAACGACCCCGCGTAATAGGATTGACAAGATTCCCAGTCGCCAATAAAAGATGGGGCCGAACCCGTAAAACTATAAGGAGGAAATATGTCTAGAGGAAAATTTCTGAGCTATAACCGTGACCATTCGGCAAAACCCCAAATGTCATATCAATGAATTCATGTCGGCCATTTTTTACTCGGTTTATCGCGTTTCTTTATTACGGTCGAGCATTTTTGGCGTGTAGGGATGTCCCGGCATATATTTTTATGGTCGCATTTGAGGGTTGACGTACAAAGTACTGGTTTTACGAATAATTTGTTTACGAGCCTCATATTGGATCTCCACATTTCCAATAAAGAGATCGTTTATTTTCTAATAATAGATCCGTTATGGGTCGTACATTGTTTATGAGCATTGCGCACGAGGAAATGAGACGTGACCTTAACATTATTATGTTTAATATTATTTGTGCCACAAATGCCGCATTCGTTTTATATGGATATCTCAGGGATGAATGTGTAAATGGCTCGTTTTCTATTTTTTTTTTTATTATGTAGTATGGCTGTCGACATAGGTAGTAAATCGTTACATTCTGTATCTTTATATTATTTAAAAAAATATTATTATACAATTTTTGAAAGTACTAGCCCACGCCCCACGGGTTCACCAGGGTAGAGATTTACAAATAACATAGCTTTCTAGTGGTAAAAGAATTTTCTTAATCGGTTTAATAGATCTAGAGATTACCCCTCACAATACCACAAACTTTTCCTTTTCTAAAAGTAGTAATAAAGTCTCTATAACTTCAAAGTATTGTCATTGAACTTATGTATCTGCATTAAGAATTTTGATAATTGCCTCTAGATAATAACATTTATTTATGAGAAAGAGTCCAGTAATATATTAAGATGATATGTAAAAAATATTTTAATAAAAAAATTCAACCGACTTCCAACTCGAAAATTAACCTAAACTAAAAAGCAAAAAATAACATCTTACCTATATGCTACCTTCTGATCAGTTTGAAGGCGGTGCCAAGCCAGTGATGTTTTAATTTAAGCCGTTTAAATTACAAAATTTCTGTGGTCCTTTCAGAAACGGCTTTAATTAAAACATGACACTGGATTGGCACCGCCTTCAAACTGATCAGAAGGTAGCATATAGGTAAGATGTTATTTTTTGCTTTTTAGTTTAGGTTAATTTTCGAGTTGGAAGTCGGTTGAATTTTTTTATTAAAATATTTATTTTTTAATTTTTAGTGTTAGCACACCTACTGAGTGTGAACACAAATGAAACGTTATTTTCTTATAATAAGTATCTAAGTCCCAATTTTAATATTATAATACTACCTTAACTCATATACAAAATATCACTCCCCCTTTATCCACACGTAATATGAATATTCAGAAAAACGTGAAAGGTGACTGTCCCCCGTCTTCATCACCAGACCCCCTATGCAGTCACAATCCATATGGTTGGAAAGTTCTCATCAAAATAAAATTTATCAAGTTCAAACACAAGGTAGCTACTGTGAACCGTCGAGGAGTTCCCTTAACTCTCCTTCATCTTCGTCACCAGACCCCTAATACAGTCACAACCTATCCAGGTGGAAAGTTCTCATCAATACAAAATTATCAAGTCAAAACATAAGGTAGCTACTGTGAACCGTCGAGGAGTTCCCTTAACTGTCCTTCGTCTTCATCATCAGACCCTTAATACAGTCACAACCCATCTAAGTGGAAAGTACTCATCAATACAAATTAATCAAGCCCAAACAAAAGGTACCTGCTGTAAATCGTTGACGAGTTCCATCGTCTGTGTTTCGGCTCCATCATCAGACCAACTCCAGACCTTCATAAAATTGTAGTGGTTTAAAATACCTTATGGAAACACTAACAAACGCACTAGCCGTCCTTACAATTTTCGAAAGTTCCCCTCAATTTCTCCAGGATGCCATCATCAGATCCTAACATGAAAAAAATGGGACCACCCTGGAATCAAACCCTTCAAATCAAAAAAAGAATTTTCAAAATCGGTCCACAAATGACGGAATTATCGCTGGACATACATAAAAAAAAAAAAAAAAAAAAAAAAAAAAAAACATACATACAGCCGAACGTAGAACCTCCTCCTTTTTGGAAGTCGGTTAAAAATAAACTAGTTTTTAACCCTGAAACATACTCGTAGTCTAGAGACATTTTGTAATACAGGTCCTTACGACCCAACATCGATTTCGAGCGACGTATCCGCGTTCACAATTCAGCCAATAACAATCGGTGTCAAACAACGACAACTGGATTGTCGCAATCGGAATAACCCCCGCAATTAGTTCCATGTTCGCCATTCCCAATATGAAATACAGCCGACCGGATCGGTCAAGACATATAGATTAGCTGATACACACGGGCACTGCGTTTAACGAGTAATATCGAGTTTACCAGACCAGGTTAAGTCACTCACTGGACTCCCTGTAACAACAGCCATTAGAAAAGCTGAGGACCGGACTGTGTGGAGGGGAATCGTTAACAACGCATCGAGGGGACTGCAGTGCGGACACGACCTTCAGCAATGAAGAATGCGACCAAGAAGAAGAGATCGAGTTTCCTTTTTACGTGACTGAACAAAAAAGAGTAAATTGTTTTTATTATGTACCTACCCGACCTCCATTTCAAAGAGGGAATTTGTAGCTTAGACCCACCACGCTGCTTCAATGCGGATCGGTGGTTTTAGCATGATTAAACTTGATTTCTGACGATCACTCTCAGGATTATTACCGGCACCTATGCAGGCACCAGTATTGTCACAGCACCAACTTCTCCAATCTGCGCTGAAATTTTTTACAAAATTTCGGAGAAAAAAGAAAAGCTGAGTATGGTAGGTCACGAACCCAGGCCTTTGTGATCTAAAGTCATACAGGCTAACTACTATACCAATTAGGTCGTCTGATGATAAAAAAAGAACCAGCCTATGGTGAAACGCGCTAACCTAGGGTGCCTTGGTTTGAAAATACTATGAAAGGGAAGGTTTCTAGCAAGTAACCTAACCAATTATGACGATATTATTCCCAAGGGATAATGACTTTGTGAAGTTGCAGCACACTCCCATGGATAAATATCTGACGGTCTTATGCTATAGATCGCAGATCTGCTTCGAACTCTTTCATTAACTTTAAAATCTTTTTACCATTTCCTTTGGCTCGTGTGTATCAGCAATAGTTACCCTATAACATATGCCAAATCCATGGTTGAACCATTTTGCATTCGACTGCCGACTCCCTTTTGGATGACGTCAATATGCATCTTTCGATACCCTTCTAAAACGGCTGTAATCCTAGGATTATAAACATTCAAAATACAACTTTATGTCTCTTATCTTTTGGGTGGAATTTCCAGCGTAGTATACAAATTTATAATCCGGATACGCAGATTCGATGTCACCATAACTGATATATAGTTTCACCTTCATTGAATCCATGATAAATTGATACGTACAGGGGAAGATTATTCAATAACAAGTGAGGTTGGTTGATCACACGTCATTTGTAGGCTTTGTCGCGTTCTACGTGTTTGGGGGGGTAGGCTGAATTCGCATCGGAATTCGTAATGAATGTAGGTAATCATTTTGAAACTACTAAGTGTTTGTGAGTATAGTTTTGTATGGGGTAATTAATTGACAACCTTGTATTCTGTGTGTATCTAAATGAATCTTGAATTTAAATAATTTTGAAGGCTTCCGTATCTTTTTGCTACTTTTGTCCTTCGTATTTATTTTATTAAATACAATTCCATTAAATCTGCATCACAATTACTTTTTTCAGGAAAGTAGTGATGATGTCCACGTCGAAAACGATTGCATAATTATGTTCAAGCTAACTTAACTAATAATAATATTATAATCTGCCATAGAATATAAATTTAAATTTGGTCATACTTTAATTTTTATGCTACAGCTGTAACGCATGTTTATGACAGGAAAGATTTTCCATACCTACCGCTAAACTTCGTTGAGGAGATGGTATCAATTGATGATGATGATAATTATGTTTTTTGCAAGACCATTTCCTATTAACATGTACAACATGCAAGAAAATGTCTTAAAACAGGTGCCAGTTAACTAATAGCATGAGGATTAGGTATTGAGCCTCATGTTTCTTTGATTTCACCAGCAACTTTATCGAATATTTATCTATATCCTTAAACAGACCAATATTCTTTCTCCGCCAAGGAGTGTTTAGGATAAGACTCCAACGGACATCGATATAAATCGTTAGATGGGCCTCTCCATATTAAAGAACGCACAATGTTATGTCATTACTCAAAGACGTGCACGCACATCTTAACTTAGTATGCAACAAGCGCATGCTGTGACTTAAAAAATATTATACAGTTTTTTTTATTATTTAATCCCTTAATTATGCTTCGTGACCAATGATAATTCCGCGACGCTTCGGGGCCCATCTAACGATCGATGCCAACGGAAGTTTTTAGAATCTTGACCGTGAAGCCGTTAAGGTTTCATTTATTATAGCTATAACAGAAACAAATCCACCCCCTACGTCATTCAACCACCTTCCACACCACCTCCAAGTCCGCCTACGTAATTATGCAAATGAAAGAATTTCTTCCATATCCACGCGTGCCACTTGCACGGCTGTGCCCGCGTGATTCGCAAACTGATTGATTTATGCCCACCGCTGTCCGCCGTACGTCCGTACGCTTTGTACCGACACGACGCCATTTCCCGGCGTTGTCGCGTCTAATTGCGACAATAATTCATGTCTAATAATAATCTAGCTATTATCGGATTGTATAAACAGGTGAGGATGTGTCGCTATTGTTCCGTTTGCGCCAGTTTTCAGCGGGGAAATGTGTCCGTTGTGCCCTAACACATTCTGTTTGTATCTATTAACGCTTTTGTTCTTTGTATTGCTACGATTGTGTTCTTATCCTTTTTAATATAACACTAACTTGTGGATAAGTATTCTATGTGTAAATAATTCAAATTCTAAGCCATAATTTACTAAAAAGTAATATGTTTTTGCCCATTACTGTAAGACAATAATAGTTCATGTTTATTAATAATCTAACTATTATCGGATTGTATAAACAGGTGAGGATGTGTCGCTATTGTTCCGTTTGCGCCAGTTTTCAGCGGGGAAATGTGTCCGTTGTGCCTTAACACATTCTGTGTGTATCTATTAACGCTTTTGTTCATTGTATTGCTACGCTTGTGTTCTTTTTAATTTAACACTAACTTATGGATTATTCTATGTGTAAATAATCCAAATTCCAAGCCATATTTTACTGAAAAGTGATCTGTTTTTGCCCATTACTGTAAGAAGTCATGTCTAATAATAATCTAGCTATTATCGGATTGTATAAACAGGTGAGGATGTGTCGCTTGCGCCAGTTTTCAACGGGGAAATATGTCCTTAGTGTCCTTAACACATTCTGTTTGTATCTATTAACGCCTTTGTTCTTTGTATTGCTACGATTGTGTTCTTATCCTTTTTAATATAACACTAACTTATTGATAAGTATTCTATGTGTTAATAATTCAAATTCTAAGCCATATTTTACTGAAAAGTGATCTGTTTTTGCCCATTACTGTAAGACGTACGTCATTATTTTTATACCGACACGAAGCCATTCATGTTGCCTTTCAAAATCATCACACTTCAGACACTACCTTTGATAGGAGCATGAACTGAAAACCTTTCAACGTTTATATAATGACAAAGGTCTTGCTATAATAGTCAATGGGAATAAACCTAAAGGAAATTCGAAGCAATGCCTATTCCTATTCTATTCTTCGATCTCCGGATAATAATACTATTATGTAAATGAAATATTTACATAATAGTATTATTATCCGGAGACATGATAGCCCAATAGATAAACCTCTGCCTCCGATTCCGGAGAGTGTGGCATGCACCTCCCAACTTTTCAGTTGTGTGCATTTTGAGAAATTAAATATCACGTGTCTCAAACGGTGAAGGAAAAATATTGTGAGGAAACCTGCATATCAGAGAATTTTCTGCGTGCGTGGAGTCTGCCTATCCGCATTGGGCCAGCGTGGTGGACTATTGGCCTAACCCCTCTCATTCTGAGAGGAGAATCGAGCTCAGCAGTGAACCGAATATGGGTTGATAATGAAGATTATTATCTATTCCTTTCTACAAAGAAATCCTTCCTTTTTTAAAAGGAATAGATACAATTACACGCTGTAGATAGACCCCATAAATATGTAAATATCTTTTAATTTCAGTTAATTTATGAAACACGCCAAACCACTCAGTTCCCGCATGTCGTTCATAACTCTGAATCCCTGTGACAGTGCATTGCAATTAATCATGTACATACATCCTGTGATGATCAATAAGCTATCAACATTGATATGCCAATGTTAACCGCCACATTTGTGTTAAAGGTGACAACACGTTACCTATTTTATAGGATTGTCCTACAAAATTAAATCTACCTAAATTCTTATTCTTTGTAGACGTCCTGTATACTGTGTCCAACAGTGCACACTGTAATTTGTTGGACATAACCTTTCTGCAACTTTCAACTACCACTACTGTTTTAGTTGAAAGTTGACCCCCCCACGAGGTGCACTGACGACATCAAGCGAGTCGTATGGATTCGCTGGATGTAGGCAGCTCAGGATTGTTATATTTGGAAGTCCCTACAAAAGGCCTATGTCCTGCAGTGGACATCCATCGACTGATATGATGATGAGGTAAGTATAGTAGCTAATTTCAGGTTTCAAGGGTCCAGAATCTCAACTGTCCAAGTATATAGGGTATCTTTTTAGTATTTTCATATGAGATAACCCTTCAAAAATACTAAGCTCAAATTTCAAGGGTCACGAACGTGGCGACTGGCGAAATTTTTCTTCATGACACGTTTTATACTTGGACATTCCAGGTTCCATTCCATTTTAATCTGCTGCATTCCAGAGTCACTACGGTGTAAACTGTGTAATTTGCTACCTTACTTATGGTAGTGGTTTCGAGGCTATTCGACAGGTCACGTGATCGAGTTATCGATTGGATCTGTCATTCCCATAGATTTTTTTTTAGTTTTCGAAACAGAATCGAGGTGCCAAATGGTTTCAGGCCCTGTCCCGTTTTGTCATACCAAACAATTGGCCACTGTGTTTGTATTCAAATCGCGCGTTGACGTTAACGAGACTAAAACAAAATGTTTGGTAATGGATTGATACATCCATTCGTGATGCGGTCGTCATTAATATTTGCCTGTCTGTCGAGGTTAATCGTTATTTTGCCATAATATGTGGTAATTTCAAGGCATCATTTGTTTGTGTTTTACCTTTTATTGTCTGATTATTAACAGTCAATGGACATTACGCGGCCTATAATTTGACCTATGCACAGTAACACATTTGCATGATACGAATCATGTTAGCGACGTACGTACGAGTTACAATACCAGCACCTCGACGACATTTCAATCGCGTATTTCTCAATTAAATGGGCAACCACGAAGAACGCTTTTAACACCTTGGTTTATAATTTTACCTGCCCAGATGAGCGCCATTTGGGTTCAACTTAGTTGCCTGGGCCTACTTACTCATATCCTCACAGATTCATTATCTTCATAATTAGCCTATTGCAATGGACAGGGTCAGGCCTCCCTCTTTATGGGAGGGAGGATAGAGTTTACTTAAATCCGCTCTCCTTTTTTGGTTAGTGTTATTAAAGTAATAATCTCAAATTCTTTAACTAATATTATACTAACTGGGATCGTCGGCTTAATGTGCTCCTCAAGGAATTGCAGTGCCTCTAACTTGACTTCTAACACCACTAACTTCAAAACTCCAACTGAAAACTTCTTAGAAGAAAAGCTAAGTATTTTATAGCCCAATCCAGGACGCGAACCCTGGACTTCATAATCCAAAGCCACTAGACCAACGAGGCGGTCGCATCCTCACAGGATACGTAACCATAATTTACTAGATATTAGGTTATGCGACGTGCTAGTAGTTGGATTGTCTTATTACAGGTCGAACGGATGCTCGGTGATGGACGATCGTTTCCACCTATGAACCTAATAAATCTTGGCTTATTGTAACATCTCACTAATGTGATCTGCACATGTTCATTGTACAGATCTGTTTGATCTACACAACACGACACGGAGACGACTTTTGAAACCTTCGAGCTTACAGATAGCAATAAAATTGCTTGTGACGGAACTCCTCAGGGGATACTTTTCGGCATTGTATTACATGGTCTGACATGGTTAATTCTGTGTTTCAGTCTTGTGTAATTATAAGGTTTAAAATTGTATGTTGATGGATACAGTGCGGCATTTTGTTTGGTGTTTCTTTCATACTCTGCGCAATATCTTCTTGCATACTCTCTATTATTACATATACATGTTAACTATACCTATAGCATTTTACGGGTACAGTTGCCTGTATAACGAGAGTGAAACGAACTGTCATCCGCACCATGCTCCAGCGCACGAACTGTAACATACGCCAAAATTAGTGAACTAGCCTGCAGAATTAGTAGTAAATCTACAGGCAAGTTTATAACTATGTGCATCTTCATCATCATAATTGTCAGCCGATGTACGTCCACTGCTGGACATAGGCCTCTGGCAAACAAAACAGTCTCGAGCCGGTAGCATTCAGCGGCTTCCTGCAACCCGCTTGATGTCTACGGTCCACCTAGTGGAGGGTCGACTAACACTGCGCTTTCCGATGCGGGGTCGCCATTCCAGCACCTTGGGACCCCAACGTCCATCGGCTCTTCGAACTATGTGGCCTGCCCATTGCCACTTCAGCTTCGCGACTCGCTGAGCTATGTCAGTGACTTTGGCTCCTCTGCGAATCTCCTCATTTCTGATTCGACCACGCAGAGAATCCCAAAGCATAGCTCGCTACATCGCCCGCTGAGTGACTTTTAGCCTTCTAATAAGGCCTATAACTATGTATACGTATTTAATATTCCCAAAAATCAAAAGTATGCGTAAATAAATGCATAAACACAGCATAAACTTATCTCTTTCCGGATTTATATAAACGTGCCATCCAATTTAGACGCAACGTGAGCATTTGTGTAGTCTGTGTTCAACGAATCCAGTAGTAACGAATCGCTAATAAAACATACTTGGAGCCAAACATTGCTATGCTTTAGTATTGCAGTTGGGTCGGAATCCATCTCGCCCAGTCTAAATTCCCGTTGCACAATCGTGCCCTCGCGTCTAATATTGAAATAGTGATTTACCGAGCCATAAATCCGTTGAGTGTCCACCCGACAAGCGTCGGATAATCGCGTGACGTACGCCTCACCCGTGTGCACCTTTACTTTGATAAGTTGGGTCACATTTCTGGCTTGTACGAGTTTAGAAATTGCTGGATTTCATCCACGAAGAAGCATAGCTCAAAGCAATATAATATGATATAGATAACAAAGATGACATTCTTGAACTAAAAAAAGGGTCAGTTCTGTCGAAAGGCATTGGATAATCGCGTGACATACCTACCTACAAGAACGCCTTACCTGTGTGCACCTTTATTTTCTTATGTTGGGTCACATTTGTAGCTTATTCTAGCTTAGACGAGTTTAGAAATAGCTGGATTTTATGCACGAAGAGCATAGCTCAAGGCATTATATGATATAGATAAAAAAGATGACATTTTTGATTTCAGGCTGATCCTTTGCGCAAAAAATGAGCCAGCCTTTCTGTCACCAGTCGAGGCAACTTTCTGGCTTGGATGAATTTAGAAATTGCTGTATTCATTCACAAAGAAGCAGAAAGAGGATTTCATGAACGAACATCTGAAATGACATTCTTGATTTTGAAAAGAAAAACTGTTAGTTCTATCGAAAAACATTTGTTTGATTGATGGTTGATTCTATGAAGTTGCATCACTCGTGTGCATTACGTGTGTGTTACGAGTACTTTAGAAATTCCTGGATTCCAAATGATGAAAGTGAGGAAAAAATTAAGGAACTTTGAAATAATTAGATATATTACTTACCAAATTTCATTTTAATTGGTTACTAGATTTATTCATAACGAAGTTTTAGGGGTGTCTAAAATGCCCTTGGCTTCGAGAAAAAGGATATTACGGCTTGCCTTGTTCGTCAACTTGGCAAATATGTCAAAAGTAGAGATGCCATAAAATTTCCCATATTATAGTCGTAAGTATCTGAAGGATACATTACTAAAGACAATATTGTGTTCGCCCACCTTCGAGATACCAGAGCATTGTATCAACAGGCAGACCCGGCGGCTGGAGCAGTCTGTGAGACATATAATCAGCCCATAAATCCCGCTTACAGACTGGAATCGGGACAAGAACTATACCGCCTTTATTTATTTTCCAAAACTACAATTGTGTACCCTGGATGCACTTGAAAACTATTTATCCATGAAGAATTTTTCTTCATTTTCGGCTCCAAGTGTAATGTAATGATGATATTCGGTGAGGTCTGGTCTGCGTAGCAAACCTTCAAAAACACCATTAAAAATTAAATCACAAGGATCTCTTGCGATGGCCAATGATTACCACGGTTCTGTCTGGTGTTGAAACATGATGTATTGAGCTTTGAAAACTAAAACCTACATAACCAACGTTCTAAAATTAATGCTTAATATTTTTACTTGTAGGTAGGAGATAAGTTCAGGTAGGTAGGTATATGTATGGATAGGAGGATGGGCTAACACACTTTAAAGTTTTATAAAATGACAAAGTTGCACAAGTTTTTGTTTGATATAAACATCTTGTTTCCATCTCTGATTCACAAAAGTAATGTATACAAGTAAAAATATCCAAGACATTAAAGAAGAGAAAGAAGAAAAGAGATTTGATTGATTTTATATATACAGCGATAGATCCTATAGCAAAAGATTCCACATCATTATAGAAGAAAAGAAGAAATACCGTAGAGATTTTAAAACTTTCCTAAATGACCTTATAATTTTAAATAAAAGAAAACATTTACAAACAAACATACAAATGTCCTATTATCATGAATCCGAAGTAGATACTAACTGTATCGCAAAGTGCGAGTCGACGACACGCACAGAAATAATTCATCGAACAAATGCATAAATCAAGGGCAATACTTACCTTCCATTACATACACTATGCAAAACATCGTAACACATAAACTGAACCTTATTTCAAAGGGATAAAGTCTTTAATCAAATAATTGAATTTGGAGGGTAGTACAAGTAAAGATTGCAGATGTAGTTCCGAATTCAAATTGCCGCGTATCGTACGGTGATTGGTCAGGGCGCGCGTGGCTGTGATATAAATAGTGCGGTTGGACCCACGTTCGGATAATATGGAATATTGGATTGATAAATGGTACTTTCATATTTGATAACGTATATTTCTGTGAGCATATTTGAATAAATTCAGTTTGACGTTTTAAAATATATAGGTAGTGAAATAGAGCAAAAATTTATTGAGTTAAAAATGCTTATATTAGGACCTGCAAGGTTTATGGAATAACCTCAAACAGTTAGAAAAGCATGGATATAAACTTCTTAAAAGCAAGAAGTTTCGAGGCAATCAGACAGTCAAGGAATTATAATAATCTGTTGTATAATTGTAGTTGTTACTAAGAATTTCTTGGGAAAAAACAAAAATCTTATTAGTTTTGCTCAGGATGCTAATACGACAACTACTAGGACAGAAAACTGAAGACAAACGACTGAAAATATCGCCTCGATAGGTACATTATACTCTTAGATAACATGAATATATAATTTATCAGCCTAAGCAGCCCATTTAAATGGTTTACCAACTATGGGCCTGTCCATAGACCTCTTTCCTTATTGGGAGGATTACTACTCCAATGTAAATTGATGGGTTTAGGTTAGGGTAGGGTAAAAAAATCATTATCATTATCAGATGGGTTATTTTTACAGTCTGAACCAGCATTCTGATAATTCTACTACTGTGAGTAACTAGGCAGAAAAATAATAAAATGTCAAGGGCTTTAAATATGCAGAAGATTTCACGCAATGAGTATTTTTTTTTTTACTATGCTGTACTGTGGAGTTGACACCATCTACGACCTCTGCCTCACCTCGATAAGTACAATATACCCATAGGTGACATCAATAAATAACATAATTATTAGCCTATTTAAATAGTCCACGACCTATATCCTTGTTGCTTATAGCAGGAATTCGAATCTTTGACCCAACACCCTACTTCTATGTGAATTAATGGACTTAGGGTAACGAAAACAACTAGATGCATTATTTTTACAGCTCGAACCAGCATGCTAATAGGTCAACAAGAGAGAAAAATGATATAATATGAAGGGCTTATCCTTATTAGTCTTGTAAGCCCTCAAATATGCAGAAGGTTTCACGCAGCGGGCGGATAGCAACGACACGTGTCACAGAGCATGCTGTACTGTGGAGTTGACACCGTCTACGATCTCTGCATCGCCTTTATAGGTAGGTACAATACACCCATAGCTGACATGAATAAATATCATAATTATTAGCCTGTTTAAATAGTCCACTGCCTATTTCCTTGTTGCTTATACTCGTAGCAGGGATTTGAAACTTTGACCCTACACCCTACTTCTATGTAAATTAATGGACTTAGGGTATCGAGAACAACCAGATGCATTATTTTCACAGCTCAAACCAGCATGCGAATAAGTCAACGAGACAGAAAAATTATATAATATCAAGGGCTTATCCTTATTAGTCTTGTAAGCCCTCAAATATGCAGAAGGTTTCACGCAGCGGGCGGATAGCAACGACACGTGTCACAGAGCATGCTGTACTGTGGAGTTGACACCATCTACGCTGCCTCGCCTCGATAGGTACGTTATACTTATAGGTAACATAATTTTACAAGCACTAATAACAACCTATTTGAATGGTCTACAGGACCTCAGACCTTTCTTTTCCTTATAGAAGAGGGGATTTGTAATTTAGTAGACTCACCACACTGCTGCAATGTGGTTTGGTCGGCTTAGCTTAACGATCACGTTTTTTTTTCATTCTTTACAAGTTAGCCCTTGACTACAATCTCACCTGATGGTAAGTGATGATGCAATCTAAGATGGAAGTGGGCTAACTTGTTAGGAGGAGGATGAAAATCTACACCCCTTTCGGTTTATACACGACAACGTACCAGAACGCTAAATTGCTTGGCGGTACTTCTCTGCCGGTAACTAGCCACTGCCGAAGCCTCCCTTAAGCTGGCTGAACCTGGACCAATTAAGAAAACCTCAATCATGCCCAGGCGGATATCGAATTCAGGATTTTCGTCTTGCAAATCCACCGTGCATAGATACATACCACTGTGCCACGGAGGTCATCAGATCCGTTAATTAGGTCTTAATAAAAATAATTAGTCATATTCTCTCTCCTTTATGACGTGAGTCTTGACCCTTTATTGAGCCGTTAAAATAAAATGATGTTGATGATCTTTATAAGTCAATGGTAGGTATACGTAACTTTAACCAATGAGTGCACTACCATCCTACCAATCACGTAGACATGAAACTGTAGTTTATGTCGTTAAAAATCTCACACAAGCAAAGCCGAATGCAAAAGCTATGTAAGACAACAATACTCACAAGTGACAACAGTCGTTCAAAACTCACAAGTGGTTCAATTATCTCGCATAATGTGTAGTTAAAAGTTATCCAAAACTCGATCCGAACTCCTAATATCGTCAGAGTCAAATTCTATATTTACCACTTTGAGTGATAGTTGAGCAAATTCGCGTGTGACTCGCGCGCTCATACACTGTGCGGTGTTCAGGCTTAATACTAACAAACGCCTTCAACTTTGTCCATAATATAGCTGATCCTTGTACAAAGATTTTGACCAGAGTAAGCACTCACCCAGAAATGCTCTGGTGTTGACTAGAGTTTTGCTAGGGAGCTAATAGTTAGTAGTAGTAGTAAGTTGTACTCTGAAGCTCACCAGCTGTCTTCAGATCACGAGTTACAACTATAGCAAAAACATTACCCTCCTTCTTAAGGAGTCGGATAAAAAGTGTCGTTACAACTTTTTGGTCTTAATTTTTCCGTCTAGCCCCCTTTCGCAACGCGCGTTATGAAACATCATTCCAAAAAATCATCATCATGATTTGAGGAAGGCACCCGATAATGATTTATCGGGTGCCTTCCTTCCATCATCAGCTATTATCATCTGCTATTATTTATTTTGACTTTGACTTTGACTAGTAATTAGTCACACCTTCACTACAGGCATCGGTTGTACAAGACGTCAGTCGACACACAAGACGTTCTTATCGCGCCTACCACTTACGCTAGTTTTAATTAGCTAACACTCGCGTTTTGCCAGTCGAAAATTAATCAAATCATTTATGGAGGGTTAAGACAGTAAATGGATGGCTTTATGCAACTGCAACTACGACGACGATATTTCTGTTGGAAAAACTTTTCTTTATTTTGTCATTATGTTTGATAGTTTCTCATTTATATATTTTATACTTTTTTAAGTTTTAATCTACACTAATATCATAAAAAGGAATGATTTGTATGATGTATGTAACGAATAATCACAGAAAGTACTTTACTGATTTGAAAAAATCTGTCACTGTTGCAATGATTTACACTAAACGACTGGGTAGTGCTACTTAGTTTTAAACAATTTCTAAAATGATGATAACGAAATCTTGGCTAAGTTTGTTGTGAGCTCTTCTCGGACAAACAAAATAAATCTGTAAGTTTGTATATAATATCTGTGTCTGTCACTCTCACTGGTATAGTAGTTGTTAATTGTATTAACCCGTTTGATTATCGTATTTTTTTTTTATTCAGTAGCTACTCGAAATTTATGGGCTGTCGGAGGTTGTCAAAAAAATATATATTATTTGAATCTTACAAACTACCTATTATATTACTTGTTAGGTGTTGCATAATGCTTATAATTTAAGCGCGTAGTTAAAAGCATGTCGGATGAAGGGAGGCAATCTGAGAACGACACCTGTCTCCGATCTTAGAACAATAAATACCAAAACACTCTTTATAACAATTCTATGTATGTAATGAAATTACCTATAGACGTCATAAGAAGGCTCAAAGTCACTCAGTGGGCGATGGAGCGAGCTATGCTAGGAGTTTCTCTGCGTGATCGAATTAGGAATGAGGAGATACGAAACGAACGAAAGTCACTGACATAGTTCAGCTAGTCGCGAAGCTGAAGTGGCAGTGGGCAGGCCACATAGTTCGAAGAGCCGGTGGAGAATGGCGACCCCGCACCGGAAAGCGAAGTGTTGGTGGACCCCCCATTAGATAGATCGAAGACATCAAGTGGGTTGCAGGGAGCCATTGGATACTGTCGGCCGAAACCGTGGTGGTTCGAAGTCCTTGCAAGATGTTTATGACCAGCAGTAGGCCATCGGTTGTTAATAATGATTATGAATTATTATAATACCTATTGTATACTTAAATAGACAAATAACTCGATATGTCAAAATATGATCAATGTGTTTTGGAACCAGTAGTTCCTGAGATTAGTTCGTTCAACTAAACTAAGAAATCAAATAATATAAGTAGCTATCTATAGACAGGCTTCATAAATAGCCTTCCCTAAAATAATATGAATACGTAGTTTTTGAGAAAATGGCGGACAGTTAAACATGCATACGGGTTGAAAAGGAAATTTTATTGAAGCCTTTTGAAAACTAGCATGAAGCAGTAAAATGGCATGGACATGACATGAATGTGGCTTATTAGTATTCATAACATAAGAAACAAAACTCACATCACAAGAGTTTCCGCTAAAATTTCCATAAATTTACAAACATATCATAGACAATGCAATCAAAGGTTACATTAAAAACAAGTCTGGCATTAAAATTGCTACAATGCTTGCGCGTTATACTAACGCCCTCTAGTATAGTCTGTTACAAACAGAAAATCAACATGGCGGCTGTATTAAAAAAAAACAAATCTTTACACATCTAAATAACTGTTAGAAACCACCTACGAAGCAACTATACAAGTGCAGTACTTAATAACAACTTAGCGCCCCCCCACTCTCGTCTGTCAAACATATGACAAGCGCAGATTCCGCTTTGTACTTGTCAAAAATATAGCAAACAAAAGATACGGCGCACGAATAAATGAAGTGAGCTGATGTGTTTCGTAGCTGTAGTGGTGTTCTCCACTTATCGATATATTATTTCTTAAATTGATATATTTTACAGTCAATTGTTTTCTTGACGAAGAGTCTGGACTATTAAATACGGATGAATACAGACGGGTCTGCTTTTCCGGCACTGCTAGTTAAAATTGTTGCCCTGGTCTTGTCACCAGTAGTGCTAACTTGCGATCAAGAGACTCCTTCTTACCAACGCAATGAAAGAGACATAAAAAGCGGTATTCCCGGTTGCGCCGCCATTTGTAGAATTTGTCTATTTCACTTTTTGAGATAATGTTATTGTTGCTCGCATGTTAGCACTGCAGGTGACGTGGGGACTAAGTCAGAATAGGACAAGATGTCTATAATTTCGGTAAGGTAATACTCTACCTGTACCTACTGTGATAAGTAGGATCGACCAAATAAATAGCTAAATATTATACTTAAGTGAAGTACAATGCACTTATTATTTTACCAGAGATTCTTCCGCATAAAGGTGTAAATCATAGAAGGATGCTAAAAATAATTTACGATAAAAATAAACCATCGATATAAAGCTCCATCCTGCCATCACTACAAACAATACGCAGAGCTATATCATATAAGTGACGTATCGCACACTGACACCCAGGCATTCGCGGGAAGTATGCAAAGAAGTTGCTTCTACTCCCGCCAAATAATCTTGAGACTTGATACGTCACCCGTCGCCCGGGGCACACAAGTTATGACGACTGTTTGGGTATTTGTGCTCTTTTAATCAAACCTCGTGTCATGTGGAACTCAATGCGAGATTGCATGTCAAATTATTCTCCATAACATCTTTATAATTTTTCAAAGTAGTAGTTTAAAATTATTTGCTAATGTAAAAAGTTGGGTTTTTGTTTTCGAACTAAATATTTACCCTAAATATGTATGTTATAAAGTGTGTAACTAATAAGTGTTTTATTTAATATTGCAACAAAACATACAAAATCTTAAAACTAAGGATGAAACACAGCGCAAAGGCGACCTTATCACTAATAATGATTTTTTCATAATATATCGGAGTATATAAATGTGTGAGACCATGTTGTATTATTTTATATGCCACAAAATTCAATAATTATGGCTTTACCTATTTCATTCAACTCAAGTTGTGTTTTTGCAAAAACGTAATCATGTTCATCCGAAAGATTAAATTTTAATTTATCAAAATTAACTCAGTTCAGTTAATTCTGAATACTATTAGTATTGAATTAATTATTGTAATAATTTCGACGACTTAATAGGTGACGATCTGGTGGTAGGCATCGGTTATGGCTAGTTAGCATTTTACTGGTTAAAGACATTAGACATTATAAGAGACATTTAGACAAGTTCCGGTATAGTGCCGCGTAGAAACCAATTTCCCAATGTTTCCCACATCTTGTTAACTTGTTGTTAAAAAAAAAAAATATTTAAATAATATTCAACTATCAAACAACTTTTTTCCAAGCACATATCGACAGTAGCTCCAACAATAATAGTTCCATATCCCATTTGAATATTAGAACATCCATCCACTGAAGATTTCACTCTACAGGGTGCTTCTCCCTCGCCCCCTCACACACACTACGGAGTTATTAGCGTGCGAGTACGTGTGAGTTGGGAGATATGAACTAGTTAGTCGGTTTGGAAGAGAAATCCAGTTTTTTTCATCTTTATGAATATTCTTAAACTGTGATAAATTAAAAATGGAATAAGGTAAAACGTTTCACTGGGGTTTTGATCATGGTAAATATTAATTAATTTAATATCAACTTAGTTGGAATAATACCTACCGACTAAATGGTATCTATCTATATAGTTGCGAGTATTACAAGAAAGGTTGCATCTTTATTATCTTAGCTCCTTATAATCATCTATAGTATCCGACGTCCCACGGTTTCATCTGCATAGTTTCCGTTCCCTTGGGAATAGGGGGATAAAATAGTTAATGACTCTTCTTAATAGTTTCTGTCTTCATATACTTACGGGAACGAGAACTTCACAAGTAAAACTGCAAGGCGTTGGCTTGTTAATAATAAAAGTTAACACCCTTTGGAACAAGTTTAAAAATAACCAATCGTGAGCGTAAAATAAATGCCAAACTTTCAGATTTTCTCTTTACTTTTCAAGCAAAGGAATAACTTCAATACTTCCAAGGGTAAAACTGCTTCCTAATCTGATGTCTAGGGAAGAGAAAACGGCGCAATAAAACAAACCATTTATACAGAGAAAAAAGCAGGGGAAACTAAAAAAGGTATTGAAATCGAAAATCCGATGGTGTCTTCCATCACAGAAATACATACGAATGAATACAAATGTTCTTAAATATGGCGACATCAGGCCGTATTGGCTGAAATATGTTTACAATAACGCGAATATATACGAGCCACTTATGATATGAAAGGGGGGATGATAAATTCGACGGACTTAAGGGGTTTAATATAATTGAATGGAAAATATGCTGAATTGTCTATGAGATGTATGGACTTTGTTTATATTGAAGGACTCGCTGGTATAAATGTAGAGACCGTGATCGAATCAGAAATGAGGGGATCCTCAGAAGAACCAACGTCACCAACATATTACAATGACGCGCGAAGCTGAAATGGCAATGGACGGGGCACATAGTTCGAAAAGCCGTAAGGCGTTAGGGACCCAAGGTGCTGGATTGGCGACCCCGTACTCGAAAACCCAGTGTTGGTCGACCCCCCCACCAAGTGAACTGACGATATCAAGCGAGTCGCAGGGATTCGCTGGATGCGGGTGGCTCAGGATCGTGATGTTTGGACGTCCCTACAAAAGGCCTAAATTTTTAAGAATTTCAAAAATTCGTTGGCAAAATCTCTATTTTCCATTTTTTTTTTATTCTTTACAAGTTAGCCCTTGACTACAATCTCACCTGATGATAAGTGATGATGCAATCTAAGATGGAAGTGAACTAATTTGTCAGGAGTAGGATGAAAATCCACCCCTTTAGGTTTCTACACGACATCGTACTGGAACGCTAAATCGCTTACGTACAGTACGTCTTTGCCGGTAGAGCGGTAACTAGCCACGCCGAAGTCTCCCACCAGCCAGACCTGGAACAACCCAGGACCTCCGTCTTGTAAATTCACCGCGCATACCACTGCGCCACGGAGGCCGTCAAAATACGTAGGTACATACATACGCTTTAACCATAGTCCATATTCCTATCGGCAGTCGCATAAATATAACATAATAGTGTAAAATTTGCCATACACTTAGTTAGGAAACCATTTTGAACGCCATCTACCCGTTTTTCTGTTGAAAGTGTAGGGTTTATTGAAAGAGTTTCAGAAGTTGGCATAATGTCTCCCCACAAAGGCTTCGCGCGGTATCAAACGTCGGACGTGACAAATGGAACGACTGAGCCATCGGGGCTGCAATATCCTCTTCCTGTTCAGCTAAGGCGCATAGAGTTGATAATATTAGACCTGGCATTTTTATTTTGAAAAATCAACTGAGTTCCTGTCAATTTACATAAACAGGATAAGTTTGCGATCAGTTGTCATAAGTTGGGTTAATAAATTTGATTTATAGCGAATATTATTTTAAATACTTATCAATAACGTAAAAAGTCAACTGTTATGTTTGTACCTAATTGTCGAAAAGTTGTTTTTTCTGTGATTAAACATGTGTGTAAGTACTCGTGTATACTCAAAAATAAATTAGGCAGTAAAATTCGATGAACGAATGACAGCGGTTGGCGGGCGCGCACGCCGCGGCCTGCTGCTCCTCGGTTGCGCACCTTTCACTTTTCAAGCGTTAGTATTGAGACGTACATAGTGTATGCTGCGGGGCAAGATACACCTATTTAGAGAGTCGATCTGAAAAAGTAAACTCCATTCTTGCGTCGGAGTTGACACGCACTTTTTTATTATATTTTATGCATTGAAATTATGTTTTTAATAATTTCATTAATATCATTTTCATTTGTTTCTTGATAAAAATAGTCGTAATTCTTTCAAAACAGTTGGTGAAAATAAAATAAACGTTTTTATTGTATAACTTTTTGTTTACATTTAATGTTTTCAAACAAAATAATCATATTATTGTAACAATTGTGTCCTGAATACACCGTTGCTATTCAGTAAGTAAATAATAGTCCCATTCCAGCAGCAGTGACTTTTCAAAATAAAACTTTATTTTTAATAGTAATTATAACGACAATTTTCACTGGTGTTAACTAGTAAAAATTATTGTTCCCAAACTTATTCTACGACATAGATAATTTCACATTTTGAAACAATTAAATTTATTCAGAACAAACACCTCTTTTCTCGAATAAATTTGCCGTGTCTATGACGTTGTTAAGCCAACGGAAGCACATTTCAACGCGGCGGGTGCGAATTCTCTTCGAAAAATATATTTTATATCCAACATTTTATATTGACAACGCATCCGCGGAGTTTATGAACCCCCTTTATTACTTTTTATGGCGTTTGTCATATTTCCCGTAGCTCAAGAATGGGGTTAGAATTCAAATTCGCCGATTTATATTATAATCGATGGCGTCGATGGGATTACGCAGCGGGCTTTCACTTCGCTAAGTGTCATGGGAAATTTAGAATTAAATTGAATTTTTAAATGTTTTGAATACATTACGAAATAATATATGATCATATATTTTTATGTTATTAAATTAAGTTTGCTTTTACAATGATGATGATGATGATGATGATGATGATGATGATGGTGATGATGATGATGATGATTGCGGATATGTATGTATCAATATACCGCCGTCTGTCAGAATTAAAAGCGTGTCACTATAAAAGTCAATTGCTCCATACCCGATGTTTGAAGTAATGTACGTTTCTCGGTACAAGTTTCTAGATCTTATCAAAATCCAAAAATATTTCGTCGCCAGTCATAACGCAGCGTGTAACAGAAAATATATGGTTCACGTGAATCCATAAAGGTAATTTAAACAATTGAAAAAAAACATTCGTTTTTATGCACGTAACAAATGAGTTAAGGCCCGGTCACAACATTTTTTATGGTGGCGAATTAAATTTTTCTAATAGATGGTAAGCATTTTTGATTCGTATAAATACAAATTGTATTAAAAAGTAATGTAAAACTTATCAAAATACAAACCCTACTTCTAATTTATGATTAAAATATGATTAACTAACTATTTACTTAAAGCTTCACTCGCGTCTATAAGATTTTTTTATATTTTGTAAATACTTGTAGTTACAAAAACAAGTGATCCAGTAAAACATTATTTGTATCTAACTGAACAGAAAAAAATCGTTTTAAAAAAGTTTTCGACCTTATGACGGATAAAATTGGTTCACAAAAATAATAATATCTACCCATACTTAATATTATAAATCTGAAAGTTTGTCTGTTTGTCCATCTTTCACGGCAAAACAGAGCGACGAATTGACGTGATTTTTTAAGTGGAGTTAGTTGAAAGGATGGATAGTGACATAAGCTCACTTTTTGTCTCTTTCTAACCCTCCTAAAATGGGGGGTGGAAGTTGAGCATTTGTAGGGTAGGTAGGGAAGAAGCGGGCGGAAGAATGTTGACCGGGCATCACGCTGAAACTACTGAATGAATTGTAATGATATTTGGCACGAGTTGAAACTATAATACGTAGAAAATTATAGGATACTTTTAGTCACGAAAATTTTTTCGCGTGGTTAAGAAGGCGTTGAAAGTTTGTATGGAAAGCCCTTCATTTTTAAAGTCACATTTGTATAAATTGGTATATGAGAATTTTGTAATATATGAAGTCCAAGAAAGACTTCCCCTTTTTTGTAGTCGGTTAAAAATAGCTGTTTGCTCCGTATAGTCTTGCGTACTTTCTATATAGGTGCCATAATTATCTACATGCCTAGTGTCCACATTAAATTTTCTTGTTATAATAATAGGTAATATCTTTGCTAACATAGGCAGAGCTGGGTCATTAAAAATTTTATAAAGACATGATATAAACGTTTCTTAGTTCCAAAAACAAATTTACCTTAAGCAATTCGGGACATAAAGGACATTAAAGATCAAGATTGTACATATGAGAATATTCGTAATGGCTGTTTGTTTGAGCGCTTATGGACATCGGTGACTTTCAGAGAGGTACACTCTGTTTTATATTATACTAGCCGACGCCCGCGACTTTGTCCGCGTTAAACTCGATGTAAACTTTCAACTACCCCTATCCTACCCCTACCCTATGCCTACCCTACCCCTATCCTACCCCTAGCCTACCCCTACCCCTACCCTACTCCTACCTACCCCTACCCTACTTTTCTGGTTTATTTTTTACACCTTGTGTCCGAAAAATCCAAATATCTTACGGAACCCTATTTTATCCAAAATAAAATTTAGCCTATGTTACTTGTGGATAACGTAGCTTTCGAATAGTGAAAGAATTTTTAAAATCAAACATACAAACAAAGTTTTCCTCTTTATAATATTAGTATAGATCAGACTTCCAAAACTGTGATTTTAAATGTACTTGTAATAGCGATTTGGGTACACGTGTTTGTGTGCTAAGGATAGAGTCAACTTTTTAACCGACTTCCAAAAAGAGGAGGTTTATTCAGCCATAACTCCGAAAACTATACATAATAATTAATCTGAACATACGCTGAATGTATATTTTTATTTCTTTACTTGCTTTTAATTAATTGCTAATGTTGTACCCACTCCGAAGGGAGTGGAAATATTGGTTATAGTTACAAAGATATGACAAATATTATTTTTAAATTAAAAAGTTTGTAACCCGTTTGTAACTTGAATTTCAAAAAAATGTACCCTTAGTCATTGTAACCTGGCGGAAATAAAAAAAAATATATTTTTAACTATTTTTAATTATACAAATCTACGAAATTACTTTAATTCTTTCGAAATAATATTCATTCTCACCCAAGAAATGCAACGCTAATATGGGTAATTATGGCGGATTGATGACATTTTCAATGCAGTAGTCGATTTGACGTTTGCTGTCAATTGTAATGTCATAGTTGCTCTATGTGCGCCATCTTGATATAACTAAAAAAACTTGGGTTTTAATTTTATTTATTTCTTTTAATTTAGTTAGATTTATTCACTTATTTAGATTTAAATAAAATCTTTGTATTTTTAAAATTTTATTGATAAAGGGTACAAGAGACCTGAAATGGACCATCTCCTTTCATTTGTTATGCAAGAGTTTAAAAATAACCACGGCTTCGAAAAAAGTTATTCATTATGTACATAAATAGTAGGCTTGGGAAATAGTTATAAAAGCAAATACCAATTCCTTATTTACCTACAGAAACAACACAGTTAATTTCGAGTTAACAGTAACAACTGATAGCTTTTAATATAGAAAAATACACAGAAATATACATTTTCCAACCCAGACTGATGAGGGTTGTTTAAAACAACAAAGGTAACTGGAGACCACTTACGGGATCAAAGGGTATTGGCGCTAACAATGCGGGATGCATGGCTGATTCTTCATCTATACCGGCGCTGCATCGGTGCATTGAATATGGATGAGTCGATTGATGTATGGAAAGTTCTTAGCTTTTTGAATTTTTCATGTCAATTTTCGTGGGTTTTTTGTTTTTATTTAGATACTAGACGCCCATGACATATATGCCACTGTCATGCAATGAGAGCCTTTGTAGAACTAGTGCTAATTACGTGTAGCGGCATACAGTGCTATTTTACGACAATTAAACAACAAAGTTTTAAACAAATTAAGTTACAAAAATTTGGTAAATATTATTATATAATTGGCGTTGGCCTCCCGGATTTTGTCTCATATAAGGAAGCCTTATTTTTGTAGTCATCAAACTATTTAAAATTAAAAAAGAAAATCATTGTAGCACATTTTACATGTAGCATATTTTAGACGGAGATCCTGGGTTCGATTCCCGGCTGGGCCGATTGAGATTTTGTTTAATTGGTCCAGGTCGGCCTGGTGGGAGGCTGCGGCCCTGGCTAGTTACCGGCAAAGACGTACCGCCAAGCGATTAACGCGTTCCGGTATGATGTCGTGTGCGAAGGTGTGCGAAGGGGTGTGGATTTTTATCCTCCTCCTAACAAGTAAGCCCGGTTCCGTCTTAGATTGCATCATCACTTAGCATCAGGTGAGATTGTAGTCAAAAGCTATTTGTAAAAAATAGAAAAAAAACAAAGAAATAATTTTGAATTTTTGAATATTGTCTTAAAACAAAATTTCCTGGAATATGTTTTCAATCTTTATTATACTCTTTGAGTGCAGGCAACACATCCATTTTAAATGATTTCATATGGTAGATATATTTTTTTGCAACGCTAAATTAGCTACAACGTAGTTTTAATAAGCTGCTTCTAAGAATAACGTCAAAGAGCTCTGCTTATTAGTAGCTACACCCAACCCTTCTGAACTTGTAACGTAGTCAAAGATTGAAATGAAATATCCGATATTTGCCACACCGATTTTTAATTTAAAACTTTGTTAATCTAAGAGTAAACCACAAAGAGCGGATCAAAACGATGAAAAATTATTGAAAGGGGGTCGAAGCCAAAGGGTGGGAGGGGGATACATCGACTACTGGAAAATTACCACGAAAACTTTGCCGCGTAATTTTTAAAGATGTCTTGTATACACTGAGGAATAAGATCAAAATTTGTGTGGCAAAGACTTTTTGAACGGTCAATATTGTGTGTAAAATACCACAAAGGGGGTTTCGTAATAATCGTGATTTTTTAATCAAATTTCATCTGTACGAGGGAAGAGGCGGCTATATTTTTTCATTATTTAATTTTCGGTCGCTCGTGGTTTTTTTCTACTCCTTAAAGGGACAGCGTTGTTTGAAGCGTTTTTTGGATGTTTGAACAAAGCGTTTTGTTACACCGTTGGAACTTGGGCGCGAGTACCTATTGGATATTGACCTAATTTTTGTCGCTTTTAATGTGGGATAGTTATCTTTAACGATGCAATTTTGGATCATTACATCCTAGTTTCGAGGCCTGGCTGTATAAAATCTGTATAAAAGCTGTATAGTTTTTCTTTTTCCTAATAAATTTTCAGGATCAGTCCGGATTCGGGAAGTTGGTAGTTTTGTATTCATGCCCTTCGGAGAGCACTTATAGTTATTGGTTCCAGTCATTATCATTAAAATCTGATAGTGATTGTTAGAGAGGCAATACATGATCCACCTATTCCGCTAATGTCAGGCACTGACGATTAGTTTTATCGGACATCAAACCATTAGCGCTGCAGGCATGTGGCTGATATAACTTACAATGAAGTAGCGTAGCCTCTCCTTAGTATAAGGAGAGATGCCTGCACCCATTCTGAATCAGTAGTGGACCATTTAAATCCTTCGAGAATTTAAGAGATAAAAAAGAGTAACAATTGTCAATTGTATGTTGTCATTTAATGTCATATATTTTGACCTTAGAACTATGTTTGATAATTAAAAGAATATGTTAAATAAATAATTGTTCGCTGATGTTCGCAAATATTCTTTCCCTGTAGTACGTATTACACTTCGGTGTGACCCACGGCCACGTGTAACCGTTTATTTCACGGTTAATATACCATCGTTTGTTCACGTCCTCAATTTCGGTTCGGTTATAATTGTTATTGTTAGATAACGACGTCTATAATTTGATTCAATGTTTTTGAGTTGCGATTGAATTTCAGCTAGGTATTCTTTTTGAGATACACATATTATACCTACATAACAGTGTAAGTATAAAATACCTATCTACTGCTTGTTCTGTTCTCTGCGGTTTCACCCGCGTAGTTCTCGATCCCGTGAGAATACAGGCATAAAATATACCCTATGAGCATATATATAGAATTCTCAAAATCGGTTCAATAAATCCAGACATTATCCCTACAGCATCACAAACTATACCTCTTTATAATATTTGTACAGACAATGATTTAGTATAAAATCATTAATTATTATAGATAAACTATAGCATATTTATAGTACGATATTATATACATACAACAAATGTAGATATCTCTACTCTCTCACACAAAAACCATAGAATGGATTTGGCTGAAATCTGGAATGGAAAAAGATTATATCCTTGATTTACATAAGGGCTACTTTTTATCCCGAAAAAAATAATTGTTTCCGCGGGATTTGTGAAAAAACAAATCACACGGAATTCCTCAAGTTAATTTATAAGATCAAATTTTGATTAAGTCAAATAAATGGTCATAGAGGTAGTTTCCACGTGTTAATGGTACTGTAAAACGATTGAATCATGTAACTAAAGTCTTTAGAGATAAGTAGAGAGTCGTACTAACACCTCTCTACCATAAAGTGTTGGTGAAATTGAATTATCCTTAATGCACTTACGGATATTTTGCAGACGCCATACATGTGGTTTATCATTCGATAGTACATTTATCTTGCACAATGACGTTTGAAGAAAAAAGAAAACTCAGTCTGCCGGACAACAGTAGTTTGTGATGAAACTAATTGCATCTCAAACTACTGTTTTCTATGGTTTTGATGACCTCTCTGGCGCAGTTGGTTTTGTTGTGGTTGTCGATAGAGAGTTCCTCAGCTAACAGTGTCAAATCATCATCATTATCAACCCATATTCGCTTCACTGCTGAGCGCTGAGCTCGACTCTCCTCTCAAAATGAGAGGGGTTAGGCCAAATAGACCACCACGCTGGCCCTGGGCTGGCCCAATGCGGTTTGACAGACTTCACCCACAAAATTAAGAAACCTCCCAGGTGTGCAGGTTTCTTCACTATGTTCTTCCTTCACAGTTTGAGATACGTGATATTTAATTTCTTAAAAAGCACATAACTGAAATTTGGAGGTGCATGCCCGGGAATCGGAGGCAGAGGTCATATCTACTGGGCTATCACGGCTGTACAGTGTTAAATTTAACACTTTATTACTAACTTATATTACTTATTTAACAGTCATCAACCCATATTCGGCTCACTGCTGAGCTCGAGTCTCCTCTCAGAATGAGAGGGGTTAGGCCAATAGTCCACCACGCTGGCCCAATGCGGATTGGCAGACTTCACACACGCAGAGAATGAAGATAATTCTCTGGTATGCAGGTTTCCTCACGATGTTTTCCTTCACCGATTGAGACACGTGATATTTAATTTCTTAAAATGCACACAACTGAAAAGTTGGAGGTGCATGCCCCGAACCGGATTCGAACCCACACCCTCCGGAATCGGAGGCAGAGGTCATATCCACTGGGCTATCACTGCTCCCACTGGGCTATCACTGCTCACAACTTAACAGTGTTACTCTTAAATAATAATCAAATGTTATATACCCTGCCTTGCAGCAGCGTGCGGGTGGTCTAAGCCTTTTTCGTATTTGGAAAGACCAGGACGTTGAAATAGGCTTAGGTGACGTATTTTGTCATTATTAAAGCTTGAAAAAAAACAATATTCCGGACCTTAGTATCTATTTATCTCTATGCCAAATTTCTTCCAAATTCATTTACCCGTTCATATCGATCATTAAACATAAATCCAAGCTTTCGTATCAGTAACATAATGGTACGAGTAGTCTTCATTTTAAAGTCCCTTAAATAAGCCATTCAAAAGAGATACGAATTCAAACAAAAATCGCCACACTAGGGCCAGCTTCGTTATCAAAGCTTACTTTTTCAATCAACACCATTTAAAGCGATTGAAAAAGCCAATACAATATGCAAATCGAATACCGTGCCTCAATAAGCCCCGTGGGAAGTGGTCGGGGCGTGAAAATCCCGAGAAAAAAAGCCCGGAAAACGGGACAAGTCCGAGCTATTGATAGGTTCCGCTTTGAACCGCGTTTTTTATCTGGCTTATGTAGTTTTTTTGTGCCACCGCAGGAAAGGTGCTCTACTTGGTAAATTTAAATTTATTTTCACATTATCGTTTTTTTTTGTGAACGGTTAAAAGTGATACCTATTGGTTTGTTTACAAAAAATTGGAGTATTTGTATAACTGTAATTATAACAATGTTTTATTTATTTTAATTTATTATCATTATTTGGTTTAATATGTGAGTAATTGATTTTTTTGTGTTGATTGTTGTATTACCAATCAACAGCAACCAACCACAAATCAGGCATATCAACATCAAGCCGGTGAATTTTAATCTAATACTGATATTTGAAAGAGACTGGCTAACAAGGCTCTTAGACCTTAAGGTTATCTCAGCATCTCAGAAATACCTATTTAAGTACTAAAACTTTTATTTTCTACAAGTTAAAATTGTCACGAATTTGTTTAATTAGCTGTTGACAAAACTTTTAATTAAACAATTCCAATATTTAACAAATAAGAAAAAGGTATTAGTTCAAATTATATTTATTATTTATTGTTATTTAATTTGTAATTTAATATTTTCAAATTTAATTTGTGTAAATTCACTATCCTACACATTATACTTATTCCTTTATAGAGTCCTGTCACTGGTTTTTACTGTAAATATCTAAGTAAAGCCATCTTAAAGTTAAGAGCATTATACGTTGAAAGTTTGAACCTATATTTATAGACTCTGAAACCATTGAAACGTGTGCCCAAGTGGGACCCTTGCAATCTCTTTTACACATATACATTTCATATAACCCTGTCTCCCTCCCCCATCCCATTGAAGGAAATCGAATGTTCGATGCAACAGGTGTATCGACGTTAGGGCTGTCACTTCGATTGATTTCTTTTCAGATCACTGTTATCTATAAAATTACTAAAAACTACTCAAGAACTCAGATCTTCCATAAAGTATTTATAAGTTGGTTTATAACAAAACATGAATTTAGTTATTTACAAAGAGTTCATAATGTTACAAAAATTGAAATTAAATTGCAGCGATTTTCAGTCCTTTCGACTTACATTAAACCAAGAGGTTGTAATATTTACTGTTCTTACTAGCTTTATTTCGCTGGCCAGCTTATGAATGATTTCTCTACGTATTTTCAACCCCATTTTTGAACTCACAAGGTTTCACCTGAAAACCAGCGCCACAGCTCGCTGTGGCATCGTGCTGAGGTGGATACCTTTTTTGTCCACAACCAGATATTTGTGTGTTCTGTTTGTTTATTTTATTTTATTACTCGTGTGTGGACAAATAAAGATATATTCTATTCTATTCTATTCTATTCTATTCTATTTTCTGTAAGCTTTAATATACCAATTTGATATTTTAACTGTAGAGGAATTGTGGCAATTTATTAAATAGCAGTCCTAACTGAAAATTAGCGTTGCATGCTATTTTTTCAGTTGGAGAATGTAGCAGAATGGTGACCGATTTTACGCCATATATCGCACCGAATATTTTGTTCAGACACAATAGCATATAGCACAGTGCTGACCCTTTTCTGGATTATGCAACATATTGCAGCGTATAATTGTCCTTCTACTGCTATTTTGTTGAGGCACCGAGGTAATGTCCCATATTGGGTACACGATGGGATACACGATGCGCCAACCCTAACTCTGCTGATCGTTTTTCAGCAAGCGATAGCTTCGGCCGTCCCACGGCGGGATGTCGGCTTATTGTCAGCTGATGGGGTGTTACACGCGCTCCCGACGGTGCAAGATTAATTATCATTTTTAACCTTTCAATGAGGCTTTTTTACTCATCGGTTTACACATTTTTATGGTTCATTTTGTAATTATAGACTTTTCAGGGCGTTTTATTATTGAGTCATTTTTCAATAGCTAGAAGAAATTTGTAAGCGCCATTGCATATTTGCATATTGATTATAATTATTAGTAGAAAGTAACGGTCCACTCTAATGGGCCTACGCTCTGATATAAATAGTAGGTATAGCCTATGAAATTACAGATACTCGAGACTTGATTTATACTTGATAATGACAGGATATAGAATTTTTCAAAAGAACAACTGTTGAGTTTCTTGCCGGTATCTTCTCAGCAAAACCTGCCTTCCGAACCGGTGGTAGAATCTTTGCAAATAGTCAACTGACGTGTCAAAAGTGCTTGTAAACTGAGCCTACTTGAAATAAATGATTTTTGATTTTAATTTTTTTGATTTAGCACATTGACTGTGTTCCATTTATGTCCAGCGAAGTGTTCTCACCATCGCCAATTTTTTTACCGGAAAGATATAAAAGATTAAGTAACTTACTTTCGTAGCTGTACCCAGGATTAGAACCTAATAATTCATAACCGTGTTCCTACAGGTTATCTACTGAAACAATCAAGGTGAATTATTGGTATTGGGGTTTATTTTTTTCCCATTTGACCCTATAAATAAGATTTTGATTTACAGTTGCAAATGCTTGTGTCAATCATAAGCAACATTTATCGTAATTATTCATTCCAACACTCCACTCACTGTACATAAGACAGATTAATGTAGACATACCCTATTTTTAACGGCTGTCTAGCATAGTGCAGACACTCATACCTACTATTTTTATGTAAATGATGAAAAATAGCAGTGAACTGTGGTTTCACTTGCGTAGATTCCGTTGCTGTGGGAATTACAGGATAAATTCCTGTGTGCTATTCCATACTATGCCGTATGTCTATTTCTGTGCCGAATATCTAGATAGTATATTATTGCGATCGACTATTGCTTTAAAAAAGCTTATCCACAATTTTATATCCACATAATCATTTCAGCCGTGACAGGTCCAAGCGTATTAGTATTCAGTATCGAACAAAAGACTAATTATTCGTGTGGAGATTGTCTAGTTCAAAGTCTGGCGGTGGCTAATCTGCCTAAATATAGCCTTCCTGTAATGACTTGGCTGTTTCGATGACTGTATCTGAGGTAGGTATTTATTAACAAAAAAAAATTTATAACGCTAATAGACAAACTTACTTTCTTGTTATCTTGCAAAATACTTTTTTTTTTATATAATAATAAGTTAGCTCTAAACTGTGATATCACAGGATGTTAAAAAAGATACTTTTTAAAAATATAAACCTATTAAATCACTCTATTGCTGTAAACCGTACTTTTTAAACCGTTGAATAGCTTAAACGATTTGAGCGAACATACATCTGAAAATACTTTATTTTATGCCATGTAATGAGTAATGAAGTGATATAAGAAAAATACTTACGATATTACAAATATCTCATTAATGTTTTTTTTTATTCTTACAGGTTAGCCCTTGACTACAATCTTACCTGATGGTAAGTGATGATGCAATCTTAGATTGAAGCGGGCTAACTTGTTAGGAGGAGGATGAATATCCATACCCCTTTCGGTTTCTACGACATCGTACCGGGACACTAAATAGCTTGGCGGTACGTCTTTGTCGGTAGGGTGGTAACTAGCTACGGCCAAAGCCTCCCACCAGCCAGACCTGGAATTAAGAAAACCTCAATCGGTCCAGCCAGGGATCGATCCCAGGACCTCCGTCTTGTAAATCCACCGTGCATACCACTGCGCCACGAAGGCCGTCAAATAATTAATGTAACTTAGCCTATACTTTCAGGTATCTGAGAAGTCGTCTGTCTGGATCAACCGTGGTACAGTGTTGGCGCACGCGAAGTATTCCTTTATCAACAACTTAGGACACGGCCTTTGATACAACACCAACAACCTGCGGCGCGATCTTTGCAGCTATTTGATAGCAGAGGTTGCTACACACTCCCGGTACGCATTGAGGTTTAGATACTTATAATTATTTCATAATTTAACGCTCCACTCTATACTCAGTTACTTTTCGGTAGGAGATAGAGCTTAAATCAATAACGCGATATGCCGATGGTGAATATAGCCTACACGTTACACTTTAAACAAACTCCACACTTACATAACACTCCTTTCAAATCTCATAAATCTTAGAAGCTTTTTTAACTTATATATCGGAACGATCCTAATATAACATTTACAAAATCATAGTTCTAAATATGTCAAGATTTGCTCAACTGCTTCATTGATACCTTAGTTAGCTTGTTCGGCTACGAGTAATGAGGGTTCAATCTAGGTCAAGTCACAAAATATCACAGGATCGTTACATAAACGGGAGATTATTTTCATGAAGTGCATTAAGTCTCTCACAGCTCAGTCGGCAAACAGCCGACCTTATAAGTGTGGACACGAGATCGAACCCGGGTATTTCACAGGAGTTTTTTTCCTTTCCTAATAATTTATTTTCTGCTTACAAACACTTAATTTATTAGTTCGAGACCACAGCGAGATATCCATTATGAATTTGTCAGGTACAAATACCTCGATTTTGGAGCAACCTCGTACATCGACGAACAATACGAGTGTTTCGGAATACATTACAATGAGAAGGAAGAACGAACGCCGGAATATCAGACATAAATCGGACTGTGATCACCTGCCATCTAATGACTCGAATATAAATGATATGAGTTTATTAAGTTTACCAGATGAGTTAAATAATAGTTATCATAGCACAATAGAGGAAATGCGCGTTGATATTGAAAATTTAAGAGCTCAATTGATATCTGCAAACGCCGAAATACAGAATCTTAATTTTAAAAACAATGACCTTGAAAAAACTATAAAAAGTTATGAAATTAGGCTGAACATAAACAGATCCACGGTGAACAAGGATTTAAATTGCTCCACGCCAATCAGTGCAACGAAAAGAAAGAATAAAACAAGTCCTTCTCCCTCAACGTCTTCTAACTTGAATCACAGGACACAAGTTAATGTATCACCGATGTCCAAAGATAAACAAGGTCGTGAATCGTCGAAGTCGAAACCGAAAAATTCGTCGGTGCCATCAGCGCAGTTAAACTCTCAAAAACAGCTAAATTATTTGCCAACCGCACGCAGCTCTCATGCGCCGACGGCTAGTCGTACGGAACTAAATTCAAAGCTGCCTTCGAGTACAGAAAAAATAGGAATATATATTATTGGTGATCAGCAACTAAGTAAACTATCATCAGAAATGTATTATTCGAGATTGCATACAGGAAATGACGGCTATTCAATTCAAGGATTAATTAAGCCAAATGCTACATGTACCCAGACATTAATTGACTGTGTAAACCTATGTAAAACATTAAATGACAAGGATATTGTAATTTTAGGAATTGGTGCCAATGAAAATAGTCCGTATAAGATGTATTCAGAGTTAAGTAACATATTGCATACATTAAGAAATAATAAAGTATATATTGTAAACGTTTTCCACAATCCCTACTTAAATACCTACATGCTAAATAATATGATAAAATTGCTCTGTAGAAACTATTCAAATTGCTCATTTATATCTTTAAATTTCGACTGCTACAATAAAAACTATATAAAACAACTAAGTTATAAGTTAAATATCGAAATTGACTATATAAGTTATAGTAAACATTACATTACTGGCTTAAAATCGGTAAAAGCTAAACCCCAATCCAACATACTGTCATACAAGGGTACTATTCCATATTATTTCAATAGACAACAAAAACATGCATCTTCGTTAGCTACACAAAAACGTTTCCCAGTTCAGAACCCATCGGTATGTCAAATTAAACAAATGGACAGAGGAACTATTCCCTATTATTTTCCAAAAATCTCGAAGCCTGAATGTACTAATTCAATGTTTTTTCGAGAATAACGTATACACACTACTTCACCAAAACATAGCAGGTATATTGGCTAAGGTAGACTATTTTGATATAACGTTAGAATATCTCATCACGAACAAAATTCTCAATAGCATTGACATTATATGCCTAACCGAAACTTTTATCAAACGAGGTTCCGAGTCAAACTTGAAAATAAATAACTATGTTGTTGCTTCACATTTTACTAGATCTACACAGAAACGAGGTGGGACATGTATATTGTTAAAAAAACATTTAGAATATAAAACTCTCTCTGACCTATACAAAATTATAAAACCGATAGAAATTCATTTTGAATACTGTGCTGTTAAAATTATATCAATAAATCTCACTGTTGTCTGCATATACAGGACACCTACATCCGATATTAACTTATTTTATGAAAAATTGGAACTATTGTTACATAGACTAAATCCAAACTCAAAGAAACCACTTGTCCTTTGTGGTGACTGGAATATAAATATGTTGGTCAAAAACAAGTGTTCTGATAGGTTACAATCAATATTGACTAGCCATAATCTCACTAACCACATTCTAAAGCCCACTAGAAAACTGTCCTGTATTGATCTGATAGTATCTAACATTGTGGATATAAAGTCAGTTATTCATTATCTTGCATTGTCAGACCATGAAACGGCACAGTCAATAACTTTCAAATGTAGTAAGGTAACTTCTCATCCTCCTCGTAACAAAATGACTTGGTTTGAGACTAAACGAGATTTTTCAAAAGATAATATTAATGAATTTGTGCAATGCATATCAGCGTTATCATTTCAGGAGGTGTACGAGCAGGATGAGACAAACAAAGCTTTTAGCCAACTACACGAACTTTTGACTCTTTTTCATGCACTGTGCTTTCCTGAAATTAATGTTAAAATTGTAAATAAAGAAATTAAAAACAGATGGCTATCTAAGGGTATAAAAAGGTGCTGTATAAATAAGCGTCGTCTATATTTGAAATTTTTACAATCACCAGACAATAAACATATAAATCAAACAAAGTATAAGAAGTATTCGCGACTACTTAAAAGTTGTATTGAAAAATCACAAGCAATTACTAATAAAAAGTTTATAGCGAGATCTAAGAATAAGTCCAAAGCGTCTTGGGATATAATTAATAACAGTTTTCAATCTAAAATATCGAATAGAGAAATAAGTAATGTTAAATATCAGGGCATTACTTATTCCACCCCAAGTATAATTACAGAAGTATTTAATAACTTCTTTCTGGACATTAGCAATAAATCTAATGATGTTGATTATAAACAAAATTTGACTTGTGACATAAATAGTAATCATAAAACACTGTATCTGACGCCAACAAACATAGACAATGTATATAAAACAATTTTAGGACTAAATATGACGAACTCAACGGGATATGACAACTTAAATACTAGACTTCTAAAACGCTGTGCTGCTTATTTGGCACCGCCACTTATGCATATTATAAATCTATCTTTTGTGGAAGGTGTGTTTCCAGAAAAACTCAAGTTGTCAATTGTAAAGCCAGTATACAAAAAAGACGATAAAAGTGATATAAAAAACTACCGTCCTATAACTCTAATACCTGTACTCTCAAAAGTTTTAGAAAAAATTATGCACAATAAACTATTTAGTTTTATATCACACTGCAACATACTAAAAGATGAGCAATATGGCTTTAGAAAGAATTGCAGTACTACACTAGCCTGCTATAATCTTAACAAAGTTATCACAGAGAACCTTAATGCGAAGGAGTCGGTTGTATGTATCTTTCTAGATATGACCAGAGCATTTGATCTAGTTTGTCATAAAACTCTTCTAGATAAATTGGAAAAGTATGGTATTAGAGGAAAATGTTTACAGTGGTTGGAAAGTTACCTTAGCAATAGAATGCAATGTGTTGAAATTTTAAATACAAATAATTTTCGATGTAATACATACCGATCAAATTTTAAAATTCAAAATCCATATGGTGTTCCTCAAGGCAGTATCCTAGGTCCTTTATTATTTATTTTGTATATAAATGACCTCCCGAATGTCATCAAACACAAATGCATTATGTATGCTGATGATACAACTATTGTCGTTACTGGCAAGGATAGATCAACTATTGAGTTTGAATGTAACGATGCTTTATCAAAAGTTATCCAATGGTTAGACAGAAATAATTTGTCAGTCAACATGCAGAAAACAAAATTTATTCAATATATGCCATATAACAACATATCCTCAAATTTCAAAATTAGTTATAAAGGGTCGTCTATAAATGAAGTAGAAACTACAACTTTCTTGGGGATAATAACTGATAAATATTGCAATTGGAAATCCCACATCGAACAATTATGCGCCAAGTTGGATAGATTTGTATTTGTTCTTAGAAGATTATATCAAACCAACAGTTACAAAACAGCTTTGTTGGCATATAATGGATATGTTTCTTCACTGCTAAGGTATGGAATCATCTTATGGGGAAACTCCGTACTTATAAACACTGTGTTCGTTAAGCAAAAGGCTTGTTTGAGGGCCTTATGTGGCTTGCACACGCTTGACTCATGTAGACCTTTGTTTAAAAGGTTCAACGTTCTCCCTCTGCCTTGTTTGTATATATTAGAAATATTATTACTAGTTAAAAGATATCCTAAATATTTTAAAAGTTACAATGAGTCAAGTGATGTCAGGCGAAGAAGAAAAGATAAGCTAATAATGCCACCAAAAAGGCTTGACATGTTCGCTAAGAGTGTACATTGTAGTGCAATTTCAATATATAACAAACTACCAGATATCTATAAGATTGACAATGTAAATAGTTTCAAGAGTAAGGTTTCTAAAATGCTTATGGATAAATGTTTCTATAACTTAAATGAGTATTTAAATTACAAATTTTAATGATATTCTTTTTTTTTTTTTTTGACGTATGATAAATATTTTGACATAATTTTAATTGACATGTGTGTTTGACATAATTTTAATTGACATTTTAACATTTCACTGGTAATAATTACTTGACTTTGCACTAAATTTAACAAGGTTTAATAATTTTGACAGTATATATTATGACTATTATTTTATTTTATCTGTCACAGTAGTTTTGAGTTAAATTTGTCATAATCATTGAATCTTAAAATGTTAAATTGTATAAGCTATTACATATGTTTTCTTTTTTTTATTTGTTTGCTTTTAAATTAGGATTATACATAGTCTATTTAAATTTTTCATACACCAAATTATTATGGTAGAGAGTATCAGGGTCTTATTATATTTAAGTAATCTTTGTAAACCTGCTTTCTGATGAATAAATAAATTATTATTATTATTATTAATAATTAATTGAGATTTTTTTGTAAATTACCTCATGACCTCATGTATTGATGTCAAGTTAAATTAACTAATCACTTACGGTTGAATACATTAACATTAAAGGGAGTGTATGTGAAGTTATGCGAACTATCGCTCGATGTCCGCGCCGACAAAGAAGTTGGCCACACATCACTTAGCATAATAGTTGGATCAAACAATGATAGCGTTTGTTATGTATAGACAGGTCTAATGTACAAAAGATTAGTAGTAAAGCTTTTTGTGACAGAACTCCTCCGGGGACATACTTATGCATTAGGTACCCATTGTTTCGCCGGCGGAGTCTGTGGGCTTCAAATTATATATAGCAGTGTTAGCAAATGCCCGTGACTCCGTTCGCGTGTCTGTTTATCACAAATCCCACGGGAACTGTAATTTTTTCCGGGATACAAAGTAGCCTATGTGTTAATACAGAGTGAAATGTATTTCCATTCCAAAT
Source organism: Bicyclus anynana (assembly GCF_947172395.1). Classification (NCBI taxonomy): domain Eukaryota; kingdom Metazoa; phylum Arthropoda; class Insecta; order Lepidoptera; family Nymphalidae; genus Bicyclus; species Bicyclus anynana. The sequence goes on from NC_069090.1 coordinate 6,362,549, forward strand.
TTGAGCCAAATTGGTTTGCAAGTCGGAGCGTAAAGCAGCAACAAACATACTTACACACACACACAAGCTTTCGCCTTTATTACTATACTAGCGGTTGTCCACGACTTCATCCCCGTTGTATTCAGTTTTTCACAAATCCCGCGGGAACCATGAATTTTTCCAGATGCAAAGTAGCCTGTGTGTTAATCCAGAATAAAATTTATTTCCATTCCAAATTTCAGCCAAATCAGTTAGCAAGCCGCAGCGTAAAAGAGGAACAAACATACTTACACTCACACGAACTTTCGCCTTTATAATATTAGTGTGATTGTTGTGTTCTAGTCTGAACTACATACTTGCTGATTTAATAACTGTCACATGAGGTATATCTACGTCCCATTATATGTATATACCTATAGACCATCCAGCTTGCCTTGCTGCCTCGCCGAGTTCAATAATCCCGTTGCATATCAGCGTTGGATTGCCTTCCTCGCCAGAGCAGACTTTATGCACTTTTGCGGGAGGGTTCCGGTGAAATCCTTCCACCGAAGTGTCAGGCCCAGGTTTAGCTAGCAAGTCAACGCAGTTTACCGGGGTGTGGCCGCCGCGTACAATGCGGCTGTTTGGGGCCACTGGAGAGTTTGTGGGGTAACAACGCATTTAACTTGACCATGTCGCTTAATGATATAATACTCCACTACACCCCAAAACTAGGCCTAGGGCGGCGGTAGAGGGCGACAGCCAGACACAACATCTGATCTTTTCTCCAGATTGTAGCGGATTCCCACAGGACTCAGAGAATTGAAGACGAGTGTGTACATCTGTGCCCTGTGCAAACACTGCTGCACCCTAATACATCCTGCGCATCTGACTGTTTCCGTCAGAAGCGTCGCTGTAGGATTTTGTATTTTCTAAATTGGTTCAGATCTGGTTTGGTAGTCGGCGTTCCGGTACGATGCCGCGTAGAAACCGTCAGAGGTATGGTTAGAATAAACGTGTACCAATGTACCTCTTCCAAATTAGTCCGCTGCCATCTTAGACTGCATCGTCAGGTGAAATCGCAGTCAATCCATGAATAAAGAAAAAACAAATTTAAAATTTTATTTTTTGTCAGTTCTAAGTCATCTTAGCTCTACATTTTGCCCAAAGCCTTATTCCTTCATAGTTACAAAGGCTCCGATATATGTAGATACTAATACTGCACTTTGGTGCACTACTAAAGTTAGCCGAACGCAACTGGGTTCATGCCGTTGCATGAATAAGGTTATGATTAAAGACCCTGCATCGGTATAAAAATAGTCGGTCATATTCCGACTATGATTACTTCGAGTAAGTCTTAGTCTTTATTACATAGTCCTTTTATTTTAAATTTTCGTAAAGTTTTCCCAGGACACGAACCTATGACGTCATTGTTTGTAGCCGAACATATTAACCTCTGTACCTATAAGGCAAAGGCAACATAACACGTATGTGAGTCCCCTATATCCTCGAGGCAATCACGGCGTACATTGTATTGCGGAAGTACGTCTATAATATCAATTTTGCTTAAAAGTCCCCTATCATCTATCGCCTAAGGTCAAACTGCCTCTATATTTTAGCCCCATATTACTCGATACTTATCGATTGGCTACGTATCGATAATTTTACTCAGCACGTCACTAAATTGGGGTCGATGTTACAGTGTTATTATGTTTTCTGTGGTTCTATGAAATTTGTAATACCTATTTTTAAGTAGATATTATAGAAGTTACAAGTATAATACACTAAGTGTACCCTGCAGTTTTACCTGTATAAATTACGTTCCGATATATTTGTATGTATGTAGAGCCGTGATAGCCAAGTGGATATGACCTCTGTCTCCGATCCCGGAGGGTGTGGGTTCAAATCCAGTCCGGGACATGCACCTCCAACTTTTCAGTTGTGTGCATTTAATGAAAGAAATTAAATATCACGTGTCTCAAACGGTGAAGGAAAACATCGTGAGGAAACCTACGTACCTGAGAATTTTCTTAATTCTTTGCTTATGTGATGTCTGTCGATCTGCTCACGCTGGCCCAATGGTGGACTATTGGCCTGAACCCTCTTATTATGAGAGGAGACTCGAGCTCAGCAGTGAGCCGAATATGGGTTGATAATGATGATGATGATAATATGTGTATGTGCTATTCCACACTATAATCTATCTCTGTTTTATATTTAAATCCAGATTGGTTCAGCCGTTTTGTAGTTATAAATGGTAGTTACGCCATTTATATCCACAGAATCAGATTTAATTAAACATTAGTTTTAAGTTTGACGACCACTGTAGCACAGTCGATAATACGTATTTATACCTAAACGGTCATGGATTCGATTCCCAACTCGAAACAATTTAATTTAACCCAATTCTCGTCTCGCAATCTTCAGTTCAGTTTCAGTCTTCGGTCGTGGCTAGTTACAAATTAAACAGCAAAGACTTATTACCACTATTATAGCGTTCCAATACAATCGCTCTGCAGGCCTTGGGCTACTCCTGCCTTCTTTAATTGACTCTCAGATTGAGTCAAACTGGGATACTGTCTTTTTATTTGACTCAGTTGTACATTAGTACACGTGGTCATATGTATGACCAAATGATTTATCGATGTGCTACTGTGTCGCTTAAAAGTCCACGTTTCATTAAAATCGAATCCGTTGAACCAATCGATATACAATATTAAACTTAAAATATTAATTCCAAGCTGACGCCGAGCGGTTTTACGCGTGGTTTCCGTTTCCGTAGGAATACGGGGATAATATATAGCCTATAGCCTTCGTCGATAAATGGGCTATTTAACACTGAAATAATCTTTCAAATCAGACCAGTAGTTCCTGAGATTAGCGCGTTCAATTAAACAAACTCTCCAGCTTTATATATTAGTATATCATGTTGAAGCTATGTTTTACAAGATCATTCGTGAAACCGATTGTAAATACCGAGCTAAGATGAGCTATTGTAGCTATGATCTGAAACTCGTGCAAGTTAAGTGAAGCAAAAGCTAACGAAATGTACAAATAAACAAACCAATCATATCAAGTATTCAAATCCTTTGAAATAATACACCACATTTACCTACGTCTACTTCTTTCGCACACGTAACCAAATACGCACAAGTAGCTACGCGCTACGCTCAGACCACAAAACGCAAATTGTTTCGAAAATCGGCTCGTGTGCGTATCGTAAATCCGCGTATCTGCGGCTGCCAACGTCGCGATTTATTTTAACACATTTTGTTTATAAATGATATAATGCGATACTGTACGCGTTTCGCGGGGAGGCGACGCGTTCGGGAACTGTATAGAGCTGATGCAACAGACTTTCATATTCACACAAAATGTCAAATTAATAATTATTGACTTAATAATTAAAAATGTAGTAAAATATTACTTTTAAATAGCAGTTGTTGAGTTTCTAGCCAGTTCTTTTTTAACGAAAATAGCCTTCGAAACTGGTGGTAAAGCCACTAATAAACAGAAAAACTTTACTTTGTAAAAGTTCTTGTAAGCTAACAATAAAAATTAACTAAAGTTAAACGGATTTTCATTTTAGTTAATTAGATTAACTATTCTGTTACCGTCTAAAGTTACAGAATAAAACTTATGATTGGATACTAATATTTCATAGTTGCGGTAGCGAATCTTTATCAAACTCTTATATTGTCCTTTATCTTGTCTCTTATATTGTCCTCTTATATTGTCGTTTATCCTAATGCTGTCTTTATGAGTAATTCGAGAAGAAACAGAATATTGGTCGTGCTTATAAAATGTGACTAATATTCATTAAATTAAAATATTCAAAAAAATATATTAGTAAAATATGTAATACTGTCAAATATCGGGTTTTAACTATCGAGTGATGAACTTGTGATTTTTATTAACACTTTTACATCTAAAGAACGTGAAGTAATAAGTAACTTACACTTAGGATAAAAAAAACGTCAAAATTCTAATAACTACTTTAAAAGCAAAAAAAAATGTGATATCAATAGCTCCTTGTGATTCCGCTACATACAGGGTGTTAAGAATGCTCACGTACATTTCCTAGCACTCCGCCTTTATGTAGGGCATTTGTTCTTAGAGCTTATCCCCTCGGGGGTGAAACCGCACCCGTTTTGTTTACATCAACCTCACCTACCGATCAATTGGAAATTTAATTGGATGTACTTGACAAGATCCAATTAAATTAAATAATGAAATGACACGTTTTTTTTTTGTAAAAATGTGAGCTCAATTTGATACAAAATATAAGCCTGTACAAAAATTTTAAAAAATAATTCTGGTCTTAATATTTGAATATGTAAATAAAAAAAAACTGTTTTACAATAATAGACAGAGTCTCTTTTTGTGCTTGTATATTAGTACAAAAACATGTATTAAAAGTATTTTATTTTACTTTCCTCGTAATATATTATTCTGTTATTCGTTCGTACCTTTTTATTCAAACCATTAATTAAATCCAAACATTGGAAAATATTTATTCAGTACAAATTCGATGTATTTTTTAATCCCAAAGAAAGGTTTTTAATAATTTATTTTATTCGAAATATATGCTTAAATACGAAAATAAGCAATTTATTAAATAAATAATAAATTCTTATGTATTAGGTAACAATGTGTCAGCATTAATAGGTATACAAATAAAATTAAAATTATATAAATTACACTTAAATGACATTAAGTTTAAAAGAAATAAAATTAAAACTTTTTTGAGGCATCAGCAAAGTACTCTTCTATCGAGTAGTAACATTTTTGTATCAATCCTCCTTAGGTACCTATTGTAGAGGAATGTGGAGTTTCGACCCACCATACTGCTCCAATTCGAAGGATTAGTATAATATTGTTTCTTTATCACCATCACGAGATGTAATGATGATAACCGGGACCTACGGTTTAACGTGCTCTCGATACGAGAGAGTAACCCCACCAAATTCCCATATCCAGATAGAAATTTCTTATAATTAATCTCCAATAAATTTCTTATATAAAATAAAAGCTCAATATTTCATAGCCCGACATAGGCTTTGTTGCACCATATTAATGACAATTTTTGTTTTTTGCATTTTATTATTATTTTACTTATCTTTGACATACCCTCACATTATATTGACGTAAAGGCATCATAAGAATTATTGTTTTGCATGGTTTATTCTTTAAAATATTCAATGTACCTACTAATTAACTAATCACTGTGCAAATAATTAATATGTGTGAATTGATTACTGTAAATTACAATGTTAGGTGTTTTTTATAATGATATTGCAAGCTGTAAGGCGGAATTTGGCGAATAATAATTAATTTCAATAAGATCTGACTGTAACATGAATTCGCAATAAATAAATTTTGATTTCATTTTTAGGATTCGAACTCAGGACCTAGTGATACAGAGCCAAAACGCTAACCACTGAACCAACGAGGTATTTTAACCTAGTAGATCTTCCGTTTCGTATATAGTACGTTTCGTCTATAACAAACGTGGAATATACGAACACGCGTTATTTATTAGGTGGGAAAATTCTTTGATAAATCACCACTCGGGAGGGTTGCGCGCACAAGGGTTGCTATTGCTAACACAAATCAAGTTTAAAGTAAGATGTGATGTGTGTATTGCCCTTAATTTTTCTTTGTTTATCACCTGTCATTTGTTTTGCATAAACGTGGTATTGGTGCTATTTCTTATTTAAAAAAAAAAGTAAATTACTCATACTTATAAAATGTCCAATATTATTATTTCCGTCCATTTAGACATAATACGTTAAAAGTTAGTCATCTTTGACTTATATTCGGCTCACTGTTGAGCACGAATCTTCTCTCAGAATGGGACGGGTGATTCTAATATCGGATATCGAAGCTCGGTATTGAGACCGGTATCGTTACCGAGGTTTAAAGTATTCTCTATCACTACAAATCCATGAGTTGCTATTCGTAGTCTGGGTCGACCAATAAAAATATTAGGTTTTTCTTCATTCCAAGAAATTCATAATAAAATCAATCAGTTGGCGCGTTGGAGATCTTCGTCCGCGAGGAGTTTAGTTTTTTGCAACTCCCGCGGGAACCATGGATTTTTCCGGGATTAAAAGTAGCTTATGTGTTAATCTAGAATAAATCTATGTTCATTCCAAATTTTAGCCAAATCACTTCAGTAACCGCTACACAAAGGTGGAACAAACATACACACTTACACACTAAAAACATGCTATTAAGCATGCCCCATACAAGCATGCTTATCATTAATTTTTATTTGCTAGCAATACTCGTAATCATGCTATTTTTAAGTACCTATGCTCCTGAATAAGCATGCTAATTTATATCTATCGCTCTCTGTTTATAGTATCGTGTTAGACAGGGAGAGATGAAGATGAAGAGAATACAGAATAGCTGATCGACAGCATATTCATTAAGCAAACCTGTTCAGACGCGCTAAAAGCACGCCCCCTTCCACCCGCGCATCAAGTAGCATGATCATAAATCGCACGACTGTTGATTCTTCAGCAAGCTCGAAATAAGCATGCTCGTTATTAGCAATGTTGCGATACACATGCTAATAAGTAGCAACTGATCAATAGTAGCATGCTTTCGTGCTTGAAACGAGCATGTGTAACAGTGGCTTTATGTTGTATAGAATTAAACAGTATTATGACGTTGACATTGTAAATATATGATATTGTTAACACGTAAGTGTGTATACTCCGTGTTGTCGTTTCACTTCAACTCCTAAACACGCAAGTTGTATCTGCTAAAGATTTACGCAATACCTATACCCTTAACAGTAGTCGGTATAGGATGCATTCGTTGCATAAACACGAAATGCTGCTCCGTTAGGTAATGGTTTTCCACTTACCACCAGGTGAGCAATCTGCTTTCGTTGACTATTACTATTAAAAAACCACAAACAAAATTTGATTATTTTTCATACACCCCTTTGTAATCTCAATATTCTCGCGCATCATTTGTCAAAAGCGAGTTTCAATAACAAGCCAATGTACCTCGCGCCAGAAATATTCCAATATTATGAATTACGACATAATACACGATATGCGATTCGACGTGACCACTCACGTAAACCCCTATAACCTCACAAGTTACACGAAACCGGGTGTCAAGCTAAATTTGCGGTTGTCACAATAAATATTTCTTTTTCCACCCTTCGGTATGCAAAAATATCGCCCGTATATGCGATGTCGGGATAATAGTGGAGACGTCATATTTGAACCAATAAATCTTGCTTCGAGTTAATACACTATAGCACTCAGTTGATAGGATTTAGGAGGTACGCGTTGTGAAAGATACAGACATTTTCAGAATTCGTAATACTGTGAAAGCCATACCAAGTCACAAATGTTACAGATATTACAATATTGCAATATGAGTAATTATGTTTGCTTTATTCAAGCTTATTGATGCTTCTTCTTCTTCCTTGGCCTTTTCCGCACTTGTTCACAATGTTGGCCATTGCCTTTTAAGGATTCAATAGAGATTTCTCGTATACCTTGGACCAGTTACAAACAATACATCATTATAATTATGTATGTATACAAAAAAAATCCTCTGCCACTTGATGTATCCCCATTTTCCTTGGTCACTTGATGTATCCCTATTTTCCTTGGTCACTTGAAATCGAATTACCCGATATTTTGTAAAGAAAATCTAAGAGATTTACTTTACAAAATATCGGGTAATATAATAATTACAATTTATTTTAAAAAAGACAACGACTCAGCGAAAAAATAAACGGAACTCTATGAGATTTGACATAAAGATAGACTTATAGTCTAATCAGCATGTAGTCTATATCTGTGTCAAATTGGATGCTACATACCTAGCACAACACTACTTTTATCATGATTATCTATACTTTATTTATTTATTCTTTACAAGTTAGCCCTTGACTATATAGTTAGCCCTGATATGTGATAAAGTGATGATACAATCTAAAATGGAAGCGGGCTAACTTATAAGAAGTAGGATGAAAATTTACACCCATTTCGGTTGGACTACAAAATGGGATCGCCGGTGAAAACCCCAGGACACAACTAGTAGTAATATTAATATGATGAGTACCTATCCCTAATATCGTTGATGTACCTCAAATGTTTACACATGTTGAAAATAATACAATGCAAACAGGGAAATCGCAAATCGTACAAAAGCCCCGATCAGAGCCTGCAAAAACATTGGAATCTGTAAAACACCTTCGCCTCGTTACTGGATCGTGAACAAACATGGGGATTCTTAAGGGAGCGCTCTATTGTTCTAGTGCGCTAAGATTACGCTTTAGTGAATAATAAAAAAAATGGTTTTTTTAGCTTTCGACTTAGAAAAGGGGTGTAATAAATGTGTACGATTATATGAGTATATGTGTGTCTGTTTGTTGGTCTTTTCGTGATTTTTGATAGGAAACTTTGGGATGGAATTATTGACCTCTTAAGAGGTTGGTGGATGGTGTGCATAGCTTTAAACAATGATAATAAGCCAATCCAAAGATGTTATCATTTTTTTATTATGTCGCGAGTAGTTTCAGATAAAAAACTTATTTTATTCAGATATATACTAGTTGTGTAATTGCCTTTTCAAACCAGTACAATCTATTTATGTACAAATCGATTTGTATAATAATTATAATTGTCATAATTATTATGGTACGTGTTTAGCATAAAGCTTGATTTAAATTATAAAAAAATATTTAATATATTATGTTACATCATTGCGGGTTTAGTAAAACAAAACTCACTGTCGTTTATTATAAACAAAAAATATTAAAACTCAAAATACAAGATGCGACATTTTACCGCTCCCGATTACCCTAAGACGTTCCCTAACCAGTGTTTTCTTTGTTCAAACCGTGGCCCAATATTTGGCCTAATTATACAGTTGATTTCACACTTACACTGAATTTGGCCGCGTTTGTCTTCCGCTAGCTACTTCGGGTTGTTACCGAACAAATTCTTCCCTTGTTTGCCTGTCTGAGTCTTTATCTTCATTTTGATGTTCATGTTTCGATATCAAATATTCAATGGAAATAATATTATCATTCGATAGATCAAAGGATAGTAATATATTTCCATGCCTTGGAGAGAGCGTTAAGTGACCATTCCCTGTCATTAAATTAGCATCTGAGGCAAATATTATAATCCCTAATTATTATCTACCTTCCTAATTTTGTAAATTATACCTGCATTGGTGCCAATTACCCACGAAAATTAAACTTGGCTCTGTCGAAGACCAATAAAATAGGCAGATGATGACGATTGTAGTAGTAATAGAACAGTATAATGCTTTTGAAGCATTATATCAGTTGTAAAGATTATGAACAGTAAGAACCCTATTGAAGTACCTTGTATGCTCCAACACCTTCTATATTAGATGCTAAAAATGGTTGGAGCATGGTGGCTTTAGATTGAAGAGCTTTAAGTAACAGTATTATGGTGTTTCAAATATAACATTTTTTAAGTAATGTTGTCAGTATCGAACGATCATCAGCCACTATTAACACTTAATTACAAAATCAACACCTAATCAAAGCAAACGTATTCCACTTTATCACCTCTAAACCAAATCAAACCGACATGCGAGCATCAATTATTTACACTAAACACACATTTAGTGAGGTACAATTATAGCTATCGACATACATAGGTACGAGTACGTATCTATCGATGTTCCGCGGTCGACGGATCGCGCGTTAACTTTGCATTATTAATGATTCATTTAGTTCACACTAACCGAACGGTGCTCTCCGAACCCTTTTGGTTCAGGCTGTGATGTGCTTTATTGAAAGTATCGATATTATTGAAAAATATTATTATCGTTCTCACTATTAAAATATTATGATAAGAAAAGTATTTTGTTGAACACGATTAGGTATAGGTACTGAAGAAATGCTAAGTTTATCTAAACAAATAAAAATAATTATTGACAGTTTAAGCAATTTGTCGATACAATAGAAAGAGTACCTACTTATAAGCGACAAAAAAAAATCTACAATGAAATTTAAAAACGAACTAATAAATTCTAAAAGTGTTTATAATTTTTTTTGATAATATTATAAATGACATTGTTTGAAGCGGTATCCTTATTTATAATAAAATACAGAAATAAGTTATTAATCAAGATGATAGTCAATAGCGCTCCTTGGTTCTATGAAGATAAAAATAACAAATTGTGTTGTGTGTTGTGTGGTATAATGTTCTAATAAAGATTTTTTTCTTTCTTTCTTTTTTTCTAGATGATGGGATTCGGTTTCTAAATAGATTTATAATATACCTAATAATGAATCAATAAGAATTTGTTATTTTTTGTGGCAACTTTATCAGATGGTACAACGTGGCACGCGGCAGCTTGTTATATTTTAAACTCGTATTTGACGGATTTTAAATAAAATATCGATATCGATATACCAACATCACTGTGCCAATGTTTAGAGAGTGCAATCGGCGATCTGATTAATAGTGCTGGCGCGAAATGTTTAATCTTCGCCGTGATTCTCTATCCCTTGGCAGTTACGAAACAGGGATCCATTATGCATACACTATCGATTGTTGATGTCTGATTACATTCTATCTACTTCTATACTTACTTCAGAATATCTTCCTTGTGGTCTTTAAATTGTAAGAAATATATATTAATTTCATATATTAATTTTGCATTTATATATTTTGAAATACCTAGGTATTAGATGCATTGAAAACACTTTTTAACGTTATGTTTTTACTGACAGATTGCTTGCTGGCCTATTCACTAATTTGGTATTTATTAATAACATATTAAAATAAATATCATATCAACTGAGAAATGTCACCTATCAACTGCATGATATCCACAAAGGGTTATCAGGTAGGCACCGGATGAAAAAACGTAGAATCTTAATTTCGTATATGTCGACTAACATAACTAGCATACGTTAAAGTTAGTGAATTAGCCTGCGAAACTTCTAAAACAAGCTAGGCTGGATGGAGTAGGTAAATCTTCGACTTGTACTGCGGGACCCAGGATAATGGCCAACATATATGGAGAAAATCAGTGGAGAAGTATCCGCTAGATTCATCGTGCTGTCTGAACAATAACATAAATAGAAAGTAGATAACTATAAATAATTATAAAAATAGCTTAAATTTAGTTACGCCAGCCATAGACCTTCAAAATTTCACATTACCCAACTTGGTTAAATAAATACATGATACAAGTTTCATCAAAGCGAAACATTACAATCTCCATCCCAAATAGTTACAGGACAAACGTAACGTATTCACGTCAAACATTCTAATAAATATCTTTAGGAAATTCAAAGACATACAATTCGTAGTGACCGCCCTTGACAACCGCCATTTTGAAAAGGGATCGGACATGACACGTAGGGTTGCCAAAATATTTATTGAACATTCCTTGGACATTTTTGGGGTGTATTTTTTTGGGGTAATTGATGGACTTTTAAACGTTTTTTTCTCTCTGGTTTGGATACAGTCGATTTCAATCTAGTCTTGTGAAAAATTACTTGTTTGGGGTTAGGAAAATTAGTTTGGACGTCGTCAACAGTGTCTAATGGTAATATATTGTTATGCTTTGCAGGAATGTTTGTTTAATTATTTATTTTTTATGCTATTATATGTTTTAATAGATATAATAATATACTCGTGTCTACCAACTAAAACATATTATGGAATTTAAACTATCGTGAGTGTTAATCTAACCATTAAAAAACCCATAGTTTTGCCTATTTGGATCGTGCCACGTTGCAAGAACCTGCTCATTACTAAAGGCCCCGTATATGTTCGAAACTAGTCAGGCATACTCGGATGTTGTATTACATAAATTTTAGCCATTATTCAAATTAAATAAGCTTACATCAAAATGGATGAAAAAATTAACTCATGTACTAACTTAAAAATGTAAGGAGTATAAAAGCTATTTCAGTGTAAGTTTTAACATCATCATTATCAGTCTATAGTGCCACGGCACACTATAGTGTCAAGCCGAGTGAACATGAAACTAAAACCTACTACGTTGCATATATTGTTTGCCTCTTTACCGATGTTAATGATAATGATCAGCAAAGGTTTAACGTAGACTCCAGACCATGGAGATGTAGCACCATCAACTTTATATCTTCGGGTTGAGAAATATATCGTTTTCAGACCCAGAATTCGAACTCAGGACCTTGTGATCCAAACCTTCTGTGACATAGGGTACCAACTACTGGATCAATGGGGTCGTTGAAAAAGTTACAACAGATGCACAATACAAATACTTGTAAGAAAAATAATTAAAGTAAAATGCAGTAACCAAAGTGACAACCCTAAAGTTGTCATCGGCAGAAGACAATCGTTCGAAGACCGGAAGCCCGCGAGGTGTCATCGCATCATGACATTCAATATCCCCCCGACACTGTGCCATTAACACGCCCACGTCTTTGATTGTCTTGTAAAACTAGTGTTATAAATGCGAAAATTTGGATGGTTGGATGGATATTGGTTACTCAATCCTGCCTGAAGGATTTAATGGATATGGATGAAATTTGGCATTAGTTATAGATTATGTACTGAAATATCCCATCATTATCAGCCACATTGCTAGACCCCATTCCTTACAGGGTAAACCTTCACCACCACCAGTCACCACCAGACCCACCAGAGAGTAGAGCCACTAGTCTACTATAATGCGGTTTCGCGGACTTGGGTTCATATTTATTTTACATTTTAACGATCATAATCAGAATAATGTTAACGATAATCACTGAGACAAACGGCTTATGGCAGGCGTCCACAGATCCGCATCGTACGTATTGGACGCATCGCATCAAACGGATTTTACTATTATTTATATTTAAAGTCATAAGTGCGTCCACTGATCCGCATCGTACGGGTCGTATCGAACGGATTTTATCTACCGTAATCCGTTTGAAGCGATGCGTCCGATACGTACGAGTATGATGCAATACTGATATGTGGAGACACTAATTTCTCTACTTGGGATTTTTTACGGAATACCGCTTATGCTACTTTTGTAAAAGAACAGGAAGAGGAACCGAACGGTGTTTTCTAACCGTAGTCGAAAAAAGTAAGTAAGTTATGGTTTTTGTAATTTATCATGGTAATAATTAAGTTAATCAAAATCAATAACCTGTAAGCACTTTTTTTATTCTTTACAAGTTAGCCCTTGACTACAATTTCACCTGATGGTACCTGATGATGCAATCTAAGATGGAATCGGGCTAACTTGCTAGGAGGAGGATGAAATCCCTTTCGGTTTCTACGCGACGTTGTACCGAAACGTTAAAAACGCTTGGCGGTACGTCTTTGTCGGTAGGGTGGTAACTAACCACGGCCAAAGCCTCCCACCAGCCAGACCTGGACCGATTAAGAAAACCTCAATCGGTCCAGCCAGGGATCGAAACCAGGACCTCCGTCTTGTAAGTCCACTGGGCATACCACTGCGCCACGGAGGCCGTGAAAATCACTTCGTGAAACTAACGCGTTATAGAAGTAGGTAATATATTATAAGAACATTTGTGATACCAGCATACGTACTGGATTTAGAATTGGTCAATTAGTTCGTCTAATTTAAAAAAAAATATTGTAATGTATAGGAGGGATGAATATAATCCATTAAAGATTTTGTTGTTTACTGACTAAGAACTTTTTCATTATAAATTACATTCGTTACAATCACACAACCCTCTTAATAGCACTCATAATATTACAAACAGCCAAAAATGTCCCATGCAAATGTGAAGTCCACCCATATCCTTTCGATACCCCCGGGTAACTTCTCATACATATCCAAAAAGCTTTGTCAATGACAAATAGTCCTCACCCTATCGTAGTTGGCATTTTGACAATAAATAAGAGATATCAAGGAAACAGTGGGTCTGCGATACCGCGGATTTCGTTGTAATAAATGACATGCTATGGACTGGAGAAGGGTTGCCATTGCGCATTAAAGTATTAGGACGTTTGATTGATTGTTGTGTTTTCGTAGATTACATATTGTGTGGACATCGGAGACTCAGTCCTATTGAGATAGATATGCTAATTTAAAGAAAAACTTATACCTACTACACTACTACTATTTATTAAGCAACTTGAAGTTTTCCTCAATTTTTCCGATTTTCACATAACTTAAAGTTTCTTAAATATACATCATACTCGTCAAAAGGGTATTGGGTATAACCCTGTTCTTGCAAAACTTACTATCTATCAGATGTTCAAACAAAAAAACATTAGGGACAATCAAGCCGGTTCGAAGGTGTGCGATCTCAAACTGTGACATAATTTTTTTTAATTTCGTGTCGCAAAAACTTTTTTAAAAGAGCAACTGTTGAGTTTCTTGTCGGCTCTATTCAGTAGAACCTGCCTTCCGAAAAGGAGGAGGAGTCGTCAAAATAGTCAAACTTGACGTTTCCAGAGTGCATTTTGATGGGGATGGGATGTAAGGGGGAGGCTAGTACCAGTCAACCTCCCCAATTGCAAACCTCACCTGTTCGTGGTGCACCCTGCAGATGGACTGACGAGGCTCTGGCGATCGATAAATGGCGGTATAGCCATTTCAATGCGGCTAGACTTCACAAATATCACAGACCAGTGTCAGGCAGCAGCGACCATTGACCAACCCTCATGCCCAGCGTGGTCATTCTTCGGGTATATGGACCTATATGGACAAACAAAGCTTACCTAAAATATACTTTGATTTTTGATTTAAATTAAATTATTAAAAACTTATAAATAAAAATTCCGTTTCTCCCATTGCAGATTTGGCACAAGTCAGCTCCAGAGCGAGGAACCTCCTCACTATACTTGCTGTTTTAAGAATAACCACCTTCTGTGTCTGACCCTAAATCCAACAGTCAAGAGAAAGCTTCTTATGGTGTTGGTTTTAGCGTTTGCTAGTGACAGAAACGAGTAAAAGACTTCCGGTACCTACAATTAATTCTACGTGACGGAAATCTTACATGAGCAACTGAGCAAGGTCCAAGTATTTTTTTCATCTTCTTTCTTTCACCTGATTATCGTTAACTATCAATAAATATTTTTGTACGGCGTACCTACTAATCAATCAACTGTAACTACGAGTAAATTTAAAAATTCGTGTTATGACTCGTATTTGAATCCTTTAATGCATTTAAATCAAGCGAAAATTTTAAGAGGAAATTTGCCAATCGGAATGTTTTACATAAAGGGCGAAGGGTCTCTGAGATATGGCGCCAATAAGTCAACGAGTATTAGCACTTGCAAGGGTCACATATGAATAATAGACGGAAATGTAAGAGATTTTGGACCTAGTCGCTTTGATGTAGGGTGAAAGGTCAATTTGGACTTTGGATTTGTAGTTCGTTCAGAACACATCGATGTATCTATTTTATTTTTCAAAATAATTGTTAAATGCTTAAGTAAGTGTGGACCTTGGTGATTCAATAGTTAAACTGGACCGTTTCGGATTATCAGGTACTAAGTTCGTGTCCTTAGATAGCTATTATGAATTTTAAATTTTTCTTTTTTCTACAAATTTCACTTGTTGTTAACACCTCGTCTGTGGTGTAAACAATGAGAAAACCTTTACGGAAACTGAATTCCATGAAAAAAAGTCACAGGCGTCCCTTTTAGTTTTGATCATATATGTATACGCATCGAATGGGAGAAGGTTACAAGTAAGCAGAGGTTGTAATTAACAAAGCACACGTTTGTCATATAACGTTTTATAACATATTTGAGAAAACACAGTTTGAACACACTTTCTGAATATAAATTTGCATCTCCGCTTGTTCATTCAGAATCAAAATCACAAGTGCGTAATACATTACGTTATTGAAATTAGTAATATAAGAGACACTTTACGAGTAAATGTAAGGTATAAATTAATGGTTATTTTATGTTGCATTATTGGAAAAGAAAAATGTATAGGTAATGTAAGTATATAATAGAATACACATGGACAAGTTCAACGACATCTTAGCAAAACATCAGTCAACCGCACACACGGCAGATTTCAAAACATCAACAAACGACAGGGGTCTACAATTTGCATGTGGGGTCGCGCGACAATAATATATCGCCGTCAAAGATGGCGAGATGGGATTATTGTGTCCATATTATACGTTTGATATTACAGCACATTTGTTCCTTATGATAAATGGTTTGAGACATGTAATTACTTGTACGTACTTTCAATCTTATCTACGATACATTATACCCTATGTCGTTTGTCCTGTGGTTTAACTATGCAGCTTTTGAGGTCCAGGATTCTAGTTTTGGGTCGGGCTAATAAATACTGAGCTTCATTATCATGTCAGCCAATGGACGTCCACTGCAGAACATGACCCTTTTGTAGGGACTTCCAAACATCACGTTCCTGAGTCGCCTGCATCCAATCCCTACGACTCGCTTGATGTCGTCAGTCCACCTGGTGGGGGGGGTCGATCAACACTGCGCTTTGTAGTGCGGGGTCACCATTCCAGCAACTTGGGACCCCGACTATGTGCCCCGCCCATTGCCACTTCAGCTTCGCGACTCGTTGAGCTATGTGGGTGACTTTGGTTCTTCTGCGGATATCCTCATTTCTGATTCGATCACGCAGAGATACTCCGAGCATAGCTCGTTACATCGCCCGCTGTGTGACTCTGAGCCTTCTTAAGATGCCCATAGTTAGTGGCCAAGTCTCGGAATCCCAGACAGGCAACACTTACCTCCTTATAATATAAATATAGATAAGTGATATTGAGTTAGTTTTATATTCAAACATTATAATTCTAACAATAGGGCAACAGGGCGACAAGGTAGGCCAACGCTCTGAATTACCTTCTAAAAAAGAACTAAGACTACGACTTTCAGTGCAATTTAATAGGATGACTACCATGATAATTCCCAATTTCTATTATTTCATTAAAGTATAGAATGGAGATATCAATCGTCGGTCGCACAAAACAACTATATCCAATTACCGTTCATTTTTCTTCGGCAAATCCTCCGTAGTGACGTGTGCCCGGGTAAGGGTTAGTAATCGTCCGGTGATAAATGACTGGCCGGATGACACGAGACGGACTTAAGGACGCCCGGCTAGGACGTGGTCGTATTGCCGTACGCGATACAAAGCAATGCTAATCATTAGCTATGCTTATGACAGGGGCGTGTCTATACTTTGAATAAAACTATTAAAATTTAAACTGGGACGACAGAAGATTTATTCATTTGACACACACAAAATACAGCAAAAAGTAATTAAAAGACCAATAGAATACAAAAACTTTGGAAACTATTCTAACTGCCTGAGTCCCAACGCGCGATGCGAGCGGCTGCAGTGGATAAACGTGCTAGTAGGCTCATTGGCAATGAGGCAATAACAAACTCTAAACTTCTAAGTTTAGAGCATCGCCGAAAGGTTGCCTGTCTATCGTTGTTCTACAAGATATATTTCGAGGAATGCGCTTAGGAACTGTTCGATCTTGTGCCACCTTCGCTGTTCTTGTGATCTTCCAGTTTCCTTTTTCTTCACCACCTACAACATGGGTATCTTCAAGTCAAGAGTGAATAGGCATCTTCTAGGCAAGCGCGTTCCACCTGCAAGGCTGCATCATCGCTTACCATCAGGCGTGAATGCAGCTAAGCATGCTTATACAAAATACAAGTAATCTGAAGGGCTATTCTGTAACAACGTTTTATATAACTCGTAAGTGCGAGTTTCGAATTCACCTCTATTTCTCTTTCTATAGTATCGTGTTAGACAGAGAGAGATAGAGGTGAATCCGTATCTCGAAATTGCGATTATACGAAACATAATTACAGAATAGGCCTCCTGATCAACGCTCGACGGATTTTCACGGACGGCTATCAAAACACAACAATTCTAATAGTAAATATGCCAGCCTTCTCAATAAAAATAATTTTCATATTCATTTGTACCAAAAACATTATCGCTAGCTTAGCATTAGCTTTGAGTGGAACAGCAGTGGGATACTGGTGAACCGGGTCAGGCGAGATACAGGTTGGTACAGATAGCCGGGATTGATGGTCTTCGTGCCCTAACATCCTATTGTAAATTTTGTTTGGAGACGAATATTTGACTAACACTTTGCCCTTTGTTTGAACTGCGTGTAATATTTTGAATATACATTCGAATAATCAAAAATAAATTATTGATTAACTAATTAGTTGATTTTGATCAGTTTATGCTATCAATCAAGATCAATAACAGTCAATACAGAAAATAGGTCAATAAGACAGACAAGCAGGTAAGAAATTATGTCTTACAATATACAATTGTGTGTGCAATAACTTCATGTGTTTAACAGCCTTGTTGTTTAACTTCATGTGTTTACCTATGAAGTAATTATAGTTATAGTACAGGAATGTAATACTTGGATACCTATACCAGCAACATGTTTACGTGAAATTGATTATTTTTCAAATCCCGCGGGAACCATAGGCTTTTCAGGAATAAAAAATAGCCTATGTTTTGCTCCAATGTCTAATTTATCGCTATAATAAGTTCCATACAAATAGGTTTAGCGGTTTAGCCGTGAAACATACAGACAGATAGATTTACTTTCACATTTTATTATAGGTATGTATTAGTATTATGAAAATTGATTATACACGTAGTAGCAACCTATTTTGCGGGTACCTACCTATCAAACAGAATAGTCTGTTAGTGTAAAGTTCATCAGTCAGCCGTATAAGCGATTACGCGTTTGACCGGGTATCCCATTCGGACACCCGGCTGTATTCGCGCCGGTCAACCGGAACGATCCGGACAGATGGCGCCACTATTAATCATTAAACAAACAAAAGGGTTTTTCGGAAAATTTCTCCTCGAGAATCGTGTAACTATTACTTACACATGACTTTGTCCGCGTTCAAACATTTTAACCCCCAACGCAAAAAGAGGTGTGTTTTAGGTTTGACGTGTCTGTCTGTCTGTCAGTCTGTCTGTGACATAGCTTGACGGGTCTGTTGATTATATTTAGTACTAGCGGATGCCCGCAACTTCGTCCGCCCTTAGACCCCTTTAATCCAGCCCTTACAGTAGTATCGCTGTATAAATGGAGTAATATCTCCTGTTTTCCCAATATTTTTCTTCATTGCTCTGCTCCTATTGATCGCAGCCTGATGAAAAGTATACTTTAACCTGCCCGGAGTATGAAGAATAACTGTATCATGTTTCATTAAAGTCCGTGGTGTAGGTAGTTTTTGTTTCTATAACGAACATAGAGACAGACAGACAAAAATTTTACTGATTACATTTTTGGCATCAGTATAGATCACTAATCACCCCTTATAGTTATTTTGGAAATATCCTACTAATATTATAAACGCGAAAGTTTGTATCGATGTTTGGATGTTTGGATGTTTGTTACTCTTTAACGCCGCTACTACTGAAGCGATTTGGCTAAAATTAGAAATGAAAATGGATTTTACTCTGGATTAACACATAGGCTACTTTTTATCCCGAAAAAATCCATGGTTTCTCGAGATTTACGTAAACTGATGATTTTAATGATATGAATGTTTGTTACTCCTTCACGCCTCGACTACTTACCCGAATTAGCTGAAATTTGGTATTGAGATATATTACAGCATGGATTAACACATAGCCTTATTTTTTATCCCGAAAAAATCTATGGTTCCCGAGGGATTTTTGAAAAACTAAATTCCACGCGGACGAAGTCCCGAGCGTCCGCTAGTATTTCATGAATTGACCTCTCTACAGATTTATTATAAGTATAGATAACCCCTACAACATGTTAATAAAGCAAAGCTTTCTCAACTACGCCAGAAAAGTTATTTTTTGACTATGTGACTTGACTTGAAAAATTACTCCAGATCTTGCAGCCAACACCTATTACAGCAATTTTAAACCCGGAGCCTTAGTAAGTCTAGAAATAAAAAATGCATTTGGCTAAAACAATTTCACGCCTGCATGAGGAATGTGCATGGAGCATATACGAAAACAATTAAGGAGGAATTTTTAACATTAGCAGAAATTGCTTTTTTTTTTGTTTAATTATGTTACCGCATACAACTGTGTACATTTCATAAACGAATTAAGATCTTGCAGTTTTTTACTTGATTATGAATTTTAGTTTATGCTATACATACTAAAATTCAAAGCTTTGCATAGTTATTTTTTTTTATTTAACACACTTCAATAAAAGTAGTTCTATATTTTCTTTATCTAAGTACCTTCCCATGTATGTTTCATTCCAAAATCAGGTTCAGAAGTTGCATGCACAATGTTCAATAGTAAAATCAATTTTTTTTTTGTGGGCTTCAGTAGCGATGCCGTTTCGACGATATTTTGCGGAGAATAGTAAAACAAATTTATCACTGATCATAATGATCTTCCGCAAAATAACGCCTGCTTCTACCTACAAATCAAAACGTTCTCCAGTCATCAAAAAGAGTCCGTCCGTTTTGATTTAATTTGAGGTACTATTGTTGGTTTTGTTTTTGACGACCTCCGTGGCGCAGTGGTGTGCGCGGTAGATTTACAAGACGGAGGGTTCAATTCCTGGCTGAACCGATTGACAAGCTCCAGGTCTGGCTGCTTCGGTCATGGCTAGTTACCACACTACCGGCAAAGACGTGCCGCAAAGCGATTTAGCGTTACAGTACGATGTCCTGTAGAAACCGAAAGGCGTGTGGATTTTCACCCTACTCCTAACAAGTTAGTCCGCTTCCATATTGAATTGCATCATCACTTACCATCAGGTGCCAGTCAATGGTTAGGTAACATGTACAGAATAAAAAAAATACATCAGCTTTCTATCTAGTGCGGTACTAAAAGTTTTGTTTACTCAAAAACTTGTGTCCCATAAGCTCAGAATATCGAAGAAACACTCGTAGATCGAAAATTTCCCTAAGAACCGTGTGAAGTAATTTTATTCCCAGCTTAAGACATACCTAATCTCAAAGTGCTATAAACTGTCAAAAGTTTATCCAAAAGATTGCGCAGAGTAAAAGTCTTTTCTTTCGCATAAGCCAGAATTTATCCCACAGTAGGCGAATTAAAAAGGCATCAAAGATCGCAAACATAAATAGATGAGCTTAAAATTTAAAATTATAATGGGATTGTATCCGGTGACACAAATGTGTGGAGTTTGTTGCTAACGACTTCTGCGGGAGGTGTTTTATAAGGGAACAGAGGTGGTGTGGAGGGGCTGGCGACGCTTTCTTGTTTATTTCTCTTAAATCTTCATTGATTACTAGCAAACGCCCAGCGATTTCACCCATGTAGTTCCCATTCCTATAAGAATAAGGGGATAAAATATAGCCTATGTTCTTCAGAGATAATGCAGAATTCCAAGGGCCACAATATTTTCCAAATCTGTCCCGTAGTTTCAGAACCTATCAAACAAATAAAAACCCTTAAATCCAATGTTTTTTTTTATAATATTAGGATATACTAAGTCAATTGTCTAGTGGCGGACACAAGTTTTTTAACTGGGGTAGGTCAATTGAGCAAAATGGAAAATTCCTTCTCCGATACCTTGCCGTTGATGATGACCAACGAGAAGCCATTGCATTTTTTGTCATTTTGTAACCCTCTGTTATTTTTTTACCGTGTAAACATAATGAATTTTATGATAATTGGTGGAATAGTTTAAAAAATTATACGTAATGATGGTTTAGAATTTAGAAAGACTTTTATATTAAAGTTTCTTTGAAATAAACGAATTATATTTTGAGAAAAATTGAACAATATAGCAATAGTTCAAATTAGCAATACTATTAGCAACGCAATACATTTATTTTTATTTACTTTTAGCGTATTTTTATAATTAAATATGAGTCATTATTTATTCAATCCCTACAAATATTCAGTCAACAAAAATACATATTTCAACTCTCAATCTGCTCTATAGTTTTTTGTATGCCGCAGTTTCACCTGCCATCTCGCGGCAACTAATTGTGAGTGCGCATAAAGTATGGCGACTGAGCGTTAGTGCGATTGCATCACCGGCACCGCCCTCATATTGCACGGACTGATAAAAGGATCAGGACCTGAATTCACTAACTTGGTCGCTTTCAGAAAATAAAAGCCACCATACTCTTAACTTTTAAAGTTTTCTTAATAGAAGAGAAGTCTCTTTGATTCAGAATGAAGCAAAAGCAATGGACCTAGAAAAATTGGTTTTACATCCCCGTGCCTCGGAGAGTACGTTTAGCCTCCCTTGTTCTATTATGTATTCTGTGCCGTCCCATTCATGTCCCATTCATTATCATTAACATATGATAATAATCGTTACAGAATCAGAAACTATCACTCTAAGCTTTCGAATCGGCATTGGAACAGCATGGTGAGTCCCATCATCAGCCTATATCCGTCCACTGCTGGTCATAGGCCTTTCCAAAAGCACACACCACACACGATCCTTTACCTTCCTTACCCAGCCACTTTCCACTACCTTCTTCAGACCGTCGTGATGTCGTCAGACCGTCCTACACTGCGATTGCTGGTATGTGGTCTCCACTCCAAAACACGTCTGTCCCAGCGGCCATCTGTTCTGCGACAAATTAGGCCCGCCCACTGCCACTTCAGTTTACTAATCTTTTGGACTACGTCAATTATTTTCGTTCTCCTACGGATTGTCTCGTTGCGGATTTTGTCCTTTAAGGAGACTCCTAACATAGTCATCTCTATAGCACGCTGAGCGAGTTTAAATTTGTGGGTAAGGCTAATTAACAGCGTCCAAGTTTCCGCTCCATACGTCATCACAGATAAGAAATTGTATTGACTCTTAAATCTATGGGATCGGAAGACTCTCTTCTTCTTCTTCTTGGTCGCATTCTTCATTGCTGAAGGTCGTGTCCACACTGCATGCCCTTCGATGCGTTGTTAACAATTTACCTCCACACGGTGCCGTCGTCAGCTTTTCTAATGGCTGTTGTGTTTTTAATGGGTAAGACCCATTAAAATCTTTTGTCTTCAGGCTTTGGGGTATTGAATAAAGACTGAAGACAACCCCGCCCGCGGGAAACATGGATTTTTCGGACATATCTATACTTATAATAAATCTGTAGAGAGGTCAATTCTGTACATGAAATATATTTCCAAAATAACTATCAGGGGTTGATTAGTGATCGATACTGATGCCAAAAATGCAATCAGTAAAATTTATGTCTGTCTGTCTGTCTGTCTTTCTATCTGTCTGTCTGTCTGTATGCTCGTTATAGAAACAAAAACTACACAACGGATTTTAACGAAACTTGGTACAATTATTTTTCACACTCCTGGGCAGGTTATAGTATACTTTTCATCACCCTACGATCAATAGGAGCAGAGCAGTGAAAGGAAATGTTGAGAAAACGTGAGAAGTTACTCCATTTTTTAATCTTCCATCGCGTGGAAGGGGTAGGGGTAAGGTAGGGGTATGGTAGGAGAAGGGTAGGGGTAGGGTACCGCTAAGTGGTTAAGGGTGGTTAGTAGGAATCCGCTAAGAACGGATTTTGCGTTAGGTCCGGATTAAGAAGGTCTAAGGGCGGACAAAGTCGTGGGCGTCCGCTAGTTGTAAATATTAAAGGGAAGAGAACAATTATCTATACAAACAGATAGTGTAATACTACTCGTACAATGTGAACGTGGCAGTAGGTAGGCATAAATCCGCGAGCTCTCATCCGTAGGTAATCAAGAAGTATGGAACGGCTGTTGTTGCACCGCGCTCGCATTCAAACTACGATAGTTGCGGTGCATACATCATTGGGAATTTCGCTCACTTTGGACAAGTATCAAGTGTTTTACGCCTAACTCGAAAACTAGCAAATACTCTTTAATTGTGAAAAAATAATGTAAATCCAATAAAACGTATCTTAATTAAGAATTACAGAAACTAATAAATGTTATGGGCAAACTACGTTTTCCAAGTAAGCCCGTTTCTATCTAAGATCTGTATTGTCTCATAACATCAGGTGAAATTGCAGTCAAGGGCTAACTTGTCATTGAATAAAAATAATATGTATAGTTTAAAAAACTAAAAAACACGCTTGATACCCATATCATGGGGGTGCATTTCAAATATCCTGTTCGTCATCTTTGGAAGGCCGATAATTGGATTTGTAATGACATTTCTTACCTAGTCATGTATTGTCATCAGAATTCAGAGCGTGTGCGAAATTTCATCCTAATCGAAGACCGGGAGAGAGATTTGATTTTCTTACATACATGAAGCTAATAAAGAACCTAATCTATGCTAATGTTCTAGCAGATACCCGCGTGGTTCCCGTTCCCGTTGGAATACGGGGATAAAATATAGCAGCACCTGGAGATAGTGTAGCTTCCCAACAGTGAAAGAATTTTTCAAATCGGTTTAATAGTTCTAGAGTCTATTCAAAATATACAATCAAATGTTTCCTCTTTATTAAGAAAATATTCCTCTAAAGTTTGAGTTGTTGTAGGATCTACAAAGCCGATTTTGAAAATTAATTTACCACACAATTTACCACCAATAAAATGCCACGTTATTTGTAAACGTCTTAGGCTACATTTTATCCCCGTATTCTTACGGGAACGGAAACTACGTGGAGCGTCGGCTAGTCATTTAGAAGACAACGAATTTGGAACTATACAAAACCCTCCTATTACTCACACAGAGGAGACCTCCATTAATTGTAATTTAATATCGAAAAATTATGCCATTAGTCGTTCACATGGCAGCGAGAGGCCATAACTGCTGGACCATGAGTTGTGTCCACTGCATCGCTCCATTAGCGATTATTGTTCAACTTACGCGGGCTAACTGGATAATACCCAATGCTATACTTTGCTGGAAGAGTCAACAAATATAAAACTAAAAATACATCATCTTTTATAATTGAATCTTTGAGAAGGGCTATTTTTGTACTACGAGTAGTTTAAACGTATGTATATTTTTTTTTCACTCTCATAAACGTAAAATAACACCTGGCCGCCAATAACGAAAATGCTAAAAGACTGCGCAATACTATCCGCCGCTAAAAGAAGCGACAGATACAGATAGGAAAACCATTCGCTTATTGACTGTCAAATTTCGGTTCAAGGATGCCGAAGCCAAAATAATTGTCGAGTTATGACCATCCTGACTTAGGTAAGTAGCAGGTTATAAGGATCCCAAATGTTTCATGTATTAAATTGTAATTGTAATTGTCAAAAACGCAGTCGTTCATTTTGTGTCACTAAAGGAAAAAACGTCAAACTTTTTATTTGCTAATAATTTTAGTAAACCGTCCATTTGGTACATAACGTCATGAAACAATTAAAATATAGACCATCATGGCTGACTGCGTTTTAACTCGCATTGTAAAAAAAAATTAAAAATTGAAATTTTTATGTCTCAAAAATTTTTCAACCTAGTAGTAGAATTCTAATGAACAATGAATGATAAATAGCTTATAACTAATAGTAGTTGTCAGTTTCGGCAATAAAAGTATATATAGATAAATTAATTATGATTGTATTCTATTCATTGTAAGCAAACTCATATTGTAATAATTGTTACAGTAAATTCAAAAGACTGAATAGCCGTATCTAGTAGTTCATGATCCAGGTAACTGGACACTACGCCTGCCAAATACTTTGTGCTTATTTACGCCACTTATTATTTATTGCTCCAGTATTGACTTCTCCACACGGAGTTGCCAAGTTTACTGTTAGTTTGGCAACCGTTGGCTCTTCCTGCTTGTTTGTTATATCTTTGTTTTGTTCTTCATTTTTAGTTAAATGCCAATAGTTGCATTTACAAAAGGGAAACTTCTTTATTACTTTTTTTTAAGTCCTTTTGGTGCTGGTCCCCGCTGGAGACACTCCAGCCACCCGAGCTCGCTCCATAAGCAGGCCGCCCTGGTCGCCGAACGCCTCTTGGAGTGTTTCTGGGGATCCAATGTGTGCTGCACGTTGTTTGAATACACCTCTGCATCTAAGCATAACATGTATCGAGGTTTCTTCTTCCTCTATGCATGCTCTGCACAGAGGACTGACGGTTATACCTAAAGGTGTTTATTTAGTGAACAGTGCCTTATCATTAGTTCCGTGTGTGTATGTGTTTATCAATCTGTGGTCTGTGGAGACGTAGCTTTTGAACGAATTTATTGCGATAATATTATTTTTATTCTTTGAAACTGACCTGATAGCTATATTTCTTATGACAGTCACACACGGTCAATATACCGTCAAGTCTGTAGCACGCTTACGAATATGGGAAAAAAATCGAAAACGATATTTCGATATCTATCATCGTTTTTTTATTGTTATGGAAAGAATATCTGAAATAAAAGTAAGTAAATCGTCATTCTAGCTATTTTATGTACATGATCCTAACTATCGGTCTTAGACTAAGTAACTTTTTACTAGAACGTCAGCACAGTGGAAACGCGTTATTAAATTATTCAAAGTGATACAGTAGATGCGTGTGGCATAGAAACCTCATTCAATCTAACAAACCATTGCTGTCTCATATACAGATGATAATTTTCAAACAAGATTCATATTAACTATTCTCCAATTTTTCTCATTCAAATGTTGAACGTGAGTATTGTAACCAAACTGTCTTCTGAGAATAGAACACCTAATCTACTTCAGGTTGGCAGCAAAGAGCGTTGTAGGTCATTTTCCTAGGATGCCTAACAAAGTACACAGAATTTGCGCTGTTATGCAAAGGTTTACCGCTTAAGAGCAGGTGGGCCATACGCTCGTATCTTCAACTATTAGAATAAAAATAAAAAATATACTTAATTACATTTGCACATTCTACTAAGTTAAATTCACATTTAAAATAATTACATAAAAAAATTCGGAGTCCGAATCTAAATACACCTCAGCTGGGGTACGTTGGGGACAAATGGAACAGTACTAATTAAATATAGCGAGAAATATTTTAATAAGTTTATGAGGGTACCTCGCAAGCTTAAAACAAATATTATGTTTGCTTGCAGTGTGAGCGTTGAATTTTAATATCATTACTTGAGTTGCGTTTTTAATTCTATAAAAGCACAGGTTTTCTTTTGTTGAGTATACGTGGGCTTTAGACTGCTTTGGACTTTTCTATGTCATTAGCGATGGAGGTTTTTGTAAGAGTAGTTTTGCAATTTATGAATACGAATGTTATTAAGTAAATTTTATATAAAGTAATTAAAAAAATACAAAGGTATTAAGCGTTAGTGGAAAATGTATTTGTTTGGTCTTTGGTAGTGTAGAACTAATACACTTTTTCAATCCATCTTCAGCTCCATGCTTTATGGGTATAATCCAAATCTAAGAGCTAGTTGGATTTATCCTCGCCGGTGAAATTAACATTCCCATATTGTTATAAACAATAAGTATTCTTATAAATAAAAAAATATTGTAATCAAGTTCAATTAGGTACAAATATGTTTTACTGTTTTCAAAACTGTTAATTAAATTTAGTAAAATAATATACTTATTATTGAGTCAAATCATTTTAAAATGACAATTTTTATAAGCGTCGCTTGTCTTTCTTAATTCCAACGAAACACGACGCCTCGTTTAACCCAGTTCCCCTCAAATTATTCCTATCGATCAGCAATTAATTCTCTTCAGAAGTGACATTAGAAAATTGAGCGACCGTCTCCGCTTAATCACTCCGTCGCCAGTAACATTAGCAATTTTTCCCAATAAGCGACTTTAATTGCTCCAACCGTATACCCATTCCTCACTCAATCAAATTCTCAGTCTTACTTTATGACTTCCGTTATTCACCTCTCACCGGCTTGAAGTAACCGTACCGTCTAACGATATTAAGGGGGACGTGGAAATTGCAGCGCTCTAAAGCGACAGGGGGTGCTTCTGGGAGCTGAATCAAAAATTTAAATTGCGAAAATTCTTCAACCGTTTGACGCGTCTTTATTGGAGCCCGGATGCGTTAGGAATTGCAGTTCTTATTTAAAATTTTCAGTTGAATGTTTTATTGAAAGTTGAGTTTATTAGTTCTACTGTAATGTATTTTTATTAATATTAAAATTATGTTTTACTTAACACTAGAGGACGCTCACGACTTCGTACTTACGAAATTCAGTTTGTCATAATGCGATAAGCAAGAATTTCCAAGCATAAAAAGTAGCCAGTTAGTTCAGTCAAAGTAGTTTTTGCTTGACAGAGTAATAAACAACCGTACAAAATCATGTATATAATACAGTTAGGTATTCAAAAGCATTTACAAATTTTACTGTATAGTCATCTTTAAGTTACGTTAAGCGGCATTAAAACTGTAGCCATCACTATTATTATGGCATACTGCAAGGAATTCCTTATATAAGAAATATATCTATTAGTTTTATTAAAGCTTTTTAATACAGAGCTCGTTCAGGAAAGTACTTGTCATGCTTAACTATGACTCGGAGCAGCATTGCTAGTTTTTGGTCATAAAGGCATGATTTTTAGTGTAACTACAGGCAAATAATTCTTAACGTCTATGAATGCTTCTGGTAGATACATGGCCGTACTTTGTAGGACATGTTTCTTGCAAGTTCTGCGAAGAGTTGCTTTGGTGAGACGATCTTTATCCACTTACCATCAGGTGGACCATCTGCTTTGTCCATCATTTATTACTAGTAAAAGTTTAGGCGCAGAGTAATAATGTTTGACTCCTTAACAATTACTTTCAGATGTTATTGATCGGGCCCAATATAGTAACGTTTTCTCCTAGGCATGAGAGTATAACATCTCTGCTTTTCTTGGAAGAAAGAAAAGTTATGTATTTCATAGCCCGAAGGCAATTTTTTTAGCAGAATATGCAGCCAAAGTAGACGCCAATTCGTTTTCTACGTGAATGACATGTCCATGTCATTCACGATTCCATTAACGAGTGGTCATTCGAAACGTTAGCGTTTGTAGAAAGAGAATTGGCAGGACTCAATACCAGCACCTTATGATTATTAATGTAGGTATACAGGTATTACTTATTATTTATATTGATATCACTAATATCAGAAGGAAAGGAATTTTAAATAATATTATGTATTTGTTATACATATATATTGTCTTGCTTATTCGAATCAATTTCAAAAAATGCATGACATAGGAGTTAATACAGCAAATATGTTTCTCTCCTGGGATTTAAATCCGTAACACCTATTCCTGATAGTTCCCTTATATCGGGGGTCAAAAGAATTATGGTAACATTTATTTGAGAAAGTTGTAACATAAACGCAGGGGTGGAGAGAGGGTTAAATGGCTATTTTTTCCCTATTGCTTGGAACAGATTTATAAAACTGAATTCCTTGGGGGTTTAGATGGTGCTTACGATAAAAATGTAGCTGTTTTGCAGTTTGTACCAAATTTACATACTTACATAGTAGTAGTAGTAATAGTAGTAGTAGTAAAAGTAGTAGTAGTAGTAGTAGTAGACTAGTTAGTTTGCTCAAGTTTATTAACCGTAGTTCATAAGCTTTTGCATAAGTTTATGAATTAAATTTATTAAAAAATAGGTTTTAGAAATATTTATTTAAGCGATAGATAAAAATATAATAAAAGAAAAACCAAATTGAAACTTTTCAAGCTTGTTATAGTACCTCTCCTTTCAGTTTTCTGTTTTAAGAAAATTTGTTAAATTTGTTTAAAATTTTATTAAAATACCTACAATACCTATTCAACAATATTTTTATTAGGGGTGATTTCACCACATTTTGATACTTTTTTTTTATTGTTACAAGTTAGCCCTTGACTACAATCTCACCTGATGGTAAGTGATGATGAAGTAAAATTTACGTTTAGACTACCCAACACATATCAGCAGATGATGAAACCCGCCCTTAATGACGTATTGTACGTTGGGGCCTTAAAATTAAAATAAAAAAATTAAAGCGTCATGAAACAAGTAAAACTTTATATAAACAAGTACAAAACACAGCATACAAAATGAACAGGACAAGAGACCCCTGGACACTCCTTCGATAAATAAAAGTGGGCTGAGAGGAAAAAACACGAGACCGCTAACAGACCAACTTCCGAACGCGGATATTTATGGATAGAAGGGGTGTTTTATTGCCCACTGTTCCATTTTAACCCACTTGCCCCCGGCCATCCGCACTTTGTTGGCAGTGTTTACACCGTTGTAGTAAAAAATCCGTAAACAAAAACAAATAAACTAATCCACTAAGGCTAAAACACATCATGTAAACATAATATTATTATTTGTTTTCTATTGCACACGTTAGGCAGATTTTAAACCATTTTTGTTTTCAATATTTTTCACAAAAACTGCTAGAACAATATTCTGCTAGTCGTCGTAAGTAAGTAGAAAACCAGTCTTTTTGCTTGAATTAGATAAATAGTAATGACAAAAAATCGAGACACAAAGTAACAGGTAACTTACTAACAACTTAAACAATTATAAATGATATTAATATAATAAATTAACTAATGATTATTTTATTTTCAAATTTGTAAAAAAAAATAATTAAAATTCGCTATTTCCCATAATTAAAAGTTCCAAATTCATCCGGTAGGCAACTAATAGTGATCTCATATATTAATTTATTATAACATCGATGCATCACAGTTAAAAAGTATTTCAATATTGCCAAGTTAACGTATGCACATTATAGTTATTTTTTCATGTCAATGTCAATCACAAACAGTTTAATCGTTATGTGGCGAAAAATAGAAAAATAATAAAAATTTATAATTTCATTCAATTTAAATAAACAGAGGCTTCGATTTGAATTGCAATACATTTGAATTGTATATTTTTATGAATTTTACGAACAATTTAGTGTTATCGGATAACGATGATCGCGTATCAACAAAAATGTTACCTAACGGTGTAACAGGCGGCGCGCGTTATTCGACATTTTGGAAAAATAACTTTATTTTTATCTGCGTTTATTTTCTCGGTAGTGGTCCTTAGGAAGGTCTGATAAGGTGATTCCGACTGATACGCCGTATTGTAACAAGTTTATGTTTGACAGGTCATTCGCCGTTATGGTGTTCGATGTGATTTGTTACGATTTTACCATTTTTATTGTTGGGGATGCTTATTTTTTATTCTTTGTGATATTTTTTTTTATTTTACGCAAAATTGGCTCGTATAAGACCAACGCAAGTAGTTTGTCATAAGTTTATTTTCATTAAAATATTATGTCTAAATATCACTGCAGGGATTTCAATTTGAGATGTCTAAAGTTCGATCCTCGCTCCTAATACAGGCATTACTAAACTTATTTGAAGGAAAAAGGGAGTATTTGTCATATTTAGGAGATTTGGTTAATATTTTACTTTTTTTTTAATTAAAAACTTTATTCCCCAGGTTGTTGATTTAAAGTTTTATTTGATAGATTTATATTTTATATACCGACTACTTAGTTTTTTTTTAACTAAAAATCTTAACTAAAAAGACGTTTAGTGAACTGAAAATTATTCATGACTCTTCTCTCTTATTTTTGTTATTCCTTAACTGCGACTTTACCTGAAGTGTGATTCCGCTATTTTATAGTCATCGATGTAATATTCGCCTTTAACAAGTTTTATTAGAATTTAAATTTTATTTCTATGGGATTTCTATGAAATAAAATGTCAGTTTTTATGGTTTCGCTACACAACGAAGTTTCTATGGAAATTAGCGATGTCACATCGTTGTTACTGTACAGAATGCAGGGGCTGATGTAAATGATAATGCAGACTAGTCGGTGTTTTTCAGATAGCATGGGTACGGTGACAGTTCGTTTTATTCTTGAAAGTTTCCCGCGTTTCACGATAATAGTACGTATTATGAACGTCATAAGGCAACTGTCACCGTACCCATGCTATCTGAAAAACACTTTAACAAGAAAGCGGGCTTACTTGTAGGATACATTTAGGTTCATAATTTTATAAGTATACAATTCAGTCAATATTACACATCTCTATTTTCTCAGGCAATCATCGAAGGGATGAAGCCTTGACCGCACCATGAATTTTTAAGACGGGAGTCCGACCATAAAAAATATACGCCAGGGCATTGAAAGATTGAAAGGGGAGAATCACTTACCGCCTTCAATTTATGGGAAATCTGACCCGTGGGAGATTCGTGGTCGGACTAACAATATTAGCCAACTTATAAGCTGAAGAACCCTTCAGTTGAATTGATTGTTGGATGGGCGAGGCCATTTTTTTAGGTGTCGGGATTGATGGTTTTGTTTTTCTGCTGTGGGTGGTGTTTATTTTTTTTATTGGTGCAAAGAGTTTGTATGTTATGTACGTGTTATTTATGTACCTTCTTATATTAGTTGATACCTTACCTTACCTTATCAGCCGATGGACGTCCACTGCTGGATATAGGCCTCTTGCATGGACCTCCAAACACAACGATCTCGAGCCGCCAGCATCCAGCGGCCCCCTGCAACCCGCTTGATATCCTCGGTCCACCTAGTTGGGGGTCGACCAACACTGCGCGTTCCGGTGCGGGGTCTCCATTCCCGCACCTTGGGACCCCAACGTCCATCGGCTCTTCGAACTATGTGGCCTGCCCATTGCCACTTCAGCTTCGCGACTCGCTGAGCTATGTCAGTGACTTTGGTTCGTCTGCGGATCTCCTCATTCCTGATTCGATCACGCAGAGAAAGTCTATTGGAATGATATTGTCCATCGGTTCTTCATACCTACTATATTATGCTTCTGAAAGATTTGGCATTTTAAACCCCCCCCCCCCCCCGGTGAAGTCTGCTAATCCGCATTGGGCCAGCGTGGTGGACTATTGGCCTTACCCCTCTAATTCTGTGACTCGAGCTCAGCAGTGACCCGAATATGGGTTGATGACGACGACGACGATTGTACCCGTAATTCGGTTAATGGTTAAATAATATTATGTACTAAACAAACAAGGAAGTATATACTAAGTGCGCAGTTTAAACTAAACAATTGATGCAGTGACCCAAATGCAGGAAACCCAATAGCCGTTGAGGCTTGGGCTGAACAAATAGTGTTCGTTATAGACAAAGCTCGTACAAACGGACACAATGTGGCGAGCGGAGTGTGACGGTCGTGCTATGCTCTTGCGCCGTGTAGTTGTTACTTCTAGACGTTTATGAGTACATACAGGATGATTCGAATAAATAAAACAGGTTGTCTGTTTATTACGCGTTTACGCCGTAACTACTAAATGGACCATCTTGAAAGAAAGGGCGTCTTTTACCTTGCAAGCTCCTCCAAGAGACCATACCTCCAGGTACAGACGCTTTCAGCAACGACGATGGTGATGAGATGACGCTTACACCGGACTTGATATCGCCCTAGCGCAGGAAAGCGATAACATCACAGTCTGCATCGCATTTACCGGATTCATCGTCGTCGTCGTCATCAACCCATAGTCGGCTGACTGCTGAGCTCGAGTCTCCTTTCAGAATGAGAGGGGTTAGGCCAATAGTCCACCACGCTGGCCCAATGCGGATTGGCAGACTTCACACACGCAGAGAATTAAGATAATTCTCAGGTATCTAGGTTGCCTCACGATGTTTTCCTTCACTGTTTGAGACACGTGATATTTAATTTCTTAAAATGCACACAACTGCAAAGTTGGTGGTGTTTGCCCCGGACCGGATTCGAGCCCACACCCTCCGAAATCGGGGGCAGAGGTCATATCCAGTGGGCTATCACGTTTTACCGGATTGCACAAACAATTTACGCCTTGTGTGGTATAACGCTTTCAAGAATAATTTAGTTAAACCGACAATCCTGTTTATAACAGGAACATTGCAAGATCCAAATCGCCCTTCAACTGTAGAAAGAGGTTCTGTGTACTGCAGAAAGCTATTCGAAATAGACTGATGAGGATGCAGAACACCATGTGTATAAATGTCATCTAGTCGGTTAATCATCGTAATGTCACGCAACACTACTGTCATACCGCTACGCGTCTCAGTGGTTGCAAGCTCACGACCTTCTCCTATTGAAAAATGAGATCTCTACGACCAATGGCTATTCCTACGACTAAGTTAATAAAAATAGTCTGATAATGATGAAGAACACTCTGTATACAAGTGTCATCTAGCCGTTTAATCATCGTAATGTCAAGCAACACTACTGTCACACCGCTACGCGTCTCAATGATTGCAAACTCACGACCTTACTCTATTGAAAAATGAGATCTCTACGACCAACGGCTATTCCTAGCACTGAGAAAATAAAGTAATAGTCTGATAACGATGAAGAACACTCTGTATACAAGTGTCATTTAGCTGGTCGATTGTCAGGGTGTCACGCGACACTATTATGATACGGCTTAGCGCCTCAACGGTCGCAGGCTCCCAAACATTACTAGATTTGAATGTACTGATTATGGCTCTTCCTAGCAGTGAGTTAATAAAAATAGTCTGATGAAGAACACCCTGTATACAAGTGTCATCTAGCCGGTCGATCGTCACGGTGTCACGCGACACTATTGTCCGCGCGTCACACCGCGACTCGCCTCGGCGGTCACGTGCTCACTATAACTGCTATTGAAGAATGTAATCTGTACAGATTATGCCAAATGCTTGCTTAAGCTCACTAACCCTTCTGCTTATTTTGCTGTCAGCATTGCTGTGTTCCAGCCAGAAAGGTATGATTGCCGGTGGAATTAAATCAGGTTGCCGGTGGAATTGAAATGCTAAAAGCTAACGCTTTTAGAGTTTAACCATATACGCATGAGACAGTGCACAAGTGAGAGCGTAAGCGCAGGTGCACTCTCTACTCTCACTCTCCTTCGGTTTCATAATCCGATGGGACGCCAGACCAATACCACCGGTGAAAAATCAGGCGCAGGACCGATGGCTCTCCGAGGCACGAGGTTCTAACGCCACTAACTTCCACAGGCTGCTATTAAGATTTTTCTTGTAAGAAAATCTTAATAACGTATTTTTTGTTGGCCTGACCCGGGATTCGATCTCATTGTTCGTAGGGTCCAGGTTTAACTGGTTCAGCTATCCATAGCTGTCGGCTGAAAGAAGTTACATATTATGACGATTGTGATGTACAGGTTCAACGTCTAAGCCTACTCCTCTCAAAGGCACAAGCGTGACTGGGTTTCATAGCACAACCCAGGCTTCTTACCCATATGGCTGTAATTTCACAAGAAACCATACTTTTCAAACGAAACAAAGCAGTGCTACTTGTCTGCTAAAATTAATCTTAAGGACTACAAAAAGGTGGAAGTTATACAAACTTGGACTTACAAGTCAACGTTGCTCGCTTAACAATAGCCTGCACTTTCTTAAGCTAATCATTAGAATACCTTTTGAGGAAAAATCTTGTTCTATTACCCCAGTGGTTAAGATAAAAAAGCTCAGTCGAAGAAGAACATCAAAGACAAACGACCGGAGTTGATTTGAAACGGGTCATCAATAATTAATCAGCCATCTCGTAATAAAATTAGCCGCTATTTGAGGGTTAAACAGAGCTGGGCAAAGTAAAAAATTCTCTCCGAACCCTCAGGGAAATTTTATATAGAAACTCTCGTATCGACTACGTGGACTGCTGTAGATGCGAGCTGAATGGAAAAGACATGAGCGCAATTGAAAAATTTTTCAGGCGTAACTTACAGTGTATTTGACAATAACTTACGGTCAGTGTAATGACGAATTATGAAATATATCTCTTACTGCGTTTAACATGCTTATATTTAACATGCATGCAGGAATGTAAATGTGGAAAGCTTATTTCCACATTTACATTCCTTTTAAACCGAAAAACATGTGAAGCGATGCTGGTCAGCGGTTCAAACTAGCATAACTATGGAGGTTCCCCGTACGATCTTTTTCACAAAATACTACAATACTTGGTTTATTACATGAAATAATCACAGCTCACTAGTGCTTCCCTGCATTTAAATTCATGAGTCAATGCAACTGCAAGCAAAGCAATCCAATGAAAATACGGAATTCATGTAAGCGTATTTGCTTAGAAATTAATTTAAAGAATACTAACGCACAATGCGAAACAGCGTTAATAATGGGACGGACGGCTTCAAGAAACTATAGCCATTGAAAATTAAGAATCAAAGTCTAAAAGTTGAAACAAAGTTTAATTTTTTTTATGAATTAAATGAGATCTGTAGAAGGCTCATCTAGTAACTTTCGATATCATCGTCCGTGACCCTCGAAGAAAAATTAATGAAAAATGAAATCGACTTGGCAAATTTAATTTTTACATTCGTCGGTTCAGGGACAATTTCTTTGCGCTGATTAGCGCGTTCGCATGGCGGAATGAATTCGTTTTGATATTGATTGCCTCTTTAAAATTCGTAATAAGGTTCTTGATTTGTAATAAGGTTACATTCTGCATAGCTTGTATATTTATTTTATTTTTCCTAATTGTGTATATATTATAAGATTTTTAATGGAACAAAGAGTGACAGTGGGGTGTGATGAGTAACGAAATCCTGCCAGATTCAATCTAGAAGTCTCGAGGGCTAAAATAACGTGGAGACCACCACGATTTACTAAGGCTTTTTCTGTTCGGACTCCGGCTTACTATGACGTTTTTACCGATGGAGTTGGAGTTAAATCACTGATCAGTCTGGAGCCATACCATAACAAGAGTGGAAGGTGGATTTGATCCCTGATCTAATCTGGACTAATGTCGTGAACACTCCTAGCGCGAGGTTTCCGCTTAGTTTTATTTAAATTAAGATTATTAGCATATTTTTCACATAACTAATATCCTTTTCGCCCTCCAATCAGTAGGAGAGAGAGACCAAAGACTGTCGGAGTGGGTACGATTATGGTAGGCGTCCACAGATCCACATCGGTACCATACATATCGTACGCATCGCATCAAACTGATCGTAGTATTATTTGTACAGAAAGTCATACAAATGTGTCCACAGATCTGCATCGTATGAATCGTACGATTCTACCATAAATAAAAAATCGTGTAATGCGATGCGTCCGATACGTACTATGTGGATCGGTTACGCCTGCATTTATAGATCCAGGTTTGGACCCAAGACCTCTCGCTGTTAAATCTCGTCCCTGGAACTTTTAGCATTGCAAGCCGGGGGGTAAGGGGAAAATTTTGACATTTGAGTTAGTTATAATGACTAATAACAGTGTTAGGATAGTGAACAATGTGAAAAAAACTTAATGCCCGTCCAATTAGACCCAATTACGTAATTAAGTAATTGAGCGATATTTCAGTAACATCATCATCATCATATCAGCCGATGGACGTACATTGCAGGACATAGGCCTTTTGTAGGGACTTCCAAACATCACGATCCTAAACCGCCTGCACCAGCGAATCCCTGCGGCTCGCTTGATGTCGTCAGTCCACCCACCCGGGTCGACTAGGTATGCAGGGTAGGGTAGGTATGGTAGGGTCGGGGTAGTTGAAAGATTACATCAAGTTTCACGCAAACGAAGTCTAGTATATTATAAATTTAGGTTAAAGTAAAATTACTAATTACTCACATAAATACGCTAGATTGTAATTTTATAGGGTACTACAAATTGGTACTTCATAACAGAAATAATTTTATGGTGATATAGAAACAAGAACCTTTACACGAGTCTTTCATTAACAAAATATTGGAGCATTAAAATTTTCTCCGCGAAATCCCCAAAACAAGAAAAAAGAAGCAAACACGGTTCTACTCAAAACTTGTAGCCGCGAGCCACAAAAATATATCCAAATCAATCTGTTGATTAGATACTTTTTTCGGGGGTGACATTAAACACAATTTAATCGCCCCTACCCAATCCCGCAAGACGTTTGGGGGGTGGTGGGTGGAAAATACTCCAAATTAATGACAGTTTTAAAAATGGACCCTAGGGGGTGAGATGCGTCGCTAATGCAGCATTTTGTTTGGAACTATCATGTTTTATCAGTTACCGAAAATTGAAATTTCCATTTTGGGTTTTCTTTTGTTTATGTCCCGTTATTTTTGCTATATAGATTAGGGAATAGATTCATTCGTATTTCGGCGTTAAATCAATAAAATTTGTACATGAATTCTGAAATGCATATGTGATTTTAATTCGTTTTTCAAAATAAAAATGTTTTTCAAGATAAAACTATAGATAACCTCCTTCAAGATAACCAACCATTTAAGTTCAGTCTTTTTAGGCCTAAAGTGCGTTACATGATGTTCATATGTTTGAAAATTTAACATTATGAGGATATACGCTTCTTACTAAATCATTATCAACCCATATTCGGCTCACTGCTGAGCTCGAGTCTCATTTCAGAATGTGACCCGTGATAGCTTCTTAAACTGTCATCACTTAAAATTACCCGTGGAAAAACTATTTTCCAGTATAAATGTATATTTACAGTGGCAGTGCATTTCATACATGCATTAAAGTACTGCATACCCTAAGATCTGTCTTCGTAGTGCTTATAAAATACAGACTTTTCCAGTTTGCTTAATTTTATTACTAGTGCATACCCTGATCGACATCCTTGTGCACGCCACTGTATATTTCGTTGGTTATAATTTCCCGTACGACTCCCATTACACTGGTCGTGATTAAAATCTAAAATTAGCTAAGTTCAAATTGAGAGAAGCATTTGGTCCCCCCCTGGGTCCCACCGCGGCGTATTTTTTCGACAATTTATTTATTCGGAGATTTTAAATCGCTAATTTCGAGATGGATTCGGGGACGGTTGTCTTTTGGATGTCGCTATGTGTATGAAATATGGCGCATTATGTCCTCGAAACGCTTTTTCCCTCTCGAAACAAAATCCCATCAGATGTTTGTTTTTATTATAATAAACGTCTGGCTCGTAACGATTTTATCTTTAGACTAGCCGTTGCCCTATGGTTTTGCCAGCGTAGTATCCGTGCGCGTGAGAATACGTGGATATAATATAGCCTATAACACTCATTAATAAGAAGAAGAAGAAGAAGAAATACTTTATTGCACACAAAAATATAATTATAAATTAAAATAATAAAAAGATAAATTAAACTTAGCATGCAAAGGCGACCTTATTACTAAAAGTAATAAATAACTGGGCTATTTAGTGGTAAAAGAATTTAGAGTAGATCCACAGATTACTCCGCTACAACAAACAACCACAAAGTTTATCTCTTTATAATATAAGTATAAAATACCATACGTCCGCAAATTCGCCCACTTTTAAAACTTTCTGTACTGGCTAAGGTGAGAAAATTTATGTATTTTTTTTAATTGTCTTAAGTCTAGTCTAGAGGTAGGCTTTGGGTGGTTAAGTGAAACAATGAAGACAAAGATGCATCGTCAATTTTTACTATTCCGGTATCATGCAAATTAGAAACTGTCAGAAGTATTCGTATAATAAACTCGAACC
The DNA here is from genome assembly GCF_947172395.1 of Bicyclus anynana. Classification (NCBI taxonomy): domain Eukaryota; kingdom Metazoa; phylum Arthropoda; class Insecta; order Lepidoptera; family Nymphalidae; genus Bicyclus; species Bicyclus anynana. The sequence goes on from NC_069090.1 coordinate 6,401,741, forward strand.
TCTTCCAGGTTAACCCGCTGCCATCTTAGACTGCATCGTCACTTAACAACAGGTGTAATCCTAGTCAAGAGCTAACTCGTTGTTAAATAAATAAATAAAAAATAAGCTGAAAATAATAGCGCAATTTTGAAAATCACTTAGCAATAAGCGATCTTTTTAACATAATGAAGGGACGATTTCAGCTCACGCCACATTATACTTTATCCTAAAGCGAACGGACTAAATCGACCATGAAGAGGAACATAAAAATTAACAAAAAAACAATAGGATTAGCATAGAAAACATCTGCGACGAAAATTACTACTGGCCCCGTACCATTTGCCTTGTTCTGAAAATGTCGAATCCAACTCGAAACTAATATAATAAATGCAAGTAACTCTATTTTGCAAACATCTGAAATAGGTTTTTAAAATTATTATTCAATTCCAATTAATATAGAGCTGAATATTTATTCCTTAAAAAAATTACGAATAATGCTTCTTTTCTTATATCACGCCCCAACTGCCTAAGCTAGTTTAACTAGTAGTAAAACAGAGGTAGATTGGAGTTGGACAGATTGTGTGTATAAAATATGTTAAATGGAAATAAGCCACACAAGTTTGTAGAAAGGAACCATATTTACCTACTCGAATAAATTATATTTTATTAGTTAACTAGCTAGTTTCACCCGCGTGGTTCCCGTTCACGTAAGAATATGGGGATAATATATAACTTCGTCAATAAATGGACTATCTAACATTGAAAGAATTCAACAAAACAAACAAACTCTTCAGCTTTATAATATTAATATAGATATAGATAAGTACGCTATTTTGATGTAATCAATTACAATAAGTATTAGCGTTTTGTGTATTTATCTTGTGATATCTTACATAAATAGGAATCGTTTTAGTTATTTCTTAGGTTTTATATAAACTGTACAAAATCTTAACCAATTGTAATTAATAAAATATATAACAATTTAATTTAAATCTGATGTTGTTAATTTAGCAAATGGTAGGGGCTATCTTAAGGCGACCGCATTGATTCCTTGCGTCGCACTCCCCCGGGGACGCATTTATCCGGCAAAAAGCAATAAACATTAAAAATAAAATGGCAAATCCCCCCCTTAAATGTCACTTTCCCTAAGATGGTATACGTTGCTGGAATTCGGAAAAAAGATCAATATTCTTTTCTTTGTGTAAAAACTTCAATTGCGTAGCGGTTGTCAATTTTTATATTTTACCGCGGACAGTTATCAACTCCCCTCCCAATCTCTCGCCCGACATCTTTTTTTTTAATTCTTTTACAAGTTAGCCCTTGACTACAATTTCACCTGATGGTAAGTGATGATGGAAGCGGGCTAACTTGTTAGGAGGGGGATGAAAATCCACACTCCTTTCGGTTTCTACACGAAATCGTGCCAGAACGCTAAATCGCTTGGCGGCATGTCTTTGTCGGTAACTAGCCAGACCTGGACCAATTAAGAAAATCTCAATCTGCCCAGCTGGGGATCGAACCCAGGACCTCCGTTTTGTAAATCCACCGCGCATACCACTGCGCCACGGCCGTCAAAAGCCGTTATGATAGCTGTAAAGCTTCATATGCTCCTATACTAGATAAGTACGACAGACAACTGCAAATTTTGGACCAGGGAAGCTTTGGAAGGCAGATTACAGGGGTCTAGCTGATCTATTTTCTATTTCGGTATTTATTATTAACCTAAACTTCAAATCAATTGACAAAATTTCATTTACCTACTGTGCCATACCAGTAAGAACCGGATGACATTTGTTACATGGAATCTCAATTTCGTAATGTCAACTAGCATACGTCAAATTTAGTGGATTAGGATGCAGGTCCTCAATAGTCCAAGTCTCTCTCTCTAGTCGGTCCCTCATGACTGAGGATCGTGACCACCTTGGCGAGTCATCATTTGGTTTACAATGCTCCTCCATCGAGTACTGTCGCTGGCCATTTGGACGGCACTGTAAAAGGTTCGAGCTCCTGCTTCCTTTAGAAGATCGGACCAAGTATACCTCGTTTTTTTTTAATTTTGTACAGGATATGAATAGAAATCTTATCACCAGTAGCCAGACACTTAAATTCGTGATTCAAAAGTCAAATTAAATTTTTGACATATTTTGTTAAAAATTGGAATTTTAACGATGTTTTTGCTAAGTGACTAGCGTCTTGCGAATGGTTCTTTATCATATCCCGCAGAAAAAAGTTAAAAAGTCCGCCTTGAAGTCTTTGTTGTGTTGGTCTAAATAAATAATTATTATCTGCTGAGAATCGACAATGTGGCTCATTTTAGTCTCTAAGGTACAACATTCCTATTATTTTTTTCATTAGCCAACCACACACATAACAGCGCTATAACACATGTCCCCTATAAAAGCGCCATCGATGGAAAACCCCAGAGTGCTGCGGAAAGATAACGCGAGTAACATTCAACACTAAGAAATCGTATGATGTTGTCGATAAAAATATTCTAGATGAGACATATTGTAGAAGAATTTCTTGTTGTAATTTTTAAGTTTAGAGCCTTAATAGCTCAATGGTAACAGGTTCGGATTCATCACCGAGGGGTGGTGGTTCGATGCCAAAATTGGCAGCGATGGACTATGAGCTAACTGACACCAAATAGCGTAACAACAAATTAAAGGTTACATATTTTCAGCGCATTAAACTTGTTCGATGAGTTCTTCTTTGGCAGGAAAGATTGGCAAGGAAGTCTTGGTTTTAAGAACACAGAGCGCAGCTCGGTCGCCTTAACCCTTAACCCATACTTGGCTCACTGCTGAGTTCGAGTCTCCTGTCAAAATGAGTGGGGTTAGGCCAATAGTCCACCACGCTGGCCCAATGCGGATTGGCAGACTTCATACACGCAGAGAATTAAGAAAATTCTTTGGTCTGCAGGTTTTCTCACAATGTTTTTCCTTAACCGTTTGAGAAACGTGATATTTAATTTCTTAAAATGCACACAACTAAAAAGTTGGAGGTATCAGATGCAGAGGTCATATCCACTGGGCTATAAATATTAATTTATTAAACAATATTTTTTGTTGATTTTGAATGATCAATCAATATTAAGCTTCTACTATATTGAAATGTAATATTGATCAGGTTCTTGAACTTGCTATTATAATATTTTATTCTGTTCTACAACTAACTTAACTGTCATTAATGTAATTGTATTAATACCTAATATGTTTTAATTTAAAATACATCTATTACTATATACTCTATTTTGAATGCTCAATAAATAAAATACATAAGAAAGAAAGAAAAAAAAAGAAGAATCTGACGTTTAAATGTTTTGCTTGCTACTTTGCTTCATCATATCACTTCCAGCAGCTTTGGATCTCCAACCAACCCAATACGCAATAAGGACCGCATGCTACATAAACTCTGCTCAACTTCAAACAAAGGAATATTGGTTCCATACCCTTGAGAATGGCGCCAATAAGGCCCATTATTGCCTGCCGCAGAGACCAGTAATTTCTAATAAGATAATATGGTTGTCCAATAGCTTAGTGGGCCCGAGCTAATGATGCGAATATGAGAAATAATGTGGAGAGGTCTGGACTTTTTCTTATGACTCGATACTCGTATATTTGTAGATTGGATCTATTTATTCTTCTTGGTGTTGGTCACACTTATCATTGCTTGAGCTATAATATGTCACAGTAGTACCAAGAAGCAATCAAATTATCATCATCATCATGTTATCAGCCGATGGATGTCCACGGCAGGACATAAGCCTTTTGTAGGGACTTCCAAACATCACTATCCTAAGCCACCTTGCGACTCGCTTGTTGTCGTCAGTTCACCTGGTGGGAAATCGGTCAACACTGTGTTTTCTAGAGCGCAGTATTGTACGAAAACGCCACTGTGTTAGTCGGTATACGAGGCCAATCCAGTTGCAGCGAGGAGTGCGTCAGGAAGATCCGAAGCTATGTACCACTGCATTGGAAGACGTTTTAAGGCTTCTGAGTTGGGACGGATTTGTCATCATGATGTAGTCATCATGGCAGAGACTTTGGATGACCTTAGTACCATGCTCAATGGCCTCAGTAATCAGATGCCTGTTGAAAATGGGGGAACCGGAAGCGACTTCACCTGGTTAAATCAGTAAAATCATGGATACTTCCCCGGATTAGCTTGACCTAAAAAGCCCTACTACTTTTTAATAGGTGTTACTATTATAGGTATTCGTAATTGCAATGAAGGTTTGGTATCGTATCGGATTTTTTAAATATTTTTGGTGATAATAAGAAACCTTATGATGTTGTCGATAAAATTATTCTAGATGTGACATAACGTAGACCAATTTATTGATCTAATTTTCAGTGATAAACAACACGTAGTACGAAGAGCCGATGGACGGTAGGGTAGTATGCCAAGGTGCTGGAAAGCGTAGTGTTGGTCAATTCCTTCAGCAACTGGACCGAGGACATCAAGCGGGTTGCAGGGAGCCTCATGGAAAATTATATAAAACTAGCGAACGCACGCGATTCCATCATCATCATCATCATCATATCAGCCGATGGACGTCCACTGCAGGACATAGGCCTTTTGTAGGGACTTCCAAACATCACGATACTGAGCCAACTGCATCCAGCTAATCCCTGCGACTCGCTTGATGTCGTCAGTCCACCTGGTGGGGGGTCGGCCAACACTGCGCTTACTAGTGCGGGGTCGCCATTCCAGCACTTTGGGACCCCAACGTCCATCGGCTCTTCGCACTATGTGCCCCGCCCATTGCCACTTCAGCTTCGCAACTCGTTGAGCTATGTCGGTGACTTTGGTTCTTCTGCGGATCTCCTCATTTCTGATTCGATCACGCAGAGATACTCCTAACATAGCTCGTTCCATCGCCCGCTGTGTGACTCTGAGCCTTCTTATGAGGCCCATAGTTAGCGACCAAGTCTCAGAACCATAGGTCATCACTGGCAACACGCACTGTTCGAAGACTTTTGTCTTCAGGCACTGAGGAATTTCGGACGAAAAGATGCTAGATTAAGAAATGCCTCAGGCCGGTGTCGGGCAGCAGCGACATCGGCGCGAATAATCTAGCACTGCGCTGACCAACCCGCATGCCCAGCGTGGTCAGTATCGGGCAAAACTTTGTATGGACCGAACAAATATAACACAGCCCCTAGTCCCCGGCAGCCCCGCTATTCCTGGCTCTGGCAGCGGTTACGGTAACGGCGGGGCAAGGGGTGTTAAGAATCTCCGGCAGAGATTCCGCTGCCAACCCCGACGACTAGACCTGGCAACATACAACGCACGCACTTTGAGGTCCGACGAAAAGGTCATCGAGCTGGAAGAAGTTATGAGTAAGTTGCACTGGGATGTCATAGGATTGTCAGAAGTCCGAAGAGAGGGGGAGGGCTCGATAATCCTTGAATCCGGCAACATGCTCTACTACCGGGAGGGCGACCAACAGTCCCAAGGTGGTGTCGGATTTATCGTTCACAAGTCCCTCGTGAACAATGTTGTAAAAGTCGAGAGTGTGTCGAGCAGGGTAGCGTTCCTGGTCCTCCGAATTACCAAACGGTATTCGTTGAAGGTTATACAGGTTTACGCACCGACCTCGACACATCCCGACGAGGAGGTAGAGGTATTGTATGAGGATATTTCTAAAGCCATACATGCCTCAAACTCTTATTACAATGTTGTGATGGGGGATTTTAACGCAAAGCTGGGCGAACGTAGCGGTTCAGAGTTGAAAGTGGGACGATTTGGGTGTGGGCAACGGAACGATAGGGGCCAAATGTTGGCTGACTTCATGGAAAAGGAGGGCCTCTTTATGATGAACTCCTTCTTCAAGAAGCCACCACACAGGAAATGGACCTGGATGAGCCCCGATGGTTCCACGAAAAATGAGATTGACTTCATCTTGTCTACCAAACGGCAAATATTCAACGATGTTTCTGTGATCCATAGGGTGAAAACCGGTAGCGATCACCGAATGGTTAGAGGCACGTTGAATATCAACGTTCAGCTGGAACGGTATCGACTGGTGAAGTCTACGCTCCGACCTACTCGTGCCCATATTCAAAACCCCGAGTCCTTTCAACTAGAACTGCAGAACCGCTTTGATTGCCTAGCAAATTGCGAAACTGTGGACGATCTGAACAACAGGTTCGTGGAAACTGTCCATTCCGTTGGGTCTAAGTTCTATAAGACCCACCGTACGAAAAGAACCAAAAAGTTCTCAGACCATACACTTAAACTCATGGAAGAGAGGCAAGAAATGAGATTGCAGTCTTCAGCAGATGCGTCAAAATACCGACAAATCAGTAGACAGATCTCTAAGTCGCAAACCAGCGACTTGCGAAACTTCAATACCGAGCGTATTAAAAATGCGATTGAAAACAATCGCGGCTCGAAAGTTTTCGCCAGAGATCTGTCTATTGGACAGAGGCAGCTGACGCGTTTGAAGACCGAACACGGTAATCTTATTTCTTCCAAGCCCGAGTTATTAAGTGAGGTCGAGAAGTTCTATGGACAGCTATACATGACTACTCAGCAGCCTGTTGACAACTTGGCTAAAGACCCCAGAGCCAAGTTGACCCGACACTATACCGAAGATATCCCGGACGTCAGCCTATACGAGATTAGTGTGGCTCTCAAACAACTGAAGAACAATAAGGCGCCAGGTGAGGACGGAATCACAGCAGAACTCCTGAAAGCGGGTGGAAAACCGATACGCGATTCCGTTCGCATGAAATTCTGTTTATCGTAAATCCCACGGGTACCATGATTTTTCCCGGGATAAAAAGTAGTTTATGTCTTAATTCAGAGTAAAATCTATTTCCATTCCGAATTTCAGCCAAATCAGTTTACAAACCGCAGCGTATAGGAGAAACCAACATACTTACACACACAAACTTTCGGCTTTATAATTATCATCATTAGCAACCTATTTTCGGCTCAGTGTTGAGCACGACTCTCCTTTCAGAATGAGAGGGGTTAGGCCTTCACAATCCATAATCGCTCAATCTGGATTGGCAGACTTCACATACGTACAGAATCAAGAAAAATCTCAGGTATGCGGTTTATAATATTAGTGTGATTCAATCAAATTTGGCTAAGAATCGACCCTAAGACATCTCGCAACGCAATACTCAATGCTGATAGAACCGCGAAAACCCAAAAAAAAAGCCAAATCAAGTTAGATACACGTAGAGTCGCGGACATCCACTGTATATTATATTTATTTCATCCCAAACAAAACAAAGAGCATCAATACTTATGAGAGCGGATATTAAGCCTCCCCAGACGTTGGACCATAAAGGAAAACATATTAATTTATGTTAGCCGTCGACAGTAATGACGGCGCGTCGATTACGTCTTATTGGAAAATATTGGCGCAACCCCCGGGGACGGGCTTGTGATTAGTTGTGCTATCTCCAGTAACAGTGCTGATATTTGGTGAAACTCCTGTAAATCATCTAAAAGAACCTATATGAAACTTGAATCCTATAACTAGCTTTGACTGCGTCGAAAACACTTAGAGGATAGGTATTAATTATGGAATACGTGCCTAATATGGAACATCTTCGATTTTTATAGAACCGGTTTTCTTACAAATTTTCACCACCAGGTAGGTATTTATTCACGCCCCTTTTAAAATATGACTCTGCATGAGTCTGCTTATCACATACCTACATATTATTACAAAGTGGACAGAGTTGCGATTAGTTGTCTTATTCGATTTTAGATTTGGCGTAATTTAACATCCTTCAATATTTAGAGGAAAGGTACCAATTATGGAATGGGTATGTGCCTAATATGGAATACCTTTCGAGTTTTATAGAACCAACTTTCATACATACATTAAATAATAGCTGACGCCGCGCGCTTTCACCCGCGTGGTTCAGGTTCCCGTAGGAATAATATATTAGTTTATATAGCCTATAGCTTTCCTCGATAAATGGCCTGTAACACTGAAAGAATTTTTCAAATCGAACCAGTAGTTCTTCAGATTAGCTTATCTATTTAATTTACCTACTATTAAATCTAATTAGTTATCTGCATAATTAATATTTTATATTGAATCGCTATGCAGACCCGCATATTTACTACATCAAAGCTTTTCACTTCAAAGATTAATAAACTACCGCATTCAAAAATTTACATCTACCCGCACGTAAATTGAAATTTTAATATGAAAATACTCCACATACCACCTATTGCAGTATTCCACGAAAAATTCCGAAATATATTCCGTTTGTGATAGAACTGCAGTGATTATACTCATTTCCGTGTATGAATCTTTTCAGTCATTATAGTCAGTAATAGGAACGCATTCAATTAAAGCTGTTCTCAAAGAGAGCATGTTTTTAAGTTACGGAGAGTAAATCTGTACGGATTTCCAGCAAGATCTGTTAATGTGTATGGCGGGATTAGTGTTTGGTTTGGTTATAGGCTGGGTGTACAATAAAGACTGCAAATAAATAAAATGTTTATCTTTTTTGTTGATCATTTATTTGTGTGTACTTAAACGATCACCATGTAGGTATATCCATTTGTTAATACATGAAATAAAACTTTCAGTATTTTTTTACAAAAATTGCGCGTAAGGATGAACGTGAATGAAAGTTTGTATCATTTATGCTGTGTGTGTAATTGTTAATTAAGTTTCGATTAATTTAATAATTAATTACACATATTAAAGCTTAAATGATTACATAACATACAATTACATACACATACATAAGTGACGCATAAGTGATTATTGAACCTCAATTCATCATTCATCGAAATACAGAATTTTTTATTCTATTCAAAAGTCGGACGTAGGCCACTGAGCGAGTACTAGTTATTATTGACAGTGACAGTTCGTAAATGACAAACCTATTACAAAAACAAAACAAATTGTCTTTGTTTGTTGTGTATGTGTTTATTGTGTCTATAGTCAATCTATTTTTGGAAATCCGTAATAAAAATTGTCTTTGGATAAACTAAAGGTGCATCTCATTATAGAGAGTGTTTAAGACCTCGTAAGTCACATAGGCGTTATTCATCACTGGTTTACAGTGATGACTAATGTTTGTGACATACGAGTTGTTGTGTTCGAGTCTTGGGTAGGACTAAAAAACACTGCGCTTGTCTTTACTGATAGTCACTAAAAACTCTCAGTATAGAATTTTAGCAGACTCAGAAGTAATTACAAAAATAAGAAAACTAATGTCGAACAAAGGTTATGATTCACAACATTTGTCAGGCCAACATAATTAACAAATCAAACTGTAACCACAATAAGACCCTGGAATGGCAGAGAATGACCTTGAGTGAAGTCACGCACTTGTGAACGTTGTATGTAGGGTTAAAAGTACCTTTGACTGTTAACAAACACTCCCCTTTTCCACTCAAGTCACTCTCCCCGCCTATCCCAAGTAACACATAGTAACGAATTATACAACAGGAGATGTGGACGGCTCGAACGCCACGAGCACACGAGCAACGTGGCGATAACAAGAATGGAAAAGTTGGTGGTGCTGCCATGTACCTCAGAGAGCACGTTAAACTGTCGGTTATGAACATCGGATAGTGATTGTAAGCCAGTCAACCCGCATGGAAGCCTAGTGGGCCTAAGCTCCATATCCCTTCTGCTACAGCAAACAACTCAAAAATTCAAAATTCATTTATTTCAAGTAGGCTCAGTTTACAAGCACTTTTGATACGTCAGTTGACTATTAGTAAAGATTCTACCACCGGTTCGGAAAGCAGGTTCTGCTGAAAGAAACCGGCAAGAAACTCAACAGTTGCTCTTTTTCCAAAAAAATCATACAGTATAATTCACAAATTGATGACAAAAGTACAATTTCTTATAGTTTTACTTTCTGTGTGAAGGTGGAAGCTGATCCAATGGCCTCCAAGCATCTGTAAACTCCTCAGGAAAGCCTGATAATGATCAATGATGTTAATAATAAAATAATGATTGATTAATCTCTCTCGTGTACACCACGCTTTAAAACACTACGCCCCGTTCAGTTTGGAATACACGGGCAACATTTTTCGTCCAAAGCTTACGGCTTTTAGATTACTCCCTAGCCGCCGTCTAAGCATTAATAGTTATGTTTGTCCGTTCATAAATGGCAGAAAAATTCTAAAGTGATAATGGACTCTTAGATTTTATATTTTGTTTTACACAAAATATTTAAAATAATAATGATATATCAACCCATATTCGGCTCACTGCTGAGCACGAGTCTCCTCTCAGAATGAGAGGGATTCTTCCATCACGCTGGAACAACGTTTTTTTTTTTATTTAGTCACTCATTCCTGCAATCTGTCGTGAAACCAATGTGGATTGACAGACCTCATAAACTTTGAGAATTAAGAAAATTCTCATGTATGCAGGTTTCCTCATGATGTTTTTCCTTCACCGTTTGAGACACGTGATATTTAATTTCTTAAAATGCACATAATTGAAAAGTTAGAGATGCATGCCCCGGTTGGAACCTACGACCTCTAGAATCGGAGGCAGAAGTCATATCCTATAACTATCACGGCTATATATATGTTTTTAAATTCAAGTATATTTTGTCAAGTTAGAGCAAAGCTTTCGGTAAAATGAACCTCAAAGCAACCCACTTTCGTGCAGAATGGTGGGTCTAAGCTCTATGTACTCTCCACTAGAAAGAGGCTTGGCCCTGTAGTGGACTAGAAATATGATAATCTAAATGTCTATCAATTGACGAATATTGAAGTAGATAACTTAAAATATAGCTAAGTAAGTAGCCATTAAAGAAAGCAGAAAAAATATTCAAACGAAATAATAACATTTTCGCAAAGTAAATTGAAAATAGGCCATTAACCGTTAGAAATGATCTCACCACGTCGGGTGGTAGGAGATAAAACACCTAAGAAACCGAATAACAAAAATAACGTGTACGAAATATAATCTTATTTATCGCTAGGGGACAGCCTCTAAATGAGATTCGATGAGCAAAAGAAGCACTTAACGCTTTGATGTCCACCCGGCTTCGGTCTCCCTTCATTTTGACTAAGGGCTGTGGCACACTTGGATCTACTAAGAGCAAGTATAAATATCTAAATGTATGTTTGTAGGTAGCACTTATTATTTTTACTAACTACTTATTTATGTATAAGTAAATACGTTAGTGCAAATAAATTTAAAAATTAGCGACTAAGAATCTGCGATTTTCAGACATACCTACGGCATTTTAAGAAGGCTGAGAGATTGTCGGCTTCAACCCTAAGTAAGTACGTTAACCATTTTTTTAATATTATATAAATTTTAAATAGATTTGGAAATCTAACTGTATTATTTAAATAAATTCGAAATTACATTCTATATGAACATAATATGTTTCGAAAGCTTGCGTGCGTGCGTGCGAGCATGAAAGACGCCCCAGCCATTACAACAATAGTGTTTTTCAGATAGCATGGGTACCCTACCGTACCGACAGTTCGTTTGAATCTTGAAAGATTGCCGCGATTCACGATAATAGTACGTATTATGAACGTCATAAGGCAACTGTCACCGTACCCATCCTATCTGAAAAACAACTTACTTCTCAATCTCAGGGTATCACCACCACATGTTAAAAAATTACTGGATATTTTCGCTACATTTCTCCCGTTGCATACACTGCTTAACGGCACCTACATGTGGCGGAAATTTTCCTTCTTTGATTACAAGCCGGCCATTATACTTATTTTGCCGCTAATATATGATTTAGAGGGTTGTAATGCGACCACCTAACACCCAGCGCGGATTATTAGATATTATACGGAATATAGATAGCATTCCCTGGATAGGGATGTACCTACATCACAAATATACCTCTAAAGATATCAAAGTCAAAGTTTATTGCTTTCATTTAGGCTTAGTTTTAGCAGTTTTGAAACCTCAGGATATGCCATAAGTGATAATAAAATTTTTACAGTTTTTATTTTATACTATATGAGTATTATTTAGTTTTGTTTTCTAGACAAGCAAATGTGCTTGCCCAGAAAGTGTATCCTAAACTTCATTGTACCTTGCTTATTGCTTATCATCAAACATGATTGTAGTTAAGCGTAGTATAGCTTCCTTTATGGTCAATAGGCGTAAGCCTATAGTAAGTAGTAGTAGTAGTAAAGCTAAACCCCTCTTACATGGACCTTATGATCTGTCTACCGCGAAGACGCTATACCGACAAAACCATTAATTTATGCCTCGTAGAACATGCTACATGCACTAAAATTCTGCGACTGTTCCAACAACACTTCTAAACTGTTGAACGATTATTTATGATATATGATAGTGATGTGTAATGCGATACCTGTTCGGAATAGTTACGGAAAGCAATCTTGAAAATCTTTCACATAATACTTATTTGTATGCAGACAAACAAAACAGTTGGACCCCAATCACATAGCAGACATTCCTCGGGGCTCAGCGAGGGAAATTACAGCCTCCGTCACTTCACAGATCGAAGCTGGTTTAATTAAATGCGAATCAAATTATCCAAGACGATCGTCTTGGATTGTCACGGACCCATTACTAGTTGATGATACCACCCGAATTATTTTAACCGATTTCACATTCAACTAAAATCGTAAATATTTATTTATGAACTTAATGGATAACAACTCTAATCTATTATACTCAATATTTCACTAAACTCCAGTTACATTTACGAGTATCACGAGTGACATCAGTTTCAATTATTTATAGATAAGTGAGAACTCTCAATTTTCTAAACTAACAAGAGTCAATTATTTAGCAATGATGACGTCCTTTGTCTCAAACATTCTTTACATATATTTGAAAAATACTAATATCGCGGACTGAGTAATCCTATCTTTATCGCATAGACAACTTTCTTCCGAAAAGCATCCTTTTTAATAATAATCTATATCTATCCAAATTGGTTAATCCGTATGAGTAAAATCATGCAGCATAGACATACTCCTACATAGTAAACCTATTAAATATTTTGTGCCGGTGGTTAAAAAAGGCGTTTTGTGAAGTAAAAAAAATATTTTCAATATTTATTATCAAATTCAAACATAAAACTACTGGTTGTACTAACAACTCTCAATAAATACAATAGTATCGGATCGAGCGACGTCGCTTGTCACCTTCGATTTCGATTCGCATTCGATATGCGACTTAGCGGTGATCGACGTTTGTAATAAGTGTCTGATTGCAAATTATGTGATATTGTTTATTTGTCGTAAGCGACTAGTAGCCGCGATGTCACGGATTAGGCTCCAGTAACAAGAAACTTAAAGGTTCAGAGGCTTTGCTCGCTTACGAAGGGCTGGGTAGCTTGTTACTACAGTTGTATTCTTTCTAATTTTGGAATTGCCTGTTTGGCGAGAGATATAGAGATCTCTTGGAGATATAACAAAAACATGCATGGTAAATTATTCTACTTTTATAGACAACCATTGGTATTTCATTCTTTGCCCGTAAGAAAGTATTATTTTTCCTCGCCTGCAGCAACACAAAGAATTTTGTCAGAACTTTATGTAGATAATGTCGGGTTTTTATTTTTATAATAATTTTTTTATCGAACTTTTTAGTTTCTTCAAGGCAGACCTTTTATTTTAAATATAACTACACACATACATACGCTCGGAAAACATTACCCTCCTTCTGACGCAGTCGGGTAAAATGGTTAAATTCATTGAAAGCCTACATAGATTTTCTGGCGGAGAAGTTTTTTTTTAAACTTTACAAGTTGGACCTTGACTATCATCTAACCTGATGGTAAGTGATGATGCAATCTAGATGTTGATGAAGTGAAATGAAGATGAAGTTTCAACTTTTTAGGAGTAGATTTACACCCCTTTCGGTTTCTACACACGTCTTTGCCAGTAGGGTGGTGACTAGCAACGGCCGAAACATCTTACCAGCCAGACCTGCAAGGCTATTTACTAAGAACAATTTCATCATTCAAAGTCTGGACCAATTAAGAAAACCTCAATTGGTCCAGCCGGGGACAGAACCCAGGACCTCCGTCTTGTAAATCCACCGCGCATACCACTGCGCCACGGAGGCTTACGAAAGTCGCGGGCATGCGTAGCTATTCAAATATACATAACAACTTAACCTTTATAATCTTATGCAGAGTTCGGTCCATGAGTTTAGTTCAGAAATATGGAATAGGTACCAATGCAAGCACACAAGTTCCTCAACTTCGCAGAGTTCAGTGAAGTTATTAAAAAGTCTCGCCTTTGACGCGCATTGAAAGACTGCACCAAAAATGCCTTTCGTTCAACTTTCGCAAAGAAATCGCTCTCGGGTAACGGAATTTAATATTTATTTATACATTTCCTTGATTTATTTACTGGCAGACGCCCGTGACTTTGAATGCGTGACTTTCAGTTTTTTCTGGATTTTAATTTCCTTAGAATTCCGTTGAGAGCATATTTTCGTGTTAGTTCCGGAGGATAGCGCTTAAAGATATTCTGATAAAAATATATTGTTTTTCATTTTAAGTGAACTTTTCAGTAGCTTTAGGATCATAGAAGCTACAATCTATACTAATATTATAAAGCTGAAGAGTTTGTTTGATTGTCTGTTGGTTTGAACGATCTAATCTCAGGAAATACTGGTCCGATTTAAAAAATTCTTTCAGTATTAGATAACCTATTTATTGAGGAAGCCTATAGGCAATACATTATCCCCGTATTCCTACGGGGACGGGAACCATGCGGGTGAAACCGCGCGGCGTCAGTATTTTATAAGCCGATTAGTAAATGGTTGGGAATATTGGTCATACTTAAAAGATATAGTCGGTTTAGGATCTTAAAATTCCTAGGTTAGGTTGTGTTAGTTACCGCCTTTTAAGCAAAGACGTAAACCGTTAAGCGATTTAGCGTTCCGGTACGTACGATGTCGCAAAAAATCCGTCTCGAATGAACTTTTACTTCTTCCCAATTTCTTGATGACTGCATCGTCATTTAACAATGGGTGAGATCGCTGTCAAAAGCTAACTTGTCATTGCCACAGATTAAAGAATAGGCAGACAGAGCGCACGGACACAGCAGTGATGCAGCCATTTCAGATGCAAATTCAAAAACGAATACATTCTCGAGTCAGTACGACACAAAGCGTTGCATCAGTAATTTCCAATATTATTAAAAAATTTGCCTTTTATGTTCTTAAATATTTTGAAAACTGCTTACATTCGTTATTCGTATATTTATAGGTAAATATTGATTATTAGACTAATAATCAATATTTACATAGTAGTAGTAGTGTAGGTATGATATTAATTTACGTAATTGTTAGTGTTATATTTAGAAATGCATATTATGAAAAAAGTTAGTAAGTATATGTGGATGTTAAGGAGACTCAGACCTCGGCTTAGAGGGCCGTTCGGGAAGGGTGTTTTGGCCTGAGTGTATCAGTCCGGGCGCCCCCGAGATCGTGAGTTAAAAAGTCCACGTCTGGATGACGTCACATATCGGGGACCTCGTCTTCGCCGGCGAAGACGCTGTGTAGCTAGTGTTTGTTGCCTGGGCATTGTCGTTCGTTATGTCATCGTCAGGATCGTAAAGGACGTTCAAGTTTCATTCTGTATCATTCTCTGTTCTGAGTGTATATATAGATAAATCGAATCGGATACTTACAACTGACATAACTCAAATGAGGGTGAAAAACAAAAGCTTATCTATAAGTCCGTCGCATCTTCCATTAATCTGGCGTATCTCACAGCGTCGATATAAACGTACCGTCTGATGTAGCGCGTTAAGGAGTTAGCCGGGGGCAGTGCTTCTTTTAAATGAAGAGGAAAATTTTAATTTCCTATCGCGTACCGGCGCTAGTGATGTGAAAGTTAAACATCGATATTATTTTCTTAAGCAGTCTTACAGCAAAACGTCATAAATCTAAACCAACGACATTATATTATATAGACTGCATTTATGTTTCATGAAAACGGCACATAAAAGTTGTTCCCAATACTAAGTGGGGAGCAACTATTTCACAGGTTGTCTTATAATCTTCTGTCAGTTGCGTGAGCCGTGCGAATGGCAGCGATCATCTAGTCTTTGTACCGTAGGTACAATTAATAGTATAAAAACGAGGTCAGATTTGATGTTTTGTTTGTTTGTTACTATTTCAAGAAATCGATCATCGAAATCATCATTAACAAAACATTCGGCTCTACTGTTGAGCACAAGACTCCTCTCAGAATGAGAGGGGTTAGCCTAATAGATACAGATTACAGCTACCACGCTGGCCCAATGCGGATTGGCAGAATTTACACACGTAGAGAATTAAGAAAATTCTCAGGTATGCAGGTTTCCTCATGACCTTCACCATTAGAGGCATGTGATGTTTAATTTCGTAAAACGCACTAGTGCAGGTTAAAGGTGCATGCCCCGGACCGGATACGAACCTACGCCCTCCAAATCAAAGGCCATACCCATTTTAATCATCAATTATCAAGGTGGTTGAAGCACAGAATTGTGGTTTATGGCATTATTGTTCAAATAAATGTTCTCTCTTTCTTTTTTCTTTCTATAATTCTTTCCACTGAACTATTGCGGCTCTCATCGAATGATTTTGAAAATTCTTTCATCGCTATAAATCATCTTCATTCAGTTACAAAGGCTATATTTAATCCCCGTTTCACGGGAACTACGTGAATAAAACCGTAGTGCGTCTCCTAGTTACTTATTAAAATAATTATTCTTTGAGGTTATGTATAAAAGGTTTAATTTGTATAACATTACCGAAAGCTTTCAGCATAATTCTAGTTATCAAGAATTCACTACAAATAGACTCTTCAAAGCGATATGTTGAACCTACTTGAAGAAACTAATTTGATTTTGATTGTGTTAGCGTAAAATATATTCATTCACACCCAATGTTTAGTCAATCTTCGCATGACCTTCGTTCAATTTTATGAATGAACGGCCAAATATAAACTGCTAAAAGTGAGGATGACCTCAGAGCAAGAGGTCTAGAATCAATTCGACATCAATATGAAATAATTGAATGATAACAATGTGGGACAAGTTTATCGAACAATCATAGGATGATGTCATATTGGTCAACGTCGATCTGAGGACGTGTTTCCATTGTAATTCTAAGGGAAGATTATTTAAAAAATAATAAAGGGCAATCGGCTTTTTATACGGTTAATAGTCATTTCTAAATACAACCAATCCCCTCCAACTAAGCGAAAGGCTTGTGTGAGCTTACTATCTAATAACTTATACAAAAATAGTTTAATAAGTAGGAAAATAACAATAATATTGACATTGATCATTTTCAACGATGTTTAGTGCATTTCTTGCGTTGAAGATGATTTGAGATAAGTATAACAGGCCAAACCATATATTACGCATGAGTCAGGTTTCACAATTTATGGTTACATGGGTGGTATAAAAGGCTAGTTTTTATGTAAAAGTCTTGAAACTCATCCTTTTTTGAAACTCATTCTTATTTGGACAGAATGCAATATAATATATATGTAAAATACCTATATATCCATTAAAAATGTATGTACATATGTATTTATTATTAGTATTATATATTATATAATATGTAATTATGTATTGAAATAATAGTATAAAATTTTTATTAGGTCTATAGTTTAACTCATTTTAGTTCTTTTTGGTTATTTATTATTAAGTTTATTTTTCAGTTTAATGTCATTGTAGGTATTAGTATTAGTAGGTAGTAGTTGTAGGTATTAGTAGTAGGTTTGACGACTTCCAGCCCCCCGAACAAGCCGGTTTCCGAGCAGGCTTTAGCACCATAGACCACATACATACGCTGCGGCAGGTTATACAGAAGACCGAAGAGTATAACAAGCCACTTTGCTTAGCGTTTGTAGACTATGAGAAAGCCTTCGATTCGGTGGAAACTTGGGCTGTGCTGAGGTCTTTGCAGAGATGCCGGATCGACTACAGGTACATCCAAGTGTTGAAGTGTTTGTATGAAAGCGCCACTATGTCAGTCCGTATACAGGATCAGACTACGAGACCAATCCAATTGCAGCGAGGAGTGCGGCAGGGAGATGTAATCTCCTCGAAGCTATTTACCGCCGCATTGGAAGACGTCTTTAAGCTTCTGGACTGGAACGGATTTGGCATCAACATCAATGGTGAGTACATCACTCAACTACGGTTTGCCGACGATGTGGTCATTATGGCAGAGACTCTGGATGACCTTAGTACCATGCTCAACGACCTCAGCAGAGTTTCTCAACGAGTGGGTCTTAAAATGAACATGAGTAAGACGAAGATCATGTCTAATGCTCATGTACCGCTTCACCCAGTTATTGTTGAGGACTCTGCGCTCGAAATTGTAGACGAATATATATACCTAGGACACACAGTACCGATACCGATGGACGTTGGGGTCCTAAGGTGCTGGAATGGCGACCCCGCACCGGAAAGCGCAGTGTTGGTCGACCCCCCACTAGGTGGACCGAAGATGTCAAGCGGGTTGCAGGGAGCCGCTGGATGCTGGCGGCTCGAGACCGTTTTGTTTGGAAGTCCATGCAAGAGGCCTATGTCCAGCAGTGGACGTCCATCGGCTGACAATGATGATGATGATGATGAGGTATTAGTTTAGATTATAAGGTTGTGTTGGCTGTGTTCGTGGCGTTACCCAATCTGTGGTTCCAACTGAAAATCAGCGCTACGTGTCCAAATTCAAATGGTCACGTAGCATTATGCTGAGCTGGGGCCATTTTCTGGGTTATGCCACACATCGCAGGCTATTGTCCTGGATGTCATGGTGTACTGGAGATATTGTGATGTGTGGCATAATTTCGAAATAAACGCATTTTTCTTTCTTTCTTTTTGGATACCCCTGAAAAGGTTATTCTAAAATTACTTAGCTTTTCTAATTTTCTAAAAATATACTTTTATATTTTTTTAATCGACTAGTGCTAATGGAGATGTGCAGAAATAGATAGAAGAATTGATTGTATCGTATCGCGTACACATCAATTTGTGCATTTGTTTATTGCGGGCACATTGTTTCGCGATAGTGTCATCCTTTTTATTGAAATTTACTGTTATTAGTATCTGATATCAGAACGTCTAGGCAGTCCTAAATTGGAATCTCCTAAATTGGAGTCTAAAAAAAGAAGAAAGATTATAAAGAGGTAAAATTTGTCGGTTAGTGTGTTTGTAAGGGGTAAACTCTGGATCTACAAAACAGATTTTGAAAATTCTTTTACTAATAGAAAGACACGTTATTTGTAAGTGTCACAGGCTATACTTTATTTTCGTATAGCCTATGACATTTACAAGTAGGAACACGTAGTTCCCGGGAACGGGAACTACTTAAAATTCGCCACAACATAAACTAAAGCCAAACTTGATGTTATTCATTTATTTGTTGATAACCATTCCACAGCGGGATTGGCTTTAATATAGATGTTTGTGTTTAAAGACTTTCCAGGACTTTCTGACAGAGTTACCGATTTCAACTATTATTCTTTAAAAAACTGAAATTTTAAATAACTTTATGTTTATTTTTAATTAAATCCAGATACTTGAATAGATAAATAAAACGAATTAATGTTTGAAATTAGTAACTTTATTATTTTTTCAGATTATTATCGACAAAATGCACTTGGCACATCACTGCTCCTAACCTCCGTCGTTAAAAATATTGCTGTTTGAACGTGGAGTTCGCTTAGCGTTTTAATAAATTTGGAAAATTAAAGATTCATATCTGATGCCTTCACTAGTTAATACGCCCCGGCCTAGCCCTGGCCCCTGATAAAGATGTTAATGTTGTATGAGGGATTTAAAATGCAGGCGGAGAGATCTTTGTGAAAAACTAACGAATTTTTCTACCGCCTCTTTTCGATATTAAAATTATGAATTTTAGGTAGCTTTACGGTTTCCATTAAATTGGTCGATTTCAGTTTATGTTCTCTGTACTTATTATAAATAGGAAATATTAGGTTGTTTGTTTGCATTGAATAGTTTCTGAAAGTACTGGACCGATTAGGACGTAGGCTATATTTTATCCCCATATTCCCACGGGAACGGGAACTACACGGGTGAAACCTCGGGGTTCTAGTGCAAAAATAAAGAAATCAAATGCATTTATCAAATTAGTTCACTGTGTTCTTGTTTTAGCTTGAATAACCATTTTTGACGGCCCCCGTGGCGCGGTGGATTTACAAAACGGAGGTCCTGGGTTCGATCCCCGGCTGGGCAGATTGAGATTTTCTTAATTGGTCCAGGTCTGGCTGGTGGAAGGCTTCGGCCGTGGCTAGTTACCACCCTACCGGCAAAGACGTACCGCCAAGCGATTTAGCGTTCCGGTACGATGTCGTGTAGAAACCGAAAGGGGTGTGAATTTTCATCCTCCTCCTTACAAGTTAGCCCGCTTCCAGCTAAGACTACATCATCACTTACCATCAGGTGAGATTGTAGTCAAGGGCTAACTTGTAAACAGTAAATTAAAAAAAAAAAAATTACTTGACTCATACCTAACACACGTTCCATACCTATATTAATAAGTTGATTGAAGAGTTCAGATTCTTGGCGACTCTGTTGCTAAACAGCATTGCTACCGGTAATCTGAAAGTGTATACGCCTGTAATATCACTCAATTAACAAACTTGTTCATCATCATATGGATATGGAGCTTAAACCCGCCACGATGTTCCATTGCGAATTAGTAGTAGAATGAAAATGTTCGAATTTGTAACAATCACCAAATGTTAAATACAATGACTGGGGCCGACACAATAACATGCTCTTCAAGGCATAGGGATAAAACACTGACAGCTTCCCCAACTCCAGACTTAGAAGTGATACTGAGAAATTCTTGGAAGATAGAAAAGCTTATCATTGTCCGAACGGAGACTCGAACCCAGTACCTTGTGATCCAAAGCCACGGCTAGCCACGAGACAGTCATTTCAAACATATTCATTAGGGTTATATTATCGACAATTGCTGTCTTACTTTATTACACTATCTAAAGGTATACCTTAGCAATGCTAAAACCCACGCCATTCTAATTATTTAGAAAAAAAATATTGTTGCTCTATTTTAAGAAAAAAAAAACAAAATCTACGAAAAGCCTTAAAAAAGCGTCGGATCGAAGAGCCATCGAGTTGATTGCTTCATCTGATATTTATATTTAATTAGGAAAAATTTGGCAACATGGAGTCGGAATTTTAAAGTGAGGTTCCGCGTATGTTTAATTATTTTATTTACATAATTTAATATTCAGCACAAGATAATACTTACCATGTGCTTACTATTCCGTGAGAAGGGAAAGCTATCCCTTAGGCTACTTAGGCTACTAATCCTTTGCAGTATGTCTTCCTACTAAACCACGTCAAAACGTCATACGTACTAATAAACTATCTGTGTATCATTCAGCACAATCCATTCAGTGGTTTAATCTGTCTATGGATAGATCAGCCTCATAAACTTAAAATATTCTTACTCTTTATTTTTTACAGTATTTTATTTATTAAATAGGTAGGCTTGTGGGACATTTACTGAACAATCGACGCATAAAACAGATAAATAAACGGCTGCTTGTATAGTTTTTACGACTGGACAGCGGATCTCTAAAAACGCCCGGAGAGCTAATTATTTCCCCGCTTATCTTCCGGATGATTTATTCCGGAGTCTTGCTAATTTTTCAAGATCGGTTTTTTAATTATTACCGTCCCCAGTATTCGATTTATTCATTTATCTTGTTAATTAAATTAGGAGATCTCCCTTCTAAGGGAAATTTGAAAAACCAAGATCTTTGGAGTTCTCATCCGGTTGGATATCCGTATATTTGATAAAAAAAAATATGATTAAATATTTAACTTGTGTATACTGATAGGTAATAAGAAGTGCAGTTTTCGGTATACATATCTTAGGATGGTCGGTTCGGATCTACCTTGATCTCCTAGCAGCGAATGGTAGATATTTAAAGTGATAATCGAAGCTTTTCTCTATATAGTGTCTACGTAGTGTTTCATTATCTATACCATATAAATGAATCCACATATCCTTTGGTTACACCATCACGCGTGAACGGCTGGACCGTTCACTATTTTTGTTTTTATGTGTATGTTATTGTCAGGAGAAGGTTCTTATGACAGAAAAAAATTTAAAAATTTGAGGGGTAGGGTAGGGGTATGGTAGGGTAGGGTAAGTTTACATCGAGTTTCACGACGAAGTCCGCTAGTAAATTGATAACAGTTGACTTATCGTTCAACACCCGATTTGATTAGTATTTTTATAATTTTTTTTTCTTGCATTACTGTTGGAAATCTTTGTCCCTAATTGCGAGTCATATTGACATTATATCCACATGATTATAAAATTTATTAGAAAAAAAATACATTTTACACTTGGACAAATTGGGATCGGTCTGGACATTTTAAAACCTGCTACCTTCTAAAATCTCCATGGTCCAAACTGTATAATTGGCTACCATACTTACGTACCTTTAGGAAAAGTATGAGCTGATAAACTTTCAGTCTTCACAAAATGAAGATGGTCTGTTAACAGCCTATTCTAATAGCTAGTCGTCGTCATCAACCCATATTCGGCCCACTGCTGAGCTCGAGTCTCCTCTCAGAATGAGAGGGATAAGGCCAATAGTCCACCACGCTGGCCCAATGCGGATTTGCAGACTTCACACACGCAGAGAATTAAGATAATTCTCTGGTATGCAGGAACTCTCACGATGTTTTCCTTCACCGATTGAGACACGTGATATTTAATTTCTTAAAATGCACACAACTGAAAAGTTGGAGGTGCATGCCCCGGACCGGATTCGAACCCACACCCTCTGGAATCGAAGGCAGAGTCATATCCACTGGGCTATCACGGCTCTTAATAGCTAGTAAAACAATAGAAAACGACAGCAAAATAGTGTGAAGAATAGTGGAATAAACAAAAACAATCGAACCGTATGCCGAAGGGCAGGGGCTACCAACCCGCGGCCCGTTCGATCAGCACACGGCAGGCGTTAATTTAAAACGACAAACAAAATAACCGTTGGCTTCAGTTGCAGTCAAAATTCACACTATTCCAATGCGAGAATTAATTAAACGCTCCCGTTACGTGGATGACTTGATAATGGAATCGGTAGTTATCCTACCAATATAATATTATAGATAAATGCGTAAGTTTCTTTAGTTAACATACACAATGGCGTTTGTGCTTTCTTACTTACTACTAAATACCGTACCGTATTCCTGAGATATATAAAAAATATAACAACTATTGTAGTACCTAACCGCTAAGTTAATACCTATAAGAATAAAACCCTACGTTTATTTTCCGTTAAGTAACATGGCCTCGGTGGCGCAGTAGGCAGCGCGTAAGTCTCATAATCTTAAGGTCGTGAGTTCGATCCTCACCCGGGGCATATTTTTAAAGTTTTGATTGAAAATTGTATAATAGATAGTGTATTTAAAAGTATAATAATATTTTGCAAAATATTGATAATTTAAAATGATGTAGGTACTTATAGTTATTATTTCTAGGTAATTTCGGTGTGAAAATACATCAGATAAAGGCTGCCTGAATAAGTACTTTCCGTATAGTTAAAATCTTTTGAGCATCATTAAACATTTATATAAGCTTTTGAATTTTGATGAAATCTCTCGAAAATAAATATAATCAATCAAAAGTCAAACATACTGATTGATTAACTTACACCTGATTGAGCTAGCAAAAATACTTTTACTCACTCATTTTAGACTTCAAAAGCAAAATTTTGTTGTTTTGCTAGTTGATTTAAAATTCTAAATATATTTCTTTCAATTATATGCCATTATAGTGATAAGTAAAGTCGAAAATTTCAAATTAAAGTTACGAGCGTTCCAAACACGCTTTGGTCCGAGAAAAGCCTGCGACAACTTGCTCTAGGGCTTCTTATTTATTTTCTTATACTAAGTACACAGTTCTTTTCTTAGTTCTTTTCTTTTCACAGTACACAGTTATTTTATTAGTTCTTTTCTTATAATAAGTACACAGTTCTTTTCTTTTCACAGTACACAGTTCTTTTCTTATTTCTTTTCTTTACACAGTACACAGTTCTTTTTATTAGTTTTTTTCTTATAATAAGTACACAGATCTTTTCTTAGTTCTTTTCTTTACACAGTACACAGTTCTTTTATTAGTTTTTTTCTTATACTAAGTACACAGTTCTTTTCTTTACACAGTACACAGTTATTTTCTTAGTTCCTTTCTTATGCTAAGTACACAGTCATATAGCGCATTTTATACCCAAGCTTTTTCGTGAGGGGAAAAGTTTTTCGTACCACTTCCAGGGAAGGGACATCCGGGCCACACACGGTAGACAGTGCGGGCCATAAATTGAGCGGCGCTGTCAATTGCACGCGCGCCAATAGTTGCGGTCCAGCGGCTTTTTGCACTTATTGCTGAATATGCCGTTTTATTTACAATTATTATTATTTACAGTTTATGTTTACATTTTAGTGCGTGTTGCCAGTGGTGACATACGGATCCGAGATTCGGCTAACTATGGGCCATATTAGAAGGTTCAAAGTCACTCAGCGGGTAATTGAGCGAGTTATGCTTGGATATATCTGCGTGATCGAATCAGAAATGAGGAGATCCGCAGAAGATACAAAGTTACTGACATAACTAAGCAAGTTGCGAAGCTGAAGTGGCAATAGTTCGAAGAGCCGATGGACATGGAGTCATAATGTGCTGAAATGCGACCCCTCACTACATTAAGCGGGTTGCTGGGAGCTACTGGAGTCTGGCAGCTCGAGACCGTTGTTTTTGGAAGTCCATGAGGCCTATGTCCAGCTGTGGACGTCCATTGGCTGATATGATGTTGATGATGATAACTGTTTGCGCTACGCGAAACATCATCATTATTAAGCCTAATTTAATGTCTCACTACACTGCCAAACCTCCCTCCTTATAGGAGACTCACCACGAGGGATATTTGACTAGACCGTGGCTAGTTACCATCCTACCGACAAAGACGTACCGCCAAGCGATTTAGCGTTCCGGTACGATGTCGTGTAGAAACCCATTTTCATCCTCCTCCTAAAAAGTTAGCCCGCTTCCATCTTAGACTGCATCATCACTTACCATCAGGTGAGATTGTAGTCGAGGGCTAACTTGTAAAGAATAATAAAAAAAAAAAACAAAAAAAAATGGAGTCTCACCACGCTGGTATTGGTTGGGTTGGTGAGATTTGGGTGATCATGTTTAACTTTTAAGTTTTAACTTGTTACCGACGGGTCATCACGATCTATATCAGAATAAGTAAGTATATCATCGGAAAATTGGCGATGATTATTATGTACTGAGTAGCTATCATCCACATACTTACAGCTCCGTACACATTTATATTAATATGTAGTAGGATTACTTACTACACTTTATTGGATTTATTATGTAACGTAGACACGAGTAAAGTCGATGTCTAAAGTAAGTCTAACGCAAATTCATCATGTTTTTCATCCCTAGAAAGAAAGCCTCGGTGGCGCAGTAGGCAGCGCGTAAGTCTCATAATCTTAAGGTCGTGAGTTCGATCCTCACCCGGGGCATAGTTTTATTATTTTTAATAAAAAAAATTTAATGAAAAATGTAAGTCAATCGTTTTTTACGAGTACATGATACTTCTGTATTCGCTAACTCGGTTCCTTTCAGAAGACGAAACTCACATAACTTGCTTGAACAATGCTACGAAAAATGTTAGTTAAAGGTGAGCTGTGATAGCCCAGTGGATAAGACCTCTGCCTCCGATTCCGGAGGGTGTGGATTCGAATTCTGCGTATGTGAAGTCTGCCAATCCGCATTGGGCCAGCGTGGTGGACTAAGGCCTAATCCCTCTCATTCTGAGAGGAGACTCGAGCTCAGCAGTGAGCCGAATATGGGTTGATAACAACGAAGGGTAGATACCACTCTACAGTAGTTAAATATACTTATCTTTTGGAGTACGACGAGGTATAACGTTCAGTTTATCTCATTTTTTCGAGTAAACATATTCGAACAATAACATGGCTATTGTAGGGCTTACTCGTTAGAAATACTCCTTTGAATATACTGCCCTGCGTCCGTCAAGGATACCTACCTACTTGATCCTACTGAGAAAGTTTCGAAAAAAGAAAAGGCCTGTGAATATTAGGAGTGCTGCATCACGACAAGAGATGAATATCTTAGCATTCCATGGATTCACCGTCTGGGTGCGGAGTCCAACATATTAAGAAGAGAAAAACTCCGAGCAGAGCCCTGGTCTTATGACCAACGTGTATAGTAGTGGCGAAGAGTCCATACGCGCCGATTCCTGTCGGGTTACCTTTTAAAACACATTAATTTTTGTAATGAATATGTATGGATGTATGAGAAACCGTAGTTGGTATCAAGCGGTATGAATTTTCTTTTTACTTACCTTCGTTAAAATTTCATTCTTCGCCACAGGTGTTTAGGGATAAGGATATCCTTGATAATGAACTAACTTCATAGTCCAATGCTGAACTTGAATTCATATCTCATGATAACGAGCACCTACGAAACAGTCACGTAAATTCTCAATACCTCAGCGGTAAATGTGTCAGACTCAACACCGAAAACTCAAGGGTTCGATCCCTGGCCGCATTTGACTAACACTGTGCCTTGACCCGTGATAGGATATGATATGACCTCTGCCTTCGATTTGGAGGGCGTAAGTTCTATTCTGGTCTGAGGCATGCAACTCCAAATTTTCAAGAGTGTTACCTACTAGACATTCTTTTTAATTCTTTACGTGTGTGAAGTCTGCCAATCCGCATTGGGTCAGCGTGGTGAAATGTTACCCTAACCCCTCTCATTCTGAGAGGAGACTCGTACTCAATAGTGAGCCGAATATGGGTTGTTGATAATGATGATGACACCAAACACAGTATTTCCGACTAATTAAAGAGGAATAGGGAATGTTCATATCTAAAAGAAATGGCAAAGTAAAAAAAATTATACGTTCAACAGTCATCGTCCGCCATCGAAGGAAAAAAGGGATATTTCAAAAAAAATAATTAAGGTTGCGCCACACTATAACGACTAAATTAACAATCAAAGACTTCTGCCATTTGATATCTGACGGCTCCATATTAAAAAGCGCTAAATCACCAACATCGATCGCAACATAGTTATGTCACCCTATCCCGCTCATTGCTATATTTAGTCAATGAAACGCCTGATATCAGGGTTCTAATAATAGAAAATGCATCACCGATCATGCATTGAACATGTGATCGTATGATTTTATTGACAGTATGTACCGTTCGGTACGTTTCTGGTTTGTCGGTTATTCGTTTCGTCCATTTAGAATAAGAAAATGAAATCAACTTGTGTGAAAATATAATTTTTTCTGTTGGTTGATAGTCAGATGGTATTTAATAATTATTTAGTATTAATTATTGTATTTTTCAAATATAATAATGTGCAAATACATGGTTCTAATCTAAATATTTTTGTAACAAGTTATTGTAAGGCAAATTGTTGGAAATTGAGAAATTACGTTGAAAATTTAATAAACAATTGTTGGAATTGTTTCTTAATACAACAATAACTTTCAGATTAGAGTTTCTAAATGAATTTTAGTCTAAGCATAAGTCCAGAGTTATCTTGCACAATGTACACACAAATAAATAAAAAATAATTCTTTAATTTAAAATATAGTACTACCATAAATGTTGATAATACCTATCTTTCTAGTGAAAATTTTTAAAATGTGCTCTGAGGAATTTCTGCTAGAAGAAAGCAGTTGGGTCGGTTTACTAACATTGAAAACGCGAATTCGGAAACCGCGATTACGATATTTTAACTAATACGTTTAACTAGGTATAAGTATACAGTTATTTTTTTAATATACAGTGTTACAAAAAAACCAAATAACTAAGAAATACTGGTTAATCTAAAGAAGGTTTCTTTCAAAAATAGAATTAAATAAGTCAATCTTTTGCAATATGGGTAAATTACGATTATTACAACACAAAATGCAGAGCAGGAAGCACGCCGCGCGTTGATAGTGATCAGAATTGACCCGTTACAATCAAGACGATCGAATCAAACGGCGCTGCCCACATAAATAACATGCTCCTCATTACTAACTATATTATAGTACTACGAGACACTTGATCTAGATTCTATAAATAAAATCATACCTATTGCAATGGGACTGTACCTAACTAACAAGTACATCGTATTACTGAAAACGTGGCAACGAATGCTTTAGACATTTTAATCATCATCATAGTCTTTTTTCGATAAATCCCAAAATAGTCTGAAAGTTGGTTGACATTTTAGGGTAGGTATTTGAAGTGACAGAATGGAGCCGTGATAGCCCATGTCACATTAATATACGGCCCAGTGGAGTGGCCTTCGATTCGGAGGTCGTATAGGTGCGAATAAGGCCTTCTAATAAGGCCCATAGTTAGCGACCAAGTCTCGGGCCTTATTAGAAGGCTCAAAGTCACTCAGCGGGCGATGTAGCGAGCTATGCTTGGGGTTTCTCTGCGTGATCAAATCAGAAATGAGGAGATCGGCAGACGAACCAAATTCACCGACATAGCTCATCGAGTCGCGAAGCTGAAGTGACAATGGGCAGGCCACATAGTTCGAAGAGCCGATGGACGTTGGTTCCCAAGGTGCTGGAATGGCGACCCCGCACCGGAAAGCGCAGTGTTGGTCGCCCCCCACTATGTGGACCGAAGACATCAAGCGGGTTCCAGGAAGCCGTTGGATGCTAGCGGCTCGAGACTGTTTTGTTTGGAAGTCCATGCTAGAGGCCTATGTCCAGCAGTGGACGTCCATCAGCTGATAATGGATATATGAAGATGATAATGATGATGATGATGATGATGATAATGATAGGTGCAAGTCCGGCATCGGGCATGCATCTCAAACTTTTCAGTAATGTTTTTAAGAAACTAAATTCACGTGTCTCAAATAGTAAAGCAAAAACATCGTCAGACCTATACCCTATGTTGCTTAAGACTTCGCATATTCTGCCTATGAAAACATGATGAAAACTTATCTATACTAATATTATAAAGAGGTAAAGTTTGTAAGTTTGTAAGTTTGTCACATTTTTTAAATGGGGTAATCTTCGGAACTACTGGTCCGATTTCAAAAATTCTTTCACCAGTAGAATGCTACATTATCGGGGAGTGCTATAGGCTATATTTTATATTGGTATCATATATATTAGCCGAGTTATCCCAGTTTATGTCATACAGGTCAGATTAAAAACCTTTTAAACAGACTTATTCGCATGCGCTGCCTTAACCATTGTGAAAAATTGAAATTAATGTATGGAGGCTTTATGTATCTTTAAAAGTTCTACAAAAAAGTCCGCGACGCCATATATCTATCTTCTATATATTAGCAGATATAGTACCTTTTGTGTTTTAAAAATTATTAATTTTATATACTTAGGTTTACGTCATTATTTATACAACTAAACTTTAATCCTTATTATTTAATAATCACAAGGATATTATGGAGATAAGATTTGCCCTTTACAGCATGTTAATTACTTAAATAGTTTCGGAGATATTACAAAATTTCTAAAAGACGCAGAAATTCCGCTATATGACGCCCCGCGCTTTCAATTACGTAGTTCCCGCTCCCGTGTGAATATGGGGATCAAACATAGCCTATGACACTCGCAAATAACGTAGCTTATGACTGGCAAAAGAATTTTCTAAATCGGTCCAGTAGATCCAGAGATTACCCCACTTTAATTTCTTGGGAAATAGTCCTTTGGTCATCGCACCACGCTCAAAGGGCAGGACCGATTTTGCTAAAGGTAGGGGAAGGTGTAGGGTACGAGTAGGTTAGGGTAGGGTAGGGGTAGTGTAGGGGTAGGGTAGAGGTAGGGGTACGATAGGGAAGGGTAGGATAGAGGTAGGGTAGGGAAGGGGTAGGGTACGAGTAGGGTATGGTACGGGTAGGGTAGAGTACGGGTAGGGTACGGGTAAGGTAGGGGTAGGGTAAGGGTAGGGTAGAGGTAAGGCAGGGGTAGGGTAGGGTAGGGTTAGGGTTAGCGGTAGGGTAAGGGAAAAGTGCACAGTAGGGTTGGGTAGGTTTAGGTAGGGAGTAGGGTAAGGTAGGGGCAGGGAAGATGTGTACATAAGTAAAAGCGAAAGCGAAAGCATTACCGCTATCACACTAATATTTTAAAGACGAAAGTTTGTGTGTGTGTGTATGTTTGTTCCTCCTTAACGCTGCGGCTGCTAAAGCGATTTGGATGAAATTTGGAATGGAAATAGATTTTATTCTGGATTAACACATAGGCTACTTTTCATCCTGGAAAAATCCATGGTTTCCAAGGGATTTCTAAAAAAACTAATTTTACGCGGACGAAGTCGCGGGCGTCCGCTAGTTTACTATAATTTCGGAGATTTGTGCGAAGAGACAAACATAAAAATAGTTTTTTTAATTTCCGGTGCTTTTTATTCAATGTTCCGAACTTGGATTTTTAATATTGAGTTCCGCAGACCTATCCCTAATTATTAAAATTATAGGTTACTAGCGGACGCCCGCGACTTCGTCCGCGTAAAATTAGTTTTTTTAGAAATCCCTTGGAAACCATGGATTTTTCCAGGATGAAAAGTAGCCTATGTGTTAATCCAGAATAAAATCTATTTCCATTCCAAATTTCATCCAAATCGCTTTAGCAGCCGCAGCGTTAAGGAGGAACAAACATACACACACACACAAACTTTCGTCTTTAAAATATTAGTGTGATAGCGGTAATGCTTTCGCTTTCGCTTTTACTTATGTACACATCTTCCCTGCCCCTACCTTACCCTACTCCCTACCTAAACCTACCCAACCCTACTGTGCACTTTTCCCTTACCCTACCGCTAACCCTAACCCTACCCTACCCTACCCCTGCCTTACCTCTACCCTACCCTTACCCTACCCCTACCTTACCCGTACCCTACCCGTACTCTACCCTACCCGTACCATACCCTACTCGTACCCTACCCCTTCCCTACCCTACCTCTATCCTACCCTTCCCTATCGTACCCCTACCTCTACCCTACCCCTACACTACCCCTACCCTACCCTAACCTACTCGTACCCTACACCTTCCCCTACCTTTAGCAAAATCGGTCCTGCCCTTTGAGCGTGGTGCGATGACCAAAGGACTATTTCCCAAGAAATTAAAGTGGGGTAATCTCTGGATCTACTGGACCGATTTAGAAAATTCTTTTGCCAGTCATAAGCTACGTTATTTGCGAGTGTCATAGGCTATGTTTGATCCCCATATTCACACGGGAGCGGGAACTACGTAATTGAAAGCGCGGGGCGTCATATAGCGGAATTTCTGCGTCTTTTAGAAATTTTGTAATATCTCCGAAACTATTTAAGTAATTAACATGCTGTAAAGGGCAAATCTTATCTCCATAATATCCTTGTGATTATTAAATAATAAGGATTAAAGTTTAGTTGTATAAATAATGACGTAAACCTAAGTATATAAAATTAATAATTTTTAAAACACAAAAGGTACTATATCTGCTAATATATAGAAGATAGATATATGGCGTCGCGGACTTTTTTGTAGAACTTTTAAAGATACATAAAGCCTCCATACATTAATTTCAATTTTTCACAATGGTTAAGGCAGCGCATGCGAATAAGTCTGTTTAAAAGGTTTTTAATCTGACCTGTATGACATAAACTGGGATAACTCGGCTAATATATATGATACCAATATAAAATATAGCCTATAGCACTCCCCGATAATGTAGCATTCTACTGGTGAAAGAATTTTTGAAATCGGACCAGTAGTTCCGAAGATTACCCCATTTAAAAAATGTGACAAACTTACAAACTTACAAACTTTACCTCTTTATAATATTAGTATAGATTTGACTCGAAGTACAAACACTCTATTTCCACCTGTATTACTATAATACCTAGATACCAACAGTTCAATTCAAAATTTCTAACAAAATGGAAAACTGACGATGAAAACATCGTATATTTATCGGAAAACTTCGCCCCCCACACTCAAAAACAAGAAACTTGGTAATTAAAAGTCTACGGCGATCATAAATCTATAAGTTGAAAGATATTTTAAATTAAAATTCTGCTATCTACCCGAGATGATAATTCCAAGACAATGCTTCCGCTGAAAATATATCGAAAGAAAAGGTACCGGCATAAATATTAAAACTTTTAGATACCCCAAGATGACGTTCTTATTAATATTCTTCTAATTAATTAATATTTACCTACTTACCTTTTTAATACTTGTTAAAATGTTTACTTTTTGTAAAAAAACATACCTACCTATATAATTATATTTGGTTGATAGATATAGGCTCATGTAGATTCAAATACTTGGGGTAGTTGACTCATATCAAAAAAATATTGACAATAATAATTTCGTATAGTACATAAATAAGGGTCCAATAAATATCGATATCTCCTAGTAATCCATAGAAAACTTAATTTAAAAAATATGTATTTATTCAATTTTTCTAGACGTCAAAAACGCTGTCGTTAATTTTTAAGCGAATTCAAAAAAAGGAGGAGGTTCTCATTTAGACGCGTTTTTCTTTTTTTTACTTTGTTATCTCTGTCATTTATTAACCAATTTTGAAAAACTTTTTTTGTTTACAAAGAGTATGTATACTTTCAGATTGGTCATGCTCATGATGTTACCTACTTGATGTTACTAAAGGAATAAATGTCATGAAACAGATTCAATGTTAACGTGACGTCATGAAACAATTAAATTATAGACCATCATAGCCAACAGCGTTGATAATGATAAACTGTTCTAAAATCCTTATGATGAGCTCTTGAATTTGATACCCATATTGTAATATTCCAAAAAAATATTATTTTTTTCACCTCGAGTTTATAGCGTCTCACA
The DNA here is from genome assembly GCF_947172395.1 of Bicyclus anynana. Classification (NCBI taxonomy): domain Eukaryota; kingdom Metazoa; phylum Arthropoda; class Insecta; order Lepidoptera; family Nymphalidae; genus Bicyclus; species Bicyclus anynana. The sequence goes on from NC_069090.1 coordinate 6,434,569, forward strand.
GTCATCGTGTTGGTTTTTTTTTTTAACTTCACCTATATAAAGACATTTGGGTTATTAAGACAAATCTAACGATATCATAATTACGTAAATCCGTTCAGCGGTTTGGAAGATATGAGGTAATAAAGAATATTACTTACATAAATACATACAAGATAACCGCGAAAAACATAACCCTTCATGCAGTCGGGTAGGTAATAAATTCTATTAGCGCACTTTCTTTAAAAACGAGGGATGCAGGTACACTATAATAAAAGCTAAAATCCAATGGGTAGATGACCCACGGCAGCTAGAAATTAAATGCGAAAAGATAAATAGTAAAAATGAATAATAATTAATTTTATTAATAATAAAAGTAATTATATTTTGGTGGGGAGCTGTATAATGATACAGCTCCACCTTGGCGACTTGTTTGGAACCACTTACGAAGAAGGTTGTGATAAAATTGATTCCATTGATTCCGTCGAAGTAGTACCATGTTTACTCGTAAGATGGCGTAAAAACTTGCCTAGATATCTTGAAGAATCTGCCATCTTTATTGTATTCCGTGAACTACAAAGTATATTCATGTATATCGATTAATGTATCAATACAAACACAGATGGCGCTTTCTATTTGTAAATCTTTGATTTATTAAAATGAATGATTTTCCTGTTTTCAGGACTGTAGACAGTTTTCCTGTTTTCAATGGCGCAAAATGTGTAGCTAATTGTGTGTTTCATTGGTGGTATAGGTCACGTGAATAATTTATATATCTGATAAGCCATTCTTATAATAATATTATGTATTTTAATTTCCGAAGCGTTAGCGATTGTAGAAAAATAATCGATAGTAGGTATGTAATATGGCTAGAGTCGCAGACGAGGGGATTTTAGTCGGACATGCCATAGACAGGCAGAAGTCCGAAGCTTTTTTTTAACGAAAAAAAAGAAATAAAGGCATAGTTGAATAAATACATAACAGGACAAAAAAAACAATAATTAGGCAGAATAAAGATATTTTTTAATAGTAACCGTTGTATTGTATATAACGTACGTCTAAATTAATTACAGAGTTCTTAAAATAAAAAGATGAAAAAATATTACTGAATATAAGTACCTACTTACTTAATAGATAACTTAATTACAAGATAGTTATACCTGCTTGTGATTAAGAGCCTATTGTAGATGACAATAGCTAAGATTTTGTTCCTCTGCCTAATAAAGTGTGAAAGATCACTAAAACGTGACGTAGGTATAAAATATTTTTGTGAACCTAGTATTGTTTATCACTAATATAGACAATGATAACTAATTACTATATTTTTTTTGTGTCTGTCTGTTACTTCATTGCTTCGTTTTTGATGTAACATTTTTATTGTTATAAATTCTGCAACTTCCTACTTACTACTTATTTTATATGGTCTATATTTGATAACTTGTAGAACGTCGACAATTTTTATGTAGGTTGTCCACAAACGATGTTCCTACAAAATTAAATTCGTCTCTATCACGCTCTTTCTAACACAATATTATAGATAAAGAGGGTTAAACCATATAAAATTACAGTTTTATGATTCATTTAATGCTTATAACAAATTAAAAAAATATATTCATTTTGTAGCCTAAAATAATATTATATAATCAATGTTTTTTTTTTATTCTTTACAAGTTAGCCCTTGACTACAATCTCACCTGATGGTAAGTGATGATGCAGTCTAAGATGGAAGCGGGCTAACTTGTTAGGAGGAGGATGAAAATCCACACCCCTTCCGGTTTCTACACGGCATCGTACCGGAACGCTAAATCGCTTGGCGGTACGTCTTTGCCGGTAGGGTGGTAACTAGCCACGGCCGAAGCCTCCCACCAGTCAGACCTGGACAAATTAAGAAAATCTCAATCGGCCCAGCCGGGGATCGAACCCAGGACCTCCGTCTTGTAAATCCACCGCGCATACCACTGCGCCACGGAGGCCGCCAAAAATGTACTGAGTAGGTACTTCCCTCACTTTATGTTTTATTATAACATCTCAAATGGTTGACTTTTTCCGACGCTTCCAACAATATTATCGTCATATTTCAACCAATTTCCACCAAAAGATTGACAAATTATACATTTTTTTATATTCTTTACCAGATAGTCCTTGATTACCATCACACCTGATGGTAAGTGATGATGCAATCTAAGATGGCAGATGGCTTTCTACACGACACCGTACCGGTACGCTAAGTCGCTTAGCAGTACGTCTTTTCCGGTAGGGTGGGCAAATCCTTTTAGTCTTTGAGTTCATCATAAATAGACAGACAGACAGACACGGCAGATGATTTTGTTTTTTAATTTAATATATTTATTAATATTAAGTCTACAGTATTAAAGTTATTATATTGTTACGATATTCTATATAAATCTTATTATATGGGGTCGTAAATGCATAAAACTTATCGATCTAGGTAGGTAAGCTGTAGGTAACTATTGATAACGCAAATCAACATTCAGTATCACAAAATTGATAACTCGAGTAATTTTATCTATTATAAAAAATGATACACATTGAATGGATTCAATGAAAAGGTAAAATAGCCTCCATGTATAGTAGTAGCGGAATATTTTAACAAAGTTTTATCTCAACAAATGGACTGAGCCTGTGTTAACCAGATTACCTTATTTTATGATGGGTGAACGCTCGTCAGCCCATGCTTCTACCACAGGTAAGTATGGTAGCCAACTATGGAGCTGGCTACTCTACTACTACGGTAGCCAACTATGGAGTTGGCTACTCTACTACTATGGTAGCCAACTATGGAATTGGCTACTCTACTACTATGGTAGCCAACTATGGAGTTGGCTACTCTACTACTATGGTAGCCAACTATGGAGTTGGCTACTTTACTACTATGGTAGCCAACTATGGAGTTGGCTACTCTACTACTATGGTAGTCAACTATGGAGTTGGTTACTCTACTACTATGGTAGTCAACTATGGAGTTGGCTACTCTACTACTATGGTAGTCAACTATGGAGTTGGCTACTCTACTACTATGGTAGTCAACTATGGAGTTGGCTTAACTATGGATTTTCCGACCATGGTGGCATTGGAAGGTTTCAAATCCTCATCCATCCAAGGATATTTTTAAATTTTTTTCTCCGCATAATTTCTGAGAAATCATCCTCTCATCTCATCATATCCTCAGTCACCAATCACTGAGTTTCTCGGCAACACAATTACATGTTTTTAAAGATATCTTTGAGTCTATACTGATGAATTTATAGTTATGGCGACTGATGACATTACTATTCATGATATGCAATAAAAAATATCAAAAAATAGCTTTTATACTTGGATGAGAATCCTTGGAACTTGACGGCCTCCGTGGCGCAGTAGATTGCGCGATGGATTTACGAAACGGAGGTCCTGGGTACGATCCCCGGCTGGGCTGATTGAGGTTTTCTTTATTGGTCTGGCTGCTGGCATGCTTCGGCCGTGGCTAATTACCACCCTAGTTAGCCCGCTTCCATTTTTGATTGCATCACTTACCATCAGGTGAGCAGCCTTGTTACCTTCCAAATATGTACGACTATAGAATGAGCAAAGGCTGACAAATTTTCATCATTCACAAAATGAGGTAAATCTGGTAATCGCAAGTTCTGAGTCCAATAACAATGATTGACACAGTAGGATGTTGGTGGGCTTTTCATGTATAGCATATCTCTATAGCATATCTCTAGATCTCTTATGATATCTGTAGAAAGTATTTATCTCATCGGTGAGATGAAAATTCGAACTGATAGACTAGAAGTGGTACATACAAATACTCCCAAAAACCGAGCCATCATGCATATCTATTAATAAACTGTTGTTATTATGTAGGTCATTTTATTAAGCTGACAAAAATAATGTCTTTTACGAGCAGGTTTTTAGGTAGTGTACTTTCAGTAGAAAAGTTATTAAAATTCTGAATTTCACAACATTTATTTATTAGTACAATTTGTTGATCTTTGTTCTTCTATTTATTTATAAATTATTTAATAAATTTATATTACAATACAATAAGTATATTTACAATAATTACGTTATTATTCTTCTGTTTTTCTTAATTTAGTAAATGCTTAAAAAATCCAACATTTACCTACAATACATTTCTTATTTTCTAGTGATTCCACCATTTTTTTTATTCTCTTTTGTGACTACATTTATAAACAGCTCCTCTTCTTCAATGAACAACTTCTGTCCAAATAAAACAGCTTACTAAACAGTATCTTCTCTTATTGATCAAGAACCGATTGACATTGAGGTCTCACAAAATGGAAACACTGCTTCGTAAGGCGAACACACGAAAGTCGATTCACCACTAGATAGATAGACCACATCAGGGTAGGTAGGTGCCTGTAAGTCACGTAATTTTTGCCAATTACATCTCACAATACATTCTTTTTTCTTATTTATCAATGTTCTTATGGCCGTTGAGGTGTATAGAATTGAAACTCCACTACATATAGCGCACTCCGATAGATTGATTCATCACTAGATGGATGGTGGTAGGCGATCAAACGAATCGCAGTTTTGGTTAAAGGCTGCTTAAGAGCGGGCAGCGCGTCGGTACGATATGGATAAAATTCGAAGCACAAACGAGACGCCGAATTATGACTTTCACGTGAGTGAAAAGCACGGAGCGATTGACGCGCGACGAAAATTTTATGACGTGAGCGCCAAAACCATTTTTACCTAATTGCAAGTAAATTAAACAACATAACGAAAAACAAAATGGCCATGTTCAACATATATACCTACCTAATTTTCTATACAAAACAAAAATTTAAGAAAATAAGTTTGCTTTTCCTGAGATTGAAAGCAAAATGTGAGCAAAACATGTATTTTTCAAAAAAATAAACTATCGAGAAAAGTTTTACAAATTGTGTATTTTGTATAGTCATAACGAAGCTAACACTTTGAAATATCATTTACCCAAATATCAGGCTCCTAAATTTTGCAGAATCTGAGATCCAGAACCATTAACCACCAAATTACATATTGCACACTCTTAAGGCAGTGATGTTTGGATTTTTATCCAGTAGTGGACGTCTATAATGACGATGGAATCCTCCTATATAACTTCTTTATTGTACGGACATCGCCATTTAACTCCTTCCTAATTTGAGTCTTCGGAAAATGCTTGCTTTGACATGTTGAGATCCTTTAATGATATTTCCCATTGTTCTGGCTGTTCTGCCGACTCCAGGTGTTGGTGTTGGGTCTGAAGGGGAACGTCTGTGAGACGCCGGTGGGGGAGTGAGGTGGTGTTGGCGGCATGAGATTTGTCGCCGGGTGGTAGACCTTCGCCGACATGGTCATTTCGTCTGAAAAGAAACATATTGTGTTAAACAACAAATACCTATAACTGAAAATAAGAAAAATATTGGAACTTAGGTTAAAAAAGTTAACGCTTGACTGCGATATCTGACTATAATTGGTTTAAAATGGGCGTTTTTTTGTAACGCGGGCTGCAGACCTGCATGCATACTTAGTTGAATCGTTTAGTTAAATCGCCCGTATGTTTTGTCCGTCAATTTAAACTGTACAGTTTTTCTTAATAAAAAAAAATACAATCGACTTCAAAACCTACCTTTAAATACAAACATACCCACTAAAGTAAAAAGTAAAAAATATCATCATAATATTATTATGTTCTACTTGCTGATCACTATGAAACGGTGCTAAGCCGGCAATGTATTATTTCAAGATATGCGAGAATATTTTATTGATTAGGTTTTTCAGACAGTGCTGTTTCATGTGGTCCTGTCAGAAACAAATGATTTTAAACTTATTTCGTGGTTGTTCATTATGAATATTATTTATATAAACGCCATTATGTCAGAAACAGCCTAAATTAAGACAACACTGGCTTAGCACCACCTTCATACTGATCAGCAGGTAATCCTCCCCCATTTTGAAATCGGGTAACGGTTATCGGGTAAAACTCCGCAGTTAAAACTGAAAACCCGAGCCTCCGGTGTCTATAAACGCCTAAGGTAATCAAGATTATTATCAATTATTAAGAAAAATAAATGATTTTCCTCTAGTTTATTTATATTTCCTCGTTTTAGGTACTTTAGTCTCCCCCATGATATGCGGGCGACAGGGGGAAAGATTGCCCGGGTGAAAAATCGTGCGTGCGGGGAAATGACGTGCATCAGTCGTGGGTTTTTCATTCATCACTTCACGCTCCCCGACCCGCGCGGAACATAGGGAGTGTTACGAACGAATTGTCCAAGCTATAGGAAAATATAAAATGGAACTTACTGTTTGAAAACGACCGGCTGTATGATGTTTTTGAATTGTGATCCTTCGATGGAGGCATTTTGGATCTGCAAAAAACAAGATGGAGTATTTGAGACATATTTACTCAATAGGTATTTCAAAACTACGTATTTCCTAAATAATATAAGTCATAGTATTAAAAACACTGCTGTAGTCATTCTAGTGAGGTACTAAATACAAATGAGCTACATCGAAAATGGCGCCGAAATTATACTAAAAACCTGGTCATACCCGTTTCATAGAATTTGAACAATGGCAAAAATTCCCATGTATTTTCCCAAGCCGTAATACATTATTTAAAAAATATCATGCTTAAAAATATATTGAGATTTGTACACAATTTGCACTGCATTAATAAAACAATACAACTTTATTTATGATGTCCGAAATTTTGTCGTGAGATTAATGAAATAATTCATGTGTATTTACGTTTATTTTTCGACATTGAATTTATTAAGTTAAATATTATGAAGACAGAGTAGGTACGTACTTATTACTATACCTACAAAAAACACAAAATAGAAATTTTGAGTTTGCCTAATGAAATCCAAAGGCTCATTCCCAAAAGTTATAGTGCAAATTAATATTGGAATAACCTGAGTTGTTATATACAAAATCTTATACTTTTTATTAAACTGATACTTGTGTTTTGTAGGTACTAATGTTTTCACACATATATGCGTTTTTTAAGGATTAGTAGATTTTTTTTTAATTTGCTGGGTGATTCCAGTCTCTAGGTACTTTCAGTTTATGTACCTATCCATCGTGAGCAGTGTGCACAAAATTTTTAACTAAAACCATCACGTTGATTCAATATGTTAGTAGTAGTAGTTGTTAATGATTTGTGGCAGCGTTGATTAATAAAAGCAACTTAGATTTTTGCAGCAGTTGTAATTCTTTCTTTTACATTTTTTGGTAAATAGAGGTAGACATCTTGGTGAAAAAAATTACAGAGAATTACGAAGCATGTAGTGCATGCACCAAATGACAAGACGGAAACTATACCGGCACAGATTAATACTGCACAACTTCACAGACCAATAATACATGTAATGTCAGTTAGACGGAGAGTTTTGAGTGACACCAAGACAGAGCGCGAATAGTAGTAAAGTAGTAAAAAAACCACAACGTCCAATCACACGGCCAATAGGGATGATGACAGTTTTTTAAATTGTATATAAATTAAGAGTATGCTAATAGTAAAGCAATTTTCTAAAAGTAACAGGATATCTTCGATCATTACTTTTGGAGTTACAGGGATTTAAAGAGTCAGATTTGTGACGCTGCCGCGGATCCCTGAAAACGCTTCATACAAAATGGCACGAACTAGTGACGTCGTTGGCTCGCTGTTCGTTAGATTTGTATGGGCATTCAAACAAAATCACTAATATCTTTGTTATTAGTGCGTTTATGTTTATAGTTCATTTATTGAAAAATGTCACATTTAATGTAAGGAAGCTAAAACTGTATGAATTTTTATCTAATTACGATAAAAAAAAATTGATAGATTTTGAAATTTTATAATCTTATTTATTTTGCAAATATCCAAACATTCTCTGCTTTTTTTGTATAAATTAGTTGAGCTTATTTACCCGAATGTATCATAAAAAACAATTTATTCAAACCTAGTCATCATCCCCATTGTGGAGACGACGTTTAAGTAAAAAAAAGATGAAAGTAATAAATAGTAAGTGATTAATAGTCAATTATAATCTACAGGATCACCTGCACCTAAACGCACATTATAAAATATACAAGAACTAAAACAATGATAATTGTATTTTTATATTTTTATAGATAGGTTACGTCCCTAGAAAATCACCGAAAAAAGTGATCCGAATTTAACTACACCACACACATAGACAAAATTGTGCACACATGCACAATTTTGTCTTTAACCACATTGTTTATATGTATATAGTTTTTACACTTCCTGGACACACAACTCGACATTGTACTTAGACGATATTTAGGTATTATTTGTTTAAATAACGTTCGTTAATTAATAAGCGACTAGATGAAATTTACCAAATTTGTCCGTCTCAGTTTTGATACGCTAGTGCCAGGACTATTGGACTGCAACATAAAAGTGCCTATATCAAATGCTCTGAAAACGTTTATTCAACTACCAATCTATACAGAAACAAGCAATGAGGAAAGTTCCAAAGCTCCCGATAACATTATGATACGAGCAGCATCTAAAATGCGTATCATGGAATTATTAATGGGACATCATCGACGCCGCTATCTCCCATAAGCTGGCAACATCACATTAATAATACACCATGCCTTTATCGAGGATTGCCGATATTTTACCCTGATTGGGGTACATTTTGGGCTTTGCAAGACGGATCGTATTTATAATACTACTACTTACAATATTTTAAGCGCAGTTAACAATATTTTCATTTACGTTTCATGTTTCAACTGAGAACTTAAGAAATAGTCACAAAATGTCTTGTTTTATTAATTAATTATCGATCGATTACCAATAATTGAGCTGTCATAGCCCTATGGATATAACCTCTCCCTCACAGTCCGTATGGTGTGGGTTCGAATCTGGCTCGGGGCATGCACCTCTAACTTTTCAGTTGTGTGTCTCAATATTTTAATAGTATTAAAAAATATATTATGATATGCATGCATAAGTGAAGTTAAAACAATAGGCAAAAATATTACATTGTTTTTGTAATAAGCGAGATGGTCCATTTCAGGTCCACTCTTGTACACCATATCATTAAAATTTAAAAAATAGAATTATTTTATTAAAATCTAAATAAGTATAAGAAAAAATAACTAAATAAAAAGAAATAAATAAAATTAAACCCAAGTTTTTGAGTTATATAAAGATGGCGCCCTTATAGCAACTATGACATGACAAGTGACTGCAAACGTCAAATCGACTACTGCATTGAAAACGTCATCAATCCGCCATTATTACCCATGATAGTGTTGCATTTCTTGGGAGAGAATGAATATTATTTCGAAAGAATTAAAGTAAATTCGTAGATTTGTATAATCAAAAATAGTTAAAAAAATATTTCCAGGGTACAATGACTGATCCTGAGCTCCATACAATTTTGGACCATCACCTATAAAGTTATTTAAAATAATAAATCTTTGACAGGTAAAAATTAACAGAAAAATCATGAAACGAGAACAAAATAAAAATAGCAAAAAGTACTTTTTAGTTTTGACTCAGTCTTAAACCGTTCTCACAATAATTTTGAATGCCACTAACAATCATCGCCGTGGTTGGTGGAATTAATAAACTATTACCACTAACCTTGAAAAGACTAAATAAAATAAAAATAATAAATAATTCTACATTAAAAATGTATCGTTATGATAATATTTAATTATTTATTAACCACTTTTTCCTTTGAACGATTTAGTAGGTATATATATATATATATTGAGTAGGTATTGAAAATTACCTTCGCAGTACAACATTTCTTATTCTGTAAAATATGTCACAGGAATCTGTACTCTATTTTAAGTAACAGAATGACTATATTGCTATACATCGTTTACTAATAGAGTGCTGTTCAATACTTTCACACGATATTATTATATTTTGCCTTAGTAGTCTCCTGTAAAATATGTATTGTAGCTATTGTTAAACGATATTGAATATTATTTAAATGGCCATAAGGTTTAGTTTCTATTGAACAATCAATGCTGTTATTACTTTTTGAACTGATCATTTTTACATATTTTCTGTAAAAGAAAAAGGCGTACGGAGCCTCAGAGGGAAGTTATTTGTAAAATTGATTATGTTTGACGTCTTTTGATGATAGCGCGCACAAAAATGCTTGATCGATTTTAATGAATTCCCGTTAAAGGGATCCAGATGCTTTGATTTCGAAGGCTTTTAGGCGATTAGCAGCATCTCAATACACAAAGGGATTTACAGAGCGCCTTTTTGAGGGAATTCCATTTTTATTAATTCTGTCGGCTGGAAATTGTTTGTGTCAATATTTTTTTCTTTTTACAAAGATTTCGGGTTATTACACATACAAAGTAATAAACTAAGACTATCTCCAAGAATGCGCTTTTTTATTCTATTTTTACAGTAAATTTTGAATACATTATTACGTAAATAGCTAACTTTATGTTGTTTTTTAATGACCCAATCGATAGTTTTGGAGGGCAAGCTTATTTAGGTACCTACCTTTTATACTATATTTTTACTGTAAATTTTTAATATTATTATGTAAATAGCTAACTTTATTTTGTTTTTTTAATGACCTAATCTATAATTGATAGTTTTGATTGGAAGCTTATTTTATTAACTATATATTTTCTTATCTTTCTGTATACCCGTAGGTAGTACAGAAAAAAAAGTAATATTATCAATTATTATTAGAAGCGCGTAAGACAAAAGTCCTTGTAAAGTTGTTGGGCGATCACTGGGCGACCCTTTACAGTTAGTCGTTTTTTTTAACTGAATTACTTTGTTGTTGTTTGTTCATTGTGATCTTGAAAACATACTAGGTTATTCACTTAATACATCTACAATCCAAATGGTAAATACCCGTTTAAATTAACTCAAGGATTTGTCACTAATTTTGTAACTTTTACATGAAAAACAAAACAATCTGTCACGTTATAATACTGTGTAGAGTGAACTATCATTTGGAAGAGATCTCGAGAGACGCAGTGACCTGATTTTGACAATTGACTGATAAACATTTATTATGCCAATGAAGCTGATATTGATACCAACTTATCATTACTATTATAAAATATGTATTGGTTATATTTTCTATAACAGTTTCCCCGCGGTTTCAATTACGTAGTTCCCGTTCCCGAGGAAATACCTGGTTAAAGTTATAACAGATGTTACTTGGTAAAGATGTTACTATCTAATGGTGCAAGAATGATTATAATCAGTCGAGTTGTCTTTGGGTTAAATTGTAACAAAAACAACTGCCAACTAACCTAGATTCATAAACTATAAGATTTTTTTTAAATTACAATATTTAGATTTATATGTTCGTTTTAGATATAAAACTAAATATTGTAATTTTATTTACTACTTGTTGAAAGAAACGTAAATTTATGTAGACCACAACGCTATCCTGTAGCGATATTTTTGAAACTCAAAAGTGTGAGTCTCGACTCTATCTCTTCTTCGAACACGATACTATAGAGAGATATAGAGGAATTCTAAACTAACACTGTCGAGATATTAAAACATTATAAGAGAATATCGCTACATAGATAAAACATCATTGCCTATATTAGAACATTACTTACAGAGCTCGTTAGGAACGTGTCTTTTGGGCTTTTGTTGACCTACCTCAACGCTTTCCGTGGAAAAAGGGTCTTGTGAAAGAGACAAAAAAAATATCCCGAAAGCCAAAGGGTACCGTTTTTTATTTTTAGTTACGGTACCCTAAAGTACGATGATGATGATGAGGACAACGTATCATCATCATCATATAAGCCGATGTACATCCACTGCAGGACATAGGCCTTTTGTAAGGACTTCCAAACATCACGATACTGAGCCACCTGCATCCAGCGAATCCTTGCGACTCGCTTGACTCGTCAGTCCACCTGGTGGGGGATCGGCCAACACTGCGTTAACTAGTGCGGGGTCGCCATTCCAGCACTTTGGGACCCCAACGTCCATCAGCTCTTCGAACTATGTGCCCCGCCCATTGCCACTTCAGCTTCGCAACTCGTTGAGCTATGTCGGTGACTTTGGTTCTTCTGCGGATCTCCTCATTTCTGATTCGATCACGCAGAGATACTCCTAACATAGATCGTTCCATCGCCCGCTATGGGACTCTGAGCCTTCTTATGAGGCCCATAGTTAGCGACCAAGTCTCGGAACCATAGGTCATCACTGGCAACACGCCTGGAGGTCAACGTATAACAATATGTTATTATTCTCTAGTATCTAGTACATACGGTAAATAATATAAACTTTATTTTCAATGCAGCAATGCGAGCTTAATATTTGTATAAGGTAGCAACTGTATCGGAACGGTGCTTTCACACGAGCACTGTGTGTGGAAAGTTTGCCTGCGTTTGAACTACGCCAGCTTTGCGAGAACGGTTAGTGTGGATACGACTTTATATTGGAAATACATACATTATTTATTTATATGACGTTGTCCAATGGACTTTTTACTATCGAAAATTGCCCGTACAGCAGAATTATTCGCTTTCTTATTCGCCTACTTCGTCCGCGTGGTATTTGGTTTTTCATAAATCCCTTGGAAACCAATGATTTTTTCGGGATAAAAAGTAGTCTATGTGTTAATCCATGCCATAATATATCTCTATGCCAAATTTCAGCTAATTTGGGTCAGTAGTCGAGGCGTGAAAGAGTAACAAACATTCATATTATCAAAATCATCATCGTTTTCGCAAATCTCGGGAAACTATGGATTTTTTCGGGATAAAAACTAGATGTGTATTTCCATTTCAAATTTCAGCCAAATCGCTTCAATAATAGCGGCGTTAAAGAGTAACAAAAATCCAATCATCCATACAAACTTATTATATAATATTAGTAGGATTTGTGATCACCAACCTGTTGGATTTAGTCAAGGTAGCGACTCGTCCATGGTAGAGTGTTTCCATAATGCAGTTAATCACCAGAAATCTAAGAGCAATGCATAGAAAGTCGTCGCACATCGATGCAACCACCACCATTGTCACGATTCATCATCATCATCATTATCAGCCGATGGACGTCCACTGCTGGACATAGGCCTCTTGCATGGACCTCCAAGCATAACAGTCTCGAGTCGCCAGCATCCAGCGGCTGCCTGCCTGCTTGATGTTTTCGGTCCAACTAGTGGGGGGTCGACCAACATTGCGCTTTCCGGTGCGGTGCTTTGCGGTGCTGCATTGTCACGATTGCAGGATTAAAAATATCAAGAAGTACTTCCCCGAGTAAGCTTATTAACAAAAAGCTAAAAAAAGGTTTAGTATTAGGTATCCCAAATGTTATATTCAAAGTATTTTGTAAATAATGGCATATCCATGTTATTCTAACGTGTAGAACGCTTTGTTCTGCGCATGTAAGTTGCATATCTATTTATTTACGTATTTACTTTTCATCGGCGACAGCCATTTTGCTTATCGCGGGATGAGATGTATGTTTGTTTGAATGGATGCTGTGATGCTGCGCTGATTGCAGAGACGGGTCTCATGATATATGTCACGTTTAGTTACCTTTACGTAAAACATATTTAGGTGGTAGGTAAACTTACATCGTGATAGTCTCCTCCAGAATGAGAGGAGCCTGGTGCTCAGCAGTGAGCCGAATATGGGTTGTGAATGATGAAACCTACATAGGTACTTCTAGGTAAGCGTATATGAACTTCTACCTCATCATTGCTTTCCATCAGACATGATTTTGTTGTTACCTATTACCTAGTACGGCGATAGGGTGACCCTAACACTCTTGTTGTTTAAAAGTAAATAACTTTAATTAACAATAACTTCGTTATTTTTGGGTTAAAAAAAAGAAAAATACGTGATCATTAAATTTTGTTTATGTAAAAAATATAAAAATATCTTAACTACTGATTGGACTAAAAATTGTAATAGTAACCTACTAATAAAAAAATATATAATAACTGGAAAAGATGTATGGCATATAATTAACCAGATCCGCAGCTTACCACAAGTTTAATCTTGAACCTAAATTGAGACAATTTGGGAAATCGAACCCAGTATCACCCTCTACATTCTCGTTCCTTCGTTCCGTTTATGGCACGACGGAACGACAATGTTTATATAACTAGCAATACGTTATCAGAGTTATCATCAAAACCTTACATAAAAGTGATCATTAAAACATTCCAAAGAAAATAATACCTATGGTTCACAGAATAATAGAAAACAAAATCCTACTAGCTACTATTTAAATAAGATAAAATACACATAATCCAAACACATTTACGGATTAATCGCGATTACTACATAATCCGGCAATTTTTCACCAAATTCCTTCCCCCACCCACTCCACACACATTATTCAAAGAAAAAAATGCCAATAGAAAGTCGCCCTCCAAGGAGACAATCACTAATTACCGCTGGCGTAAGCCATACAAATCGCGAGAATGTTTACTAATTTGCAAAAAAAAGTAGCTAGCGTGAATACTGAGGGTTCTTTATTATAGTGGTTCCGTATAGAATGTGTTTTAAAATATTCAAATTAAACCTTCTGAAAATATTTCATCATCGTCATCATGTCCGCCTTTTTTAACGACCCACTATAGATAGGCCCATGGCTCCTTTATAATAGAGGAGATATGGAGCTTATAAGTCACCACGGTGCTCCAATGCGGCTGGCGAGCTTAGAGTGATAATAATTATGAACAACGGATTATTTATTTACTTAGCTTTTCTCCGCAAAGTCCTATATTGAACGGCTTTTTGCGTATGCGTTTCATCTTGGTATGTACAATTTTGAAATTGTAAGACTTTACGGTATTAAAATATCCTTGAATTCTGTAAAATTAAAGATACTAAGATGAAATGACGTTTCTTTTTTTATTCTATAGACATTTTTTTTTAATGCAGATAGGCTCGCGTTTGACCATGATCTAACCTGATGGTAAGTGTAGATACAGTCTAAGATGGGACACGCTTGCCTAGAAGGTGCCTATTCACTCTTGTTTTGAAGATACCCAATTTATAATATTCAGGAAACACAGACTTGGGAAGGGTATTCCAAACCTTAGCCGTGCGTATGAGAAAAGAAGACGCAAAGCGTTTTGTACGGGTCCTAGGGACATCTACAACATAAGGATGAAAACCCACCCGATGTCTTGCGGTGCGATGGTAAAAAGGCGAAGGTGGTATGACATCGAATAGCTCCTGAGCACACTCTCCAAAATATATCCTATAAAACACTGATAAACTGGCAACTTTCACAAGACAATTAGTGTTGTCTTGAATTAAGTAGCTGAAAATCTGCCCTGCAGTTAATGTAATGTGTAGATAATGTGCAGTTTGTTGTAGGTTGTATCAAACCGTTAACTGGTGTTTTATCTTTGACTAATAATTATTTGAAGTCTTCTGACCAAATGTAATGACTTCGTACCAAAAAGTATATTTCAAGTTAGAATAAATTTACCGAATTTCCAAACTTAAATATTGTCTATTCATTAATTATGCTATTTTTTATCATTTTTTACATTATTTTAAAATAAAACGATGGTGATAAGTAACGCCGCAGACTAACCATTAAAGCTATGAGGGTTCAAACACGCTTTGCCTGAGGAACCCTAAAATGTCGGTAAAAAAATCGCACTCGCCAAACGAACTTATTTATCCGGGCCGGGATTTAATAAGGATTTTTCAAGGAGCTCAGTTTTCGCCGAAGATTTTTAATTTTTTTTTGCCGCCCGCCTCCGTAAGCTAGACGATATATTTTCGCTTCGCAAATTGAATTAGCACGCGACAAACACACAGACATCTTGTTCGGGGTTCGGGAATTAGAAGAAACGTTCGTTAATGAAGGGAAATGTACCGCCAAGTCATGTAAGGAATGGTATAAAGCCTTGCTTTGGTTTAAATCTTTGCTTTACCTTACCTATATACCTACTCTTCCGTTAAGAAGAAGATCGTTCCATTCGATAGAATAGGTGCCCTTAGAGTATGTTTTTAGTTTATACATAAAACTGCATCGCGTTAAATATTTTAGCAAATTTTCTTTGAATAGTAAATCTATTAATTTGATTATTCAACTTTGACCAAATGAAATGTTTTTTTTTTGTACTAAAATTCTTACATCATATATCGTAAAGCCGTAATGCAAAAGTTTCTAAAATCACTAATTTTCTCTATTATTCTGTAATCTTACAGAAAAAATATTTGAAAACAGATGTCTGTAAATTTTGCTACATAGCGAATTGGCTATTGAATAATTAACTATTAAGCCAAGCCAATTAGTTGGCTTAGGTATTTTTTTACAATAAGTAATTTAGGTAGATATTATTTACGTACGCAATATTAAAAAAATATTGAATACGTTATGTAGTTTATACTGTAATATGCTAATAGATTTTACAATGATAATGGAAAATTGAAGTATTATTGTAAAGTACAAGAAAAATGGAAAATTGAACTGGTTAAAAATTTACTCCTCTATTTCACAGCGCAATCGGGTGAAACAGGGAAATCCCTTTTATTTATTTTTCATATTGAATCCCTTTGATACAACTGCGCCAGATAAAAAAAAAATATATCTGAAACCTTCAAACAAAGGGGGCTCACAAAGAACCCTCTAACACCAAATATTAAATTACTCAATATTTCATACCGATACTAATTTCGCTATCTTAACCCTTTGCCAGCCACGGAACGACAGAAAATATTGCCGGAAAAAAAATACACCAAAAGAAAAAACGTCCCAAGCTTAATTGACATTCTTTATGAACGTCAGTCTTAGCTCGGGGATATTTTTTAATTAGATATATTTTATGAGCTTTTTTTCGAAAGGGGCACGAATAAAGGGTTAACATTTGTTTGAGCCGGGTGGGGGGGGGGGGGTCAATATTAGCTTTCTTGGTAATCAGGCGGGAAAAAATGGTCGATTAGGCCCCCAGAAGACGTAAATTTAGGATCATTGGTGGAGGCTACGTGCTAGGTGTGACAACCCCTCGCGAATTTCCTTACGTAATGGGGTATGGGGTACCCGGAGCGATTACAAGATATTTTTAAATGCAAATGTAAAGGGTTGGATGTTATAAAGATCGGATTAGTAATGTTTCCTCTTAGTTTTCTCCGTATATCAGTTCCAACAAGTTATAAAAGAACGCAGTGTAGAAATAATATTTTTTTAATAATGTCAACTAACTAGCATTGGGGAAAAGGGAAGTATTGGTCATGTTTTAAAAGTATGGCTTATATTTACACAATTTGTTTATCTTGTGAGTGTCCAATTTTACATCTTGCAGGGTAGTTCCTTCAATCAGCCCGACACGTGTCAATCTATGATTGTAAACTTCATGTGATTCTTAATTCCGTCGACATTTCTAACTTTCAGACCAAGCAAAAGCGACTGTGAACGACGCGGTTCCCGAAATTAACAATAGCACATTCTTCCATCTAAAATACTGCTATAGTCAATATATTCCGAGAAGTTGATAGTGGTAAGATCGCCGACCAAGCGTGTATATGTGTATATATATGAACGGACTCAGCTTGGCTCAGCGAGTTGTAAAGCTGAAGTGGCAATGGGCAGAAATGAGAGAGACCGGGATCGACGAATTAACTGCTCTCCTAGGCACGAGGGTACACCACCAACACCACCAACTTCCTGACTCGGGGTTGAGAATTTCTCAGAAAAAAGAAAAAGTCTGTCTGTTTCTGTCACGGCTAAACGAAGTGACGAATTGACGGGTTTTTAAAGTGGAGATAGTTGAAAGTATGGAGAGTGACATAGGCCCCTTTTTGTCTCTACGCCTAACCTAACCTAACCCCCCACTTTCCTAAAATGGGGGGTGCAAGTTTGTATGGAGCAATCCGCAATTTTCAAGGTAGAAAGCTAAAAATTGGTATGCAGATTGATTGTCACTAAAAAAAACGAGGCTTGAAATTTTATATGGGACTTTTCGCAGTTTTCAAGGTAGGATGCTAAAAATCGGTACACAGACTCTTTGTTACCACTATCTTAGCGCAGGCGAATCCGCGGGCAAAAGTTATCATACCTATACCTAATGTTTCATATGACCTAATTACGCCAAACGAGATTTCACTTCCTGAAATGAAAATAAATGAATCGTCTTTGTTTACGTGTCAGAAACTCATCGGGGGTAAATGACCGATCTGTGTGGTCATACACACGTACTGTTTTAATTAGTGCAAAACCCTTATAATGATTCAT